>NW_020951957.1:2318942-2480245 GCF_900497805.2 Vombatus ursinus
TTTCTTTCTTTCTTTCTTTCTTTCTTTCTTTCTTTCTTTCTTTCTTTCTTTCTTTCTTTCTTTCTTTCTTTCTTTCTTTCTTTCTCTGTCTTTCTGTCTGTCTTTCTTTCTTTCTCTTTCTTTCTCTCTTTCTTCCTGTCTATCACTCCACAAGAATGGAAAAATATAGTGTAAAATAGCCTACTTCAGTATTGTTAGTGGTTCTGCTATGACTTTGGTATCACAACTGCCTACAACTAGGTGTCTCCTTTATACCCCATTCCTCCATTATCTTCCAGTACCTTGGTTAACAGAATTCTCTGCTTTTTTCTTTTCAAACCAGTGTGGGGTCATTAACCCTTCTTTTATGAATAGTAGTATATTTTGAATGATCTTTAATTTCACTGTAATTGGTACATCCTGTAGGGATACAGATTTTGGTAAGGTGGAATGGAAAGTGAACTGCAAAGTCCATCCCAACTTTTGAATTTGCTATTGCATGATCTCACAAAATTCAATTAATCTCTCTGGGACTCAGTTTCTTCATTTGCAAAATGAGGGGGTTAGAAAAGGTGATCTCTAAGTCCAATTCCAATTATAAGTCTTATAATGTTCCTGTGCCTTTTCATCTTCTGTGATTTTTATCCATGCATTACCAAGAATTTCCCATAGATAATCCACTCAGCACACTGGAGACCTGCCTCTTTTTCTTCTTGTATTTCCAATGTACTATTCAAGTTTTACATCTATAGTCTCTCAATCATTCTACATGACTGACCTACTTCCTTTTCTAGTCAGGCATGCCCTCAATGGTATCTTTAATGCCACTCTTTTTAACTAAGTCGTTGGTAGTAAATCGCAGTCTGTTTATGTCCACAATGCATCTTCCTCTTAGGCTAACATTAAATTGATCTAACTTCAGGGTTTAATGATAGTATACAAGGTAATTGTACATATTTTTACAAAAAGGTTTAAGGCACATAGGCTCTCAGTCTAACTCCCATCTCTGGGTCACTGCTTTGATTTGGTAAAGAGAAGGAAAGAAGGGAACAAACTTAGATAAGTAGTTATATGCCAATGAAGTCCAGGAAACATACTGGTTCTAGAGATATGCAGATTTTAGGGGTCATAGAAGTTTTATATTGATGTGACAAGGGCTAAGGATAGGTATTAGACTTCTGATTTTATTGGTATACAGAACTCCTGGGCTGAGAAAATTTCTTCTAGAAGCTTAGGCTGGCCTCTTCTTTGCAACTCATAGTCTTAGAGAGCTCCCAGGACACTGAGGTTATATGATTTGCCAAGGGTCAAACAATAGTATGTGTCAGAGATATGACTCAAACTCAGGTCTTCTTGGCTTCCAGGCCAGCTGTCTATTCACTATGCTAAGCTAATTCCATCTACTTTTGACTATTTCAATCATAAGTAGGTCAGATGAACCTTCATTCAGGGACTGATAGAATTTCATTGAAGTCAGAGGTTTACATTAATAAATGTTCATTGATGATGCTAATTGCTGTCATATCCATATCTCTCTTCTTCCTCTGGTGGAAGGAACTGATCTAACCTTCCTTAATCACTTGTATATTTATTTATGCTTGAATTTGGATTATAGAAAGGACTCCTAGAGATTAAGTAGGAGGACATTGAGGCATGAATCATCAAAAATGGCACGTGGTTAATCATTCATTGAGCTCATAACTTGTCAATCATCTCATCTTTAAGAAGGAGCAAAAAGTAAAAACCACTGGGGAAACCTACAAGGTAAATCCTATGACTTCAAGGGTAGAATAAGATTCTATGAAAGAGACATGGGGATGTATCTTTTTTACTCCTGTCTCTGATAATGAGGTACTTCCACTTGTCAAGGCCAATCTCTCTATATATGCTGTGGATCCTATCCCCTTCCATCTTAAAAAGCAATCTGCCATCCAACTGATTGCCACCACCATCATTCTTACTCTCTAATCTCCAACATATTCCCTATCTGTTTGCTCCTCCTATATTGCCTTCAAGCATGCCCAAGTCTCCCATCTTAAAAATAAAACAAAATTCACTAGGTCCTACTATGGCCATCATATCATCATTCTGTAGCTCTCTTTTCTTTCATGCCTAAATTTCTTGAGAAAGCCACCTATTCTCTGTACCTCCACATCTTCTCCTCCCTCTTTTCCCCTTCTTTGAACTGTGGCTTCCAATCGCATCACTCAACTGCACCTAAGTTACCATTGATCTCCAAAGTTATCATTGATCTCTTAATTGCCTAATCTAATAACCTTTTCTCAATCCTCATCATTCTTAATCTCTGAAGAATTTGACAAAGCTGACCACTTTTTCCTCCTAGTTAATTTCTCTTCTCTGATTTTGTATGACTCTATTTTGTCTTGGTTCTTCTCCTGTCTGACTGTTCCCCATTGTTCTCTTTTGCTGGATCTTCACCCACATTATATTCCTCAAATGTGAATGTCAGCTACCATCTTCACTTTTCTCTCACTTGGTGATTTCTTCATCTCCTATAGATTTGTTTATCATTTCTAGACAGATGATTTCCACATTTGTTCAATAATCCCTAGGCTCTCTCCTAAGCTCCTGTCTCATATCACTAAGTGGTTGTTGGACATCTTAAACTAGATGACACCATAGACACTTTAAACACTGCATGTCCGAAGCAAAGCTGATTATCCTCCTCTCCAGCTGGCGTCCCTTCCCAAATTTCCTATTAACGTAGAAGGCACCACTATCCTTCCAGTTATCCAGATTCAAAATTTCAATGTCATCCTCTAATCTTCTCTTTCTCAGCCTACATATTGTCAGTTGCCAGATTTTATAATTTCATTCTCTACAGCCTCTGTCTCTAACAAGTTCCCTCTGCTCCCTTCATGAAGAGCCTCCACCCTAGTTCAGGCATGCATCTCTTCTCTATTAGAATATCACAGTAGTCAGAGAATGCCTGACACATAGTGAACACTTAATAAATAATGGTTGATTAATTGTTCTAAAACCAGTAATAATAGGGATGCTTCTCCTAGTCACAAAAATGAATTTTTGTTTTGGGTAAACAGAATGAAAAGTATACTCAACTGAGCCAGGCCAGGATGAGGAACTGAATGCTGATTGTAGTAGAGAGTTAGAACCTTCAAGACTCCAAGAACTGATTGTTGTGAGGATGGGGGTATGAAAGAAGCCATACTATTGTCAGGTGTTATGCTTATTCATTCATTCATTCATTCATTCATTCTTCCATTCATTTGTTCGTTTGTTTATTCATTCATTCATTTATTTATCTGTCTATTTATTTACTTATTCATTCATTCATTCATTCTTCAATTCACTCATCTATCTATCTATCCACCCATTCATTCATTCAATTATTTGTTGCTATGCTGCTAAAGCCTGCAAGTAATACGGTTGCTCTCTAAACTTGGTGCCTTTTAAATGTGGTGCCTGAGGACAAAGTTCAGTCACCCTACCCCACTTATAGCTCTGGTCCTTTCTGTAGCATCACACCCCAATTCCTGAATAGATTCTTGCTTTGTTCCATAAGTGAATAGAGTTTCTGACCATGAACTTCACTATCCCAGATAGATCCAAATATCAGCTGTTAGACCACCTCAATTCAAAAGCCTGACTATTTTTCTAAAAATATATGGCTAGTTCATTGCCTACACTCTGCCAATCACTGTCTTACTCTTGCCCTCTTTTTAGTGATTATCATGCTCTATATGCCCTTTTCCCATTACTTGACCTCCCTATTTTTAATATCCTTAAGGAGTCACGTCCTCATATGCCCATCTCAAATAGAACAGACATCTGCTTTTTGCTCATCCCTGTGAATTCACTTAGAATCTTGATTTTGACCTTCCAAAGTCTCTCCAACAGCAGCTGAAGTCTTCCAGGAGTCAGAAAGACTTGAGTTCAAATCTGGCCTCACACACTTATTACCTGTGTGACCCTGGGCAAGCCACATAACCTCTGTTTGCTTCAGTTTCCTCATCTGAAAAATGGGAATAATAACAGCACCTACCTCCCAAAGTTATTGTGAAGATCAAATGAGTTAATGATTGTAAAGCACTCAGCACAGGGCCTGGCACATAGTAAATGCTATACTTGCTGATATTCAATCATTTCATTTGTGTCTAACTCTTTGTGGCCCCATATGGATTTTTATTAGCAAAGATACTGGAGTAGCTTGCTATTTCTTTCTCCAGTTCATTTTGTGGATGAGGAAACAGGCAAACATGATTAAGTGACTTGCCCAGGGCCACACAGTTAATAAGTGTCTGAGCCTAGATTTGAACTTAGGTCTTCCTGATGCCAGTAATGGTGTTCCATCTACTGTGCCAACTAGCTACTCCTTGTGCTTTGTAAATGTTAGCCACTATTATTATCATGGTAGCTATTGCTTGCCATTTGAACTTCTGTGTATTCTTTGGCCTACCCATGCTTGGACTTAGCACTATGAATCTTGGACTCCACTTTGATTTTTACCTCAGTTATAATATTTACCCCTTGTTTGTCTTTCCATCCATAGTCTAATCTTTTTGTTTCACGTTTGCCTTTCAGACTTTATACTAATGTGAACTATTTTCTCAATTTATTTTTTTTTTATGTTTTAGTTTTAGTGTATATCAAAGAATTATCAATAAAATTGCTGGACAAGTAAGCTTAGAATCCCAGTTTCCTCGTTGGATAAAAGTAAAATGAGGGGTATGGGCTAGGTGGTCTCTAAGGTTTTTAAAGCTCTACCTCTAGGATTCAATGATCCTATGATTTTATAATCCATTGAGACCTTTGTACTAACTGGTAAAATATCATTATTTCCCATGGTTCCAAATTAGGTTTGCTTCTTCTTCTTTTTTTTTTTTGCTTTACAGACTTCAGTAATAGTAGAAATAGGGGGGGTATGGATGGCACCAAAATCTATTATTACCATTTCTAAGGATATAATAAAGTATAGAAGCATTGGGTAGGACTTGGTCCTGAAACAAAATCCAAGGAAAAGTCAGTGAAAGAGCAAAGGTATTAAGACACATTAGATTTCTGTCTATTTATATTTAATTTGAAGATAATACCAAGAGATCTCCATGGTGCAGTGGACAGAGAGATAGTCTCATAGTTAGGAAGAGGTGGGTTTTAGTTCTGCATTTGATACATGCTAGTGGTGTGACCCTGGCTTATCAGTAGCCCCTCCTTCCCCCCCCCCAAAAAAACTGTCTAAATAGTCGAGTTGCCGAGCAGGTTTTGATTTGCAACATTGGCGAGAATTTATTACTGAGAGTTCCCTACATGGATGGATTTAGAGATATGCAATTTCTCCTTCATTCTTCCCCTCAAAAAATAAAATAAAACCAAGGTTAACTGATAAGATTTCTTATAACTTGTAAATGATCTGTTTCTCTGTAGTTACCACTAGTAACATTCCTTAGAAGAATGGTTTCTTGTATATTTATATCAGAATCAGAAGAGGAAAGGAAAATTCTGTCCAGGTTTTAGTGGGAAGAATCCTGGTGGAATAAAGGATTGAAGCAATGATAATGAGGAAATTGGTGGGTAAGCTCTGGAATTTATATGTGGCAGAAAATGGAAATAGAGAAGCTAGGTGGAAAGAAAGGAAACACTTATTAAGTGCCTCCTATGTGGCAGGCACTGTGTCAAGTGCTTTACAATTATTATCTCATTTGACCTTCACAATAACCCCAGGAGATAGATGCTATTATTATTATTCCCATTTTACAGATGAGGAAACTGAGGCAAGCAGAGGTTGTGTCTTGCCTAGGATCATACAGCTAGTAAGTATCTGAGGCCAGATTCAAATGCAAGTCTTCCTGACTCCAAGCTCAATGGGTAGAGATCCACTGCACCACTTAGCTGTCTCTATTTCCTTGAATATAATCTTGGAAACCAATATTACTGTCTGTATCATATTATTAGATAATTTGTTAGGCTGCTTTCTGAGAACCAGGGATCAAAGCTGTATGTTGTAAAGAACACTGGCCTTAGGGCAAAAGAGCCTGAGTCTCAGTTGCGTTTACTAGCTGGATGACTGGGAAGAAGTTGCCAAACTCTCTAAGTCACAGATTTCTCATATGAAGAAATGGGGATAACATCTGTCCTTCCTAATGTTACATGGATGTAATGAAGACAATACCTTAACAATTATAACTGTGAGCTATTGATGATTGTGATGGGGATGATGATGGTGATGATAGTGATGGTGATGATAGTGATGGTGATGACAGTGATGATAGTGAAGATGAAGGTACTAGTGCTGTTGATGCCATTAATGAAGGTAATTTGAAAGCAGTCTGGCATAAAGAATTAAAATGATGGGACATGAGACAAGAGGATCTGAGTTCAGATCAGAGCACTTGTACTCACTAGTTATTTAACTAACATTTGTAATCATTTAACTTCTATACACCTCCAGTGAATCTGTAAGACTTAACAAAGGGGCAGAGCAGTGAAAGAGAAAACATACTAAACACCCAAAATTTTAATTTTATCTCTGTCAACTAATTGTATGATCTTGGCCAAGTCATTCCATCTCTCTCAGCCTCAATTTTCTCATTTATAAGATGGAGGTAAAGAGGGGAGGGAGACTAGTTGCTTTCTAAAATCCTGTGAAGCTATAGGACCACGAGCCTCTCATACGAACCAAAATTTTCAAACTGACCAAATCTTGAATCTTTCCTATTATTTAATAATTTCTTAGAATCATACTAGTGATGTGAAGATTTGAAATAACCATTATTTGGCAAATCTGCATTAATGTAAGATATCCAAACAAATAAAAGAAGCAACTTTACTATAAGACCAGGAGAGCTTTTCTATAAATGTGTTTGAAATGTCATGACTTAAATTCTGTAGACTTTTTGTGGTTGTCTGGCCCACTAAAAATCACCACATCCTGAGCCATTTTCTGATGCAGGGAAGCATGACATAAACACTTTTGAACACACATACAAATGTTTTATCCTTTAATCAAAGTTGGGATAAATTGCATCATGGAAATTTCCAAATAAATAAATATGCTAAATGAAAGTAAGTCCAGATGATCATGAATTACATACTAGTGAAGTAGGATGTGAGAACACAGGTGTAGATGAAACAAACAATTTTAAGAACATTGTTAAAAATGGAATGAAAAATCTGGAATTTTCTTTATTTAAAGTAGGCTATTTCTGGCGATTGTGGGATGATAGTGATACTTAAGTGTTTCAATAAATATTTATATAAGCTACTATTGTTGTTGTTGGTGGTGATGGTTGTCTAGATCTGTGATTTCATTAGTGTGAAAACCTTCCATTATAGAACTT
The DNA here is from genome assembly GCF_900497805.2 of Vombatus ursinus. Classification (NCBI taxonomy): domain Eukaryota; kingdom Metazoa; phylum Chordata; class Mammalia; order Diprotodontia; family Vombatidae; genus Vombatus; species Vombatus ursinus. The sequence goes on from NW_020951957.1 coordinate 2,326,238, forward strand.
CCCTCCTCTGATATAGATCTTCAATTCTTCTGTACCTTATCACTTGGGGCACATGTGTCGAACATGCAACTCATGGCCTGTATGTAATGCAATAGAACATAGATAATGTTAATATATGGTTTACTTAGTCATTAGCCAGCACCCAGGGATCCCTGTGCATGATTTAGTGACCCATATTTCTATTTAACTTCAATTAACTGAGAAGTTAATTCCTGGAAAATGATGAGGCAGCTAGTATGTTAAGAAATGAATTTAAGGTCCCTCTATGTCATTGTTTTATTTGCTATGTTTCCTTGTTTCTCAAAAAATACTAAATATGAATCTAAGAGTTAACCTTTTCAAGTTTCTTAAATGACATTTTTCTGTGTTATGTTGCTGTGATCTTGAATTTCTCATCTCTCACAGTCCTTTGGAGTACATTTTTTTCCTACTCTTCCAACCTTCCTAAAAGGTAAATTGTTGCCAAAGTTTGCATTTTCTTCAAATTTTTTTTTGAATTTTTCTTTTCTTTATTTTTTGTACATGTACAATCATATTAATCTTATTTCCACATTAGTCATGATAGGAAAGAAGAATCACAATAAAAGGGAAAAAAAACATGAGAAACAAAAAAATAGTGAAAATAGTAAGCTTCAATCTGCATTCAGACTCCATAGTTCTTTCTCTGGTTGTGGATAGTATTTTACATCATGAGTCTCTTGGAATTGTCTTAGATCATTTTATTGCTGAGAAGAGCTAAGTCTATCATAGTTGATCATTTCATAATATTGTTGTTAGTGTGTGTAATATTCTTCTGGTTCTGCTCACTTCACTCTGCATCAATTTATACAAGTCTTTCTAGGTTTTTTTCTGAAATCTACCTGACTATCATTTCTTATAGCACAACAGTTATCCATTACATTCATATAGCACAATTTGTTCACCATTCCCTAATTGATGGGAATTCCCTCAATTTCTAATTCTTTGCCACCACAAGAAGAGCTACTATAAATATTTTTGTATATGTGGGTGCAAAGTTTGCATTTTCTAAAGAGCTTAAGAAAATCTTTGCTATGGTTGATGAAATTCCAGTCAAGATGGCTCTTGTCATTCTAAATCCATTGTTTCCTATATAGGCATCTCTACAGCTTACACACAGCTACCATTGAACACATTGAACTAACCCAGAGCCCTAAGGCCAAAACAAAATGACTGAATTTTCTCTGCTTTATTTCTTTACATTTCTCAAACTTAAACCAACAGTAATATCTGGCAATGTCTCAAAGGATAGTACTGGACCAAGTTATTCTCATGGATGATTCATTTTCAATGCATTCTCCAGCCTTCTCAATTCTGAAATCACTTATGTGGCATGCCAAAAGAATCCATTGGCTCCTATTAGAATATGAATAACTGATAGTTGAGAACTATTTCTTGATACATTACAACAATATACAAGACATTCCTAAATGTTGTTGGTAGTTTGACTCAGCCAAGCATAAAGAAATATAATGTTAAAATGCCTGGAAATTTTTGTTACAGCCTTGAAAATAGGTCCTGTGAGAAAGCATTTTTAATTTCAGAGTTGAAATAGTTGAATCTCAAAAGCTATTCATTTATTACATACACACAGACACACATACTGCATAGTGGAGAACAAAGCAATAGTAAAATTGTGTTAGTGACTCTAAAGAACCTTATTAAATGTATTTTTTAATTCACTTTAGAGGAATTTTCTATTTCTGTGTACATGGGAGGATTCTTAAATGATGAAAATAATCAAGGCAATGTTTATTTTAATTATCAAAAACCTAATGAGCACAGTACACTATTGAAGCTCATAAGACCTTACTTTGGCCTTATCTCCAATACTGAGTAATTGTGCAACTGAGGACAAATCTCATAATGGCAATACAACTACACTTCTTACACAAACTTTCGAAGAAGTGTGGGAGAGACGTTAGATAATTTTAAGAAAGGGATTTTAATCTCTGACCTTGGCCCTAGCATGCTTAGCACTTTTTATCAGTGATATGGTCAAGGATACAAAAGATATGAAAGTCATAATTACAATCAATCAGTCCATCAACAAGCATTTTAAATTACCTACTATATGTTAGACTCTTGAGATCCAAATAAAATAAAAAAATGAAACAATCCCCAAAGTTGGGAAGCATAGATCATGTACTTGGTGGCAAAATCAAGAATCAACATTATCTCAACAATCTGGAAAAAAATTGACTGCAATAAAGAAGATAAAGTTTAATAGCCCTGAATATAAACTTCTTTGTGTTCAGAAAATTAATTAGGTGAGTGCAGCTGGTTGTAACACAAATTGAAAAAGGCGACGTACAAAAACAAAACCAAATTTAAAAAAAACAAACAAAAAAAAACAAAGAACAAAACCCTGATGAGATGTTTTTGGTTTTTTTTTGACCACTCAGTTAAATATGAGCAACAGAGAAGAAAATCTCATCTCATTTTCTCTAGCATTCATATGTGGATGCCATATTTTAGGAAGGACATAATAGAGTTTATCCAGAGAAAGGTATAAAGAATGAGGAGGGTACAAAGAAAGAATGGTTGAATACATTGGGTCTGTTCAGTCTGTAGAAGGTGTGTGTGTATGTGTGTGTGTGTGTGTGTGTGTGTGTGTGTGTGTGTGTGTGTGAGAGAGAGAGAGAGAAACAGAGAGAGAGAGAGAGACAGAGAGACAGAGACTGACTATGCATGTGTGCACATGTACATTTTTCGGGGGGGCAGTTATCTAATATTTTTAGGTATTTAAAGGCTGCCAGTTAGAAGAAGTCTTATTTATTAAAAAGCTAGTAAGGAGTAAAAATGGCAGTCAGCAGATTTTACCTTCATGTAAGGAAGACATTTAAAATGTCCCTTAAAAGTCATGGGATTAGAGTTTTAGAGCTGGATAAAAAACTTAGCAGTCATATTATCAAAACCTTTTATTTTATAGATCTGATCTGAACTGATTCCTGATTTAGAACTTTTCTTAAATCTAGAATTCATTCCTCTACCACAGTGCCTTCTGTTGAGAGTTAGCCAACATGAGAAAGGGCTTTCTGGAAAGTCGTAGAATTGGTAATAATGGTAGGATTTATGTGGAATAATTACTCAAGTTGGATTGTACAACTTATAAGGTCTCTTCCAACTCTAACATTCTAAGCAAAGATTTGACTTTAGCTGGATTTTCTCCCAAGCCACAAGATTTGGGTGGAATGAAAACAATATAGAACTTTAGATATTTTGAAGTTTCTGTACATTAGATGGGAAGCAGAATTTGTTCCTTCTATAAGTATTGGACTATTCTGTCTCTCTGAGTTAGGTTAAAAATAAGCAAGAATATAGATGAAATTTGTTAGGAGGAAAACTGCTGGCATAATTACTACATCTGTTGTGCTGATTGGATGCTTCCCCTGAAAAGAAATAATACAGGGGGGGAAAGCATGCCTACTTCTATTTGACTCTAGTATCAGTCTGGTTTGACTGGGCCCTTTCTTCGTGACGGAGAGAAGGGAGACAAATAGAAACGTGATGAAACAAAATAACAAGTCTGACTATAGCCCCTGATGCCAAAATACGAAAGTATCACATTCATCAAGTGTCTGCTATGTGCCAAGCATTCCAAGTACTTTACACATATTACCTCAAATGATCCTCACATCAGCTTGGATGGTAAGAGCTATTATTATCCCCATCTTACATGTGGAAACTAAGGCAAACAGAGGTTAAGGAACTTTTCCAAGGTCACACAGCTAGTAAGCATCTGAGGTTAGATTTGAAATCACATTTTTCTGACTCCACACCCAGTGTTCTGTCCATTGCACCACCCAGATGCCTTCATATTTCAAAGTGGTTTTTCCCAACTCCTGTGTTTATCTTTATCTGACTCATCAAAGAATGGTGCATTTCACTAGTTCTAGGATTCTTCTTACTTTTAGCAGGTAGGTGGCATAGTGGATAGAGCTCCTGACCTAGGTTCAGGAAGACCTTAGTTTAAATCTGACCTCAGAAATGTATTAGTTGTGTGACTCTGGGCAAGTCATTTAACCCTATTTCCCTCAGTTTCTTCATCTGTAAAATGAGCTGGGGAAAGAAATGGCAAACCACTCTACTATCTTTGCCAAGAAAACCTTAAATAGGGTCACAAAGCACTGGACACAGTTGAAAACAACTGACCACCAGCAACAATAAATTTGTGAAAGGTTCGAGATTACTTCATCTTCTCTAGTGTGAAACTGTGCAAACCTTAACAGTCTTAGGTTAACGCACTTATATTTGTGGATAAGGCAGGGTTCCACTGGGGCTACAGGTAGATCTTTATTTATTCAAATGAGGAAAATATTTAAACTCAAGGATAATACCATGCTAGAAGCATCTTTCCCCTTGTATCCTTTGTGAATGAACATTCCATTTGAAGTTTCTATGCTATTAATGAACCTTTCAGTTGGAGTAGAAATAGCTATGGCTATGCTCTTGAAATCAAGAATTGTATTGTTACCTTTATTCTAGTAGGAAAAACACAAATAGAGGAAACAATTGCTTCCTTTATGAAACCAAAGTTTTGAATTCAGTTAATTCTGAGGCAATTCACTCAATATCTCATTATACTATTAAGGGTTGCATGTAATCATTAGTTAAGATGTTCCCAAGTCAAGAAGTGCTGGGGTTAGAGTCAAGAAGACCCAGGAGCAAATCCTACCTCTGACACATATGACCTGTGTAACCCAGGGCTAAACTCTTACCCTGTGTGTGCTTATAGGAGACCAAGAATTTGTGGAAAATTTTAGTGAGAAAAAATGGTGTTATCAAAGGCTTTGTTTCAGCTGTAGTAGTAACTGTTCTCTGAACTTGACAAACAGAACTATAGGTATCTACTCAGGCAAGTGTGACCAGAATTTGCCAATTTGTAACACCCAAAGTACTGAGACATTGGTAAACTCTAGTTATACTGTTTCTAATCATTAAGCAAATGCCTGCAAGACCTGAGTTACTTTAATTTGTTTAATGGCGATCTACTCTAAATTAAAAGGACTTCTTTGATTAGCTTGGTGAAACCTCCATCCAGATCAAGGTATTGATGCCAAAAAGTGTCCATGCAGGGATTTTTCTAAGGTTTCTCCCTCCTAATGGAGCTATGAGCTCCTCTGTTTCATCTTTTTTATTTTTTTTAAACCTGCTATGTATAATAAAAGTTCCTTTGGTGACCACATTGTATTTCTTGTTTTCATGGTGCTCCCATGATTCAAACCTATGTTCTCCTAGGACTACATTGTCTAAACAACTCTTGGACGTATATTAAGTTACAGACAGAATGAAATTTGTATTTGTAGAGGGAGTTACCATGCTGGGAATTACACAAATAGCCTAAATCATAGGTCCTTTGTGTGTCCACCATTATAGAATAGATGGACTATTTATTAAACAGTAGCTCCTGATAACTATTGAAATGAATGTGCAATGAAAGGATTTGCAAATTCCATATATATCATAGTTCCATACATATGTAACCATATATTACATTTATAATACATAGTTTCAAAACATATAATACAAAAAATAAAAATGCATAATATATTTATAAGTAGAAAAGGATTTAACATTTGTTTAATGGTTGCTTCAGTGTTTGCACAGGATTTAAAATGAATGCCAATCCAGTACTTTCTACCAGCTTTCCCCCTCATTTCTATACATCAAATTCTAGAGTTAATCCATTTTTGTCTATTTCTTTCCTTGTTGTCAAAACAAGTGTTCTCTTTTATTTCTCAAAATAGTATGTTGATTGTTTTCCTAACGAATTTATGTTTGCTTTATCAACTCATAAACAAACTAGTAGCACCTGAATGTTTTGAATTTGCCAACTTATTTTCATCCACCAAAGTTAAGGAAATGGCATTTTCATTTTTAGGAGATAATTTGTCCATTCACAGAATCTCAGAAAAGAATGTGACCTCAGTGGCCATATAAACCAACTTGAATCTTTAAAAGCATACCTTATATAGTATATCTGACATATGATCAATCAGCTTGTGCTTGAAGACCTTCAACGAGTGAGAACTCAGAACCTCCCAAGGCAGTTCATTCCCTTGTTCCATTATAGCTTAAGTTTCATTTTAAGGAAATTTTCCCTTACAATATGGCTAAATATGCTGTTTTGTAACTTATACTAAATGTACCTAGTTCTATTTTCTATATGACCAAGTGGAAAAAAAGGTAATTCTTCTTTCTTATGCTATGCCAGATATTTTAGGCCACCCCTGGACCTTCTCTTTTCCAGGTTAACTTTCCTCAGTTCCTTGAACTTTCTTAATATGCTCAAGGTACTTCACAGTTGGAGTTTTCCACTGGCATGGCCTGATAAATTTGTACTAATCCTGTCTTTGCTACAAGAAGCCAAAAGATCCAAATTGTCATTAACCTTCTCCTTGCCTCAGTTTTCCACGCTATAAAATTGACATGGTAAAGCTGAAATCTATCTGCTTCCCAAAGATGTTGAATTTCAAGAGATTGTCAGCAAAAACATCCTGTTTTACAAAGAAAAGATTGGTATAAATAGAAAGCATTACTATGTGAGTCATTATGGTGAACTAGAAAAACATTCATAAAAATAGCTGCAGTGAAAGCTGGAGCAATGGTTTCTAATTTGGTAATAGCCATGTGTCCATCCACTTCTGTTTTATAGATACCAAGTTATGTTCATTGGAATAGCCTTAATGCCTGGATCAAGTTTGAGTTGAAAATGGCAAATGAAATTCTAATGTTTGCTTAGTCCATAGTAGAAACAATCTAAATATTCAGCTTCAGAAATGCATATTTATTTGACTTTATTCCCTTGTCAAAAATGTAGGCCCAAAGTTGAGCTCTAAGATCTTTCAGGCTCAAAGTTTTATTATGCCATAAAATTAATTTAGAAATTTTCATTCATGGGGCAGCTAGGTGGTGCAGTGGATAGAGCACTTGCCATGGATTCAGGAGGACCTGGGTTCAAATCTGGCCTCAGACCAAATACTTCACATTTACAAGCTATGTGACCCTGGGCAAGTCACTTAACCCCAATTGCCCACCTCCCCCCAAAAAAGAAAAATATTCATTCACAAAACATTTATTTTGTGACTACTGTGTGCAAAGTCCTGTACTAGAAAGTCCTGTACTTGTTTTTATTTTCAACTGGATCTATTATTTCATTGATTATTTCCGTACAACAAAAGTGTTAAAGACAAAAAGGTAAAAACAAAACAAAACAAAAACCAGTCCCTTCTCTTCAGAAACTTACATTCTATTTGTGAGAAACAAAATGTGAATGTATAAGAAAATAGAAAATATATAAAAAATGAATAAAGGATATACAACAAATTTGTTCGGGGCAAACCTGTAACCCTAGGGAGGTGAAAAGTGAATGAGGTGGAAGAGAACTAAAGATCTTTACACAACCTTTGCATTATTATAGGTCCTGTTCTTGTTCTTAAAAGTAAATGCAAACAATGGTTTTGTTTATCTAGGTTTGCTGAATTAAGTATTAAGATCTACTCAAATAATTTGACCTAGAACAGTATTGATAATGACTGAAAAAGTGAATGTTTCTGATTGACAAGTGATCTTAAAAATGTCATTTAATTCTTTTGTTTCCCCCTCTGTTAAGTGAGGATAATAATATTACCTCTGTCTTCTTAGAAATTCTCATAAGACCATATCATCAATGATAGCAAAGGTCTGTGGAAATCCATTTTTTTCTCTTGATAATACTAGACAAAAAAAAAAAGAAAAAATATATATTGTTCTGAACTTGAAGTCAAAGGGAATGTTAATGTGGACTCAACCTTTAGATACAAAAAAGTCTTTTCAAGAAGCCTGTAATTAGGATAGGGTGGCTATAGGGAAGCTATAATTTTCCATAAAAATAAATACCATCAAATTACAACTGCCCGTTTAGAGTTAACTTTACAGAGTCTAGAAGTTTCTCATTTTCCTAAATTCTTAAAAATAAAAAAAAATAGAGCAAATTGTAAAATTATATTTGTACGCTACCACCAAATAAAACAAGATATCCAATGAGCAACAGGACTGATTTTCTTCAGGCTTTGGTTCTACAACTTGAATCTTCTTTAAACAGTTGACTAGTAGATGCACGTTAAAAAGAAAAAGAGACTGAAGAGCATAATGCGAGAACATCAACTCATGTCCACTAAAAAAAATAAAACAAAACAAAACAAAACAAAAAACCTCTTCCAAGTGGTTTTAAGATAGGGAAAAAAAAAAACTGCACTCCCTTCCAGTTTATGCTTCAATTCAATTAGCTATCAAAGTGATCTTCTTAAAGCACAAGCCTCATCATGACACAGTACCACCTACCCCTCACTTAGTTTTAAAGACAAGTATTGTTGAAGTCAAAGTAAATGGACTTAAAGGCAAGAAATGTAAGATTCCCTCCCACACATTCATTTAGCCTGTGACCTTGGGGGAAGTGTTAAAATTTCCCTTGAATATGAGCCCTATATGTCTGTCTTGTCTTCACCTTTCTATAATCTCTACACAATGCAGGGCTCTAAAGTGATAAGATCAGGGCAGGCCTTTCAGAATTCTTTATCCAAATGATACAAGCTGTTCAATCCTTCAAAATAGTCATATTGAGAGACCACATTCTCGAAGCTGTCATTGAATGAATTGTTTTTTATTTTTTTTTAAATTAGGCAAAAGTAGGAAATGTTTTGTCATACATCATTACTGGAGGGAAGATTTATATGAAAATTATATTTAAAAGCATAAAGAATAATTTAGGCAAACAGTTACTTGGTATAGCATTTCCCCCAGAGATCTTGACCTATAAGTGTATTGATCTGAGATCATAAATACTGGTGGATAGGATGCTATACTTGGAAAAGGATAACATGGTTTCAAATCTTGCCTCATCTTTTTTTAGATATATGTCCATTAGCAAGTCGCTTGTCCTCTTTGAGCCTCAGTTTTCTCATTAGTAAAATGGGGATAAAAATGCTCGTGGTAACTCCCTCATGAGGTTGTTTTCGGGCTCAAATGAAATAATGTATGGAAAGCACTTTCCAAATTTTAATAAATGGCAGTTATTATTAAAGTTTTCTTTTTTCTCTAGAGTTCACATAGAAATAGTTCAGAGACAAGTCACTCTTACACTATTATTGCTCTTTTACCCCATAGATGATTACATAGTTAATTTTTGTAGTTGAAAAATAGTCAGGGCAGCTAGTAGGTGCAGTGGATAGAGCACCAGCCCCAGAGTCAGGAGGACCTGAGTTCAAATGAGGCCTCAGACAGTTGACATTTACTAACTGTGTGACTGTGAGCAAGTCACTTAATCCCAATTGCCTTGCAAAAAAAAAAAGACAAAAAAAAGTAGTAGGATATAAGCCTATATTTGTAGTCTCTTCAGGGCAATTCTAATAGCAGAAAGGGCAAGAGGGTATATCATTCTGTTTCCACATAATTTTGATCTCCTGGGCTGTCTCAATGTTTTGGAAGTGTTGAATTACATGCAGCTTAGAGCTTTTGAATATTTGCATGAAGACATTTATTAAGAATCTCATTAAGTTTTTTTGTTTGCTTTTTGGATCACTGTTATGCCTGGGTGATATTATGTACTAGTTTGTTCTATGACAATGCTCAGGCTCTAGTACAACTTATTGGGTAAGTTTTCTGGGATATTTTGAGGTCTGTATTTGTAGTATTAGGATATGTCACCTGTCAGTTCATGAAATATAGCAAACTTCTGGTGAATAATCCTAGCTGAGTGAAGTCTTCCTCTGCATTTGGGAGTGCTGAATTTCTGTAACTTGCAATGATGTGTTAAAGTTCTGCTATTCCTTTGCATAATCTCCATCAGGGGAACCAGATTGAAACGCTAATTGGAAACATGGTTAATAAAATAAATAAACATACAATACAACATGGATAATGTGAACTTATGATTTTGCTAAATCGAGATATTGCCTGCAGGGATCCCTTTCTGTTTGAGTTTGATACCACTGATCTACATTGATCACAGTCTGGACCCCTTAGCTTTCTGCAATTTCTGATGGTGATGACTTGGTCCTAAACTGCCATCATAAACTTCACAATCTCCATGATTCAGCCATTTCTCTCTCCCAACACTTCTTCATCTATATATTGTTGGCTGACATCACCTATGAGTTTTCATTCTTGGAGCCTACTTGTTCCATAGGTTCCACAATTTTTAGTTATATTTGATGAATCTAATAGCATGTATTCATTGTCATTTTTTCATATAGGTTCATGAAATGAATTGTACCTGTTCCAAAAACATTTCTGAAGGATTTTTACTTATTTATCATGTGCTCTGAAAAAAAAAAGTCTATCAATCGTCTTCCTCTTTTTTGGTGGTGGTAGTGGTTGGGGGGGGGAAGCATTATCCTTTTTATAGCTGTCCTGTACTTCATTATCATTTCATGGAGTTTTGTTATGCAAATTTGTCATGGTCCACTTTAAGTTTCAAAATGTGCGTTAATACTGACATTACATAAGTGTTGGTCACTTTAAACATGTTCTTATCCTTTAGTTTTGATTTCAAGATGCCAGTAAGCCTCTTAATGTATTCGGCTCTAGTTTTCTCCTTGAGAGCTTGAAACTTGATGTGTTTTTCCTGGAGGAGACAAAGGCATTCATTAAGCATTTTCTTTGACCATTGGTTCAGTTTGAAATATTGATTCAAGTTTAGAGTCTTCACTTTTCGTATTTTCTTGGCATAGATTAAGAATGTTACGTTTATTGAGATCAAAGGACATATTAATATCATTAGAAAATGATACTATGAAATGAAGGAACTATTGAATATGTTTTGCAGTAGAATCATATAACTTCATGTCAACCATGTGTATTGAGTAATTAATAACTTATTTTGGTTTGACTTGTTTTTTAACTTGGAAGTCTTAACCCAGGTCTGTTTGGGAAGGATGATTATAGGTTCAGTATTACTGCTGTTTTTGCTTTTACTATTACTATTTTTTAGTAATACTAATAGTAATATTATTACTATTTATTATTATTAGTAGTAGTAGTAATTAGTAGCATTAGTACTAATACTATTACTATTTACTATTGCTACTTTTACTATTACTATTACTACCTCTACCACCACCACCACCGTTGCCTCCGCTGCTGCCACTGTTACTACTACTACTACTACTACTACTTCTGTCAAGCACAGGTGTGCTAGAAAAATCTTGAAATAACTCTCAAGAGCTGATTTTTAAATTTTCAGTGTGAGCATTTAGCATTTGGAAATAGGCAAATACTATAAATCAGGGCTTATTATTCTGTTGACTGTTTAGATTTAAGAAAAGTGATGGAGAAAAAATTAATATTGCAAATTAAACTTAAAAGTATGTTATGCATTTTTTTCCTGCAGAACTGATTGTTAAACATTTACTGGTATACCTTTTTATGTAGGCATAACAGTGGAGTGGAAATAGAGTTGAATCTGAACTCAATGAACTTAAATTCACATCTCTGACCTGCTATTTACTACCTGTATTGCCTTAAAAAAGTAATTTAATTCTGGCCTCAGTTTCCCTATAGGTAAAATAAGGAATTTGGACTGAATGACCTCTAACTCTATTTCTAACTTTAAATCTATCATGTTATGTTACTATGATTTCCATAATACAGAGTCCCATAGGACCCCGGAATAGTATTGCCAAATGTGCTTCATCTTTCTGGTACCAAATTTTCAAGAATGAAGTCTTGGAAGTCAAGAATGAACAACCATAGTTCATCTAATCCCACCCCCTCATTTTACAGCTGAGAAAGCCAAGGGCCACTGATCTTAATTGATTTGTTTGTGATCACCAAGGTAGCAGGCAGCAGAAAATGAATTTGGACATGTCTGCTCCAATGCTGTAAGTGCTGGAGCAATGTTTATTTGTTTTGAATGAAAGAATGAATGAATGTTTCCATAAATATTCATTGAGTATCCTCTAAACATAATGCAGCCCATTAGATGCCATGGATGATGAAAGGATTTACATTCCCTTTACTCAAGGACTTTGTAGTTGTGGCAATGAGCCGATATATAAGCCAATGAAAATACAGAAATAAATGTCAGACCCATATTACTGAATGGTAGATGAAACAGCCAGCTGAAGTCATGCTACTCATTTAAAGACATTTCAAGCATCTTTTCTTTTTAAGCATTAAAACTGTAGCCATTGGCAAGGTGGTCCTATTTCCATAGGCATATTCAGATCAGCTTTCCTCCAAATGTGTTCTTTTAAAACAACAAGATGAGGTTCACACAGTGAGCATGTTCTTGCATATTGGTGACCAACTAAGTCAAAGAAAAAAAAAGAAACAAAATGCATCATCCCAAAGTGAAGCAAAATGATTCAAACCTGCTTGTTCATAACAGTCAGTAGTTTGGAAAATCTGGACTTTTTTTTTTAGAAAAGTAAAACCCAGTCATTGTGTCAAGGAGAATAATTTTCAGAAGTGTTAGGGTATACACACAAATACAAACATGCACACATAATTTTTTTTAAACTATAAGGACCTGGAAAGCATATTATTCTGGAAGAGAAGATTTATTTCTCTTTATTCAGTGCTTCAGGGAAAGAACAGGCAAATGTTTTCTCCTCTGTTTATGGTCCCAATTATCCTAAGTACATGGCTTAATTTGTTCTCCTCCTGATTAAATCTCTAAAAATATAAAGATTTGGTGGGAACTCATCCTCTTGTGAAATGCTGGTTGAGACTAATATTTGAAGTAGAAATGAAATATAGGGCTCTTTCCATTAACTTGCTTTTTTATTGGGTGATATTAAATTTATCTCCCTGGTTGCCAAAAAATGGAAAATGGCACTTTAAAAAGTGCATCTATTGTGGAAAATTCAATGACAATGATTGAATAAAGTGCACTGAGATGATTTCCCTTATGGGGAAAGTCCTAGATCCAAAGACAAAATGAAGCACTCTCTCTCTGACTCTCTCTCTCTGTCTTTCTCTCTCTCTCTCTCTCTCTCTCTCTCTCCGTCTATCTCTCTCTTTCTGTGTTCATTTGTACCTGGGGGAGGAAGGTATCTTAACAAGGACATCTTAATGAATACCAGAATTCTAAGTGCAACAGAATGATAAAAGAGAGTAGGAAAAATACATCTCTCATTAGGGTCTGATATTCATGATATTATAGGCAATGAACAGAAATATGTAAGATCAAAATCCACTTTCTAATACTTAAGTATTCAAAAAGTAGTTCTAAAAAAGTCTCAAAGTAATATAAACAAATGCTCCAAATCACTAATTATAAGAAAACCACCAAACCAAAATAACTAAAGTTTCAACTGAAACCTAGCAAATCATCACAAATGACAAAAGGTAAGGGTAGTCATTGATGGAGATGTAATGGAAAGATGACTACATTAATATACTGTTGTTGTAACCTTGAATGGAAAAAAAAATATTCTAGAGATCAATTTGGAATTATGATGATAACCACATAAACTAGTATTTATTAACTTTTTACTATGTGCCAGGCACCATGCAAAGTACTAAGGAAATAGAAAAATTATTGTAACATCCAAAAGACTTTGACTCAGAAATTCTACTGCTAAACATATACTCCAAAGTGACAAAAAGAAAGGCCTTATATATACCAAAATATTTATAACATTTTTTTTAAATCAGGAAAAAATAAATTGGAAACAAAATAGAGACCCATTAATTGGGAGAGGTCTAAACAATAGAGTCCATGAAACAATGAATATGATGAATACAGAGAAGCATGAGAAGACTTAAATGAACTGATGCAAAGAAAATAAGAAGAAAACAATATATCCAAAGAATACAACCATGTAAACACAAACAACAAAACAATTGAAACTGAATACTGTGGAATTATAACCAAGACTGGATATAAAAAGGAGAAAATAAAAGAGACCTTCTCCCTTCTTTCCAAAGGTGAGAGACTATCGGTGTGGAACTTTGTATATAATAAAAGACTATTTCAATGTGTCTTATTTTGCTAAATTGTTTTCCTCCCTCTTTTTTTTTCTTTGTTATGAGGTTTGACTTTTATGAAGAGGAGTGGAATATATGGGGAAATGTAGCTGATGCAAAAACAAAAAATATAAATAAAACACATATATTATATGTAATATAAACTTGAATATTTTATACATATACACATATGATATATGTGTGTGTGATACCAGATTGAGTCAACTACATCTGAGGACTATCACCACCACCATCACAGTTTTACATAGTTACATACAGGTGTACTTTTGATATGTAAGAGTTGTTCTAGAGTAAAATATCTTGTCTTTATAGGCAACCTCTTCTCATTTGCTTCCTTCAACAACCTCAGTGATCCAGTGATTTTAAACCATATCTCCTCTAGTCATTTGTAAGGGAAAGCAAATTAATATATTCTCATTCATGCTCATACATTCATATTGCAGAATTAGTCCTAAGACTGTACATTTTATTTATTTATTTATTTAGAATTCAGCTTATTTTTAAAAATTATTTTTAGTTCTCAACATTTGCTTTGATAAGATTTTGAGTTCCAAATTTTTACTCCCTCCTTCTCTCCCATCCCCCCCTCCCCAAGACAGTATGCAATCTGATACAGGCTATACATGTATGATCATATTAAATATATTTACATGTTAGTCATGTTGTGAAAGAAGACTGTATATTTTAAAAGATTATGCTTAGAGAAAAATTGCTAGCCTTTACTTCTCTTTTAAATAAAAATAATTTTGACTACCTATTAATTTTAAACCACCTAAATTTCTTCCAGAATTCCCCCTCTTCCCCTATAGCCATCCTATATAACAACAAATATTTTTCATAGGAGAATAAAGAAATAAGAAAAAAATGAAGTAAGGAAAACAAAAACTAAAACCAATCAATATATTTATACACACGGTGTGTCTGTATATGTGTGTGTGTGTGTGTGTGTGTGTGTGTGTGTGTATATATCGTGCCTGTAGGTCTTCCAACCCTACAAAGGAGGAGGGACAAGTGTCTTCATGTATCTTCTTGAGAGCCATGATTGTTCTTTGTAATTCTTCAAAGTTCACTTTCAGATGTCTTGTGGTTATCTTCACTTTCATACAGAGAGATTATGGAGGAGTAGATTAGAGAGCTGGCTGAGAGTCAGGAATACTGGATTGTAGTCTTGCCTCTGATTCTTGCTGTTGTTGTTGTTGTTGTTCAGGCATTTCAGTCATGTCTGACTCTTTGTGACCCCATTTTTATGGAAAAGGTACTAGAGTGGTTTGCCATTTCCTTCTCCAACTCATTTTTACAGATGAAAAGCTGAGGCAAACAGGTTTAAGTGACTTGTACAAGGAACAAAACTCCTAAGTATCTGAGGCTGGATTTGAACTAAGGCTTTCTGACTCCATGTTCAGTGCTCTATCTACTATGACTCCTACTCACCTAAATATAATTCTCTCCTTGAGTTTGAGTATCACCTAATTTTAAGGACAGTTACGGTTGAGTAAAAATTTAGACAAAAAAGCATTTCTTGCCTTAGCTATGAAACAGTTCCTTGAAGTTCATTCATTCAATTTAGATTTATAAATTATCAGTAAGTAATTGAATGAACTAGCATTTATTATGCATTTACTATGTGCTAGGTGCTTACTAAGTGCTAGAAATAGAAAGAAAAGCAACAGAACACAAACAAACAAACAAACAAAAAATAGCCCAGGAAGAGGTGCCATGGTTAGGCTTGAGGAGGGATATAAAGGCATAGAATAGTTATTATAGAGAATGGAATTGTGAGTCAATTAGGAAGGTTTGAAAGAATCACCTTGCTTTGGTGAGGGCCCAGTTGATACTATGTGACATAAATTTGTAGTAAACCAAGTCAGCAGGGTTTCTTGATTTTCTCTAGCCCTATCCAGCAGTATGTAAATAAGAGCTAAGGATGACGAGGTTGAGATTTAGAATGATCAATGATAAGGTAGCAAAGAATTCATATCTAGAGGATTTTATAGAGTTGAACTGATTTATCAAGGGCTTGAGATAGGGAAGGAAGAAGAGTATGGCTAGTGAAGGTGTGATGGCCTGGGGGAATATAAGAGAAAGAATGACTCGAGGTCATGGTGAGGATGAAGAACATGGTAAGGGATCATAAGGCAAAAGGAAAAAAATAGGATGATATCGATTATAATCAAATACAGCATTAATATGCAAGTGGAATACTTGTGGATGATAGCAAGAGAAAGTTATGACCATCTGTGTGTGTAGTTGAGGTGTAGTAGAAGAGTAAGTCATGAGAACTGGGCAGACTAAGAAATTCAGAAGTTAAGTTATTCAAAAAGAATTTCAATATTTATGTTGAAGTCATCTATCATAAAGACAGGATTTGTGGAAGAGAAGAAGACTGTGAGATAGGTAGTGAGCTCATTATGGAAAGAAGGAGAATGTCCTGAGATGTAGTAGATAATAATCACTAGCATCCGGATTTGGTGATAAATCTGAGCAGAGTAAACCTCAAAGGAGAAGTTTCTGAGTAATGATGGTAAAGGGAGATTCTGGAATGGTAATAGGGATCAAGGTGTATTCCAACTCCAACTCCCCCTCCATGATCAGTGAATTGGGCAAGACTGAAAGTATCACCAGTACCAGACAGAGTAATCACGGATGCAGAGTCATCAAGAAGAAGCCAAGTTGCAGTGGGAGCCAGGATATGGAAGAATTGTGAAAGGAAAAGTTTGAGATGAAAGCAACTGTCTTCTGTGAAGACTAGACTGTGCTAGGTACCAGAGGAGATATAGAGGAGTAAGAAGTAGTATCTTTTTTCCAAGAGATTATAATTTATCAGAAGAAATAAAATATGCATACAACTTACTAAGATATATTTAAGACCTCATCAAAGTTGGTGATAGCTCCTTTTATATGTAGCTTACTCCCACACACTTTCTTATTTTCTGCACCTATTGTCTGAATCTTCCTATATTTCTCCTCTAGGGCATCCAACCCATAGCTTGAGTGACCTGTCTGTATAATGCTTGACATTATAATGGTTACCAGTAGAATGAGAGGGCTATTTCTCAGTTATCTACCTCTCTCACCATATGACCATATCATCACTTTTTTGAGGCATTTATATTTTTCGATTCTATCTTTTATTTCTTATTCATATATTTTGTTCATATGCTTCAGCTTACTCATGCCCTATCATAGGTCCCTCTTACTGTTTTTTTCAATGACCCACAAGTTTAATTTCTAAGTGAAACGGTATTTCTGGATAAATATCCAAATATGAAGACTGAATGATCTAAGTATAAAGACAATGCTAGTAGTTCAACGGAAGTAGGAATCTCTACTGGGTTGCTCAGGGAAGGCTATAGGGAGAAAGTAGTGCTGAGGATTTGTCTTAGGAAATGGGTTCTGAGAAGATTATGGTAAGATGAATAAGAAGCTACTATTGTTACTTCTGGGCAGGTAAGTGATGAAGAGGATAGAATGCTGGGCTTGAATTTGGGAAGATATTAAAATATGACTTCAGACATTTACTAGCTGTGTGACCCTGGGCAAGTCATTTAACCCTGTTTGCTTCAGTTGCTTCATCTGTAAAATGAGCTGGAGAAGGAAATGGCAAACTATTCCTCTATTTTTGCCAAGAAAACCCCAAATGGGATCACAAATAGAGAGGACTGAAACTACTGAACAACAAAAAATAATTTTATGCAGCTGTATCGAGATAAATGGAATTTGTAGTTAAAAGTTAGAGCTTATGAAAACTGTATTTATCAGCCCACCCTGGATCTAATTATTATTGACTACTCTTTAGCAGTTGGAGGGCCACATTTGTTTTGTCATGGTACCATTGTACTTGAATCATCCTAACTCTCAGATGAACTGCTTAAGGAAAGATGGATTGTGAGTGAAAGAGATATACTGACATGGCTCTTAGCAGTCTGCCTTTTGTAGCTGTGAGCCTTTAAGTCAAATTAGATCTTATCCAGAAGGAAAAAAAAAGTTTAGCAGCTGGTCCCACTTATGCTAACTACGATGTAGCTATGAGCACATAATGGCCAAGTTTTGGGCTGGCTCCATGGCTTAATCAATTAGTTAATGACATGACAGTGTCTTGGGACTGGGCCTAACCATTGGATCTTGTTTCATTTGCTTCTTTGTGTTTCAAATTAGCTTGTGAGGTAATCAGGCATATATTTAAGTTGTTATTTAAAAAAGAAAATCTCACAATTGGCATTTCCTCTAGGTTATCTTGTTTCCTGAAAGGACTAAGCATTGAAGAAGTCAATCAGTGGATCAACGAAATCATATTTTAAAAACACAAGGAATCAATTTTTTATGTTAAATA
This sequence comes from Vombatus ursinus, assembly GCF_900497805.2. NCBI lineage: Eukaryota > Metazoa > Chordata > Mammalia > Diprotodontia > Vombatidae > Vombatus > Vombatus ursinus. The sequence goes on from NW_020951957.1 coordinate 2,344,560, forward strand.
TTCTATTGATGTCTTGTTTTTATGTCATAGCTGTGTGCTGATAAATATACCCCATGTCCACACTGATCCTTCCTTTATAACTAAGAAAAAGAGTTAAACAAAATCAAGAAACATAGGAACCAACGCTATGGTAAACTGGAATCATTTACCACACTCTGCATCCATAGTCCCCCACCCTTCTATTTAAAAGAGTGGAATATATTTCATTGTGTGTATACCAGGATAAAGACTGATCCAACTTGGACTAGTTTGCAATGTTGTTGTTATTTTTTCATTTCTGTTATTGTAGTCACTATATGCATTATTCTTCTAGGTCTATTTTCTTCATTGTATATCTCTGCAAAATTTCTTTGAATTGCTCATGGGAATCAGTATTGTTGAAAGAGTATTTTAGAAGTTGAGCCAAGATGGTAGAATGGTAGGAAGCAATGCAGTGAGCTCCTTCCTACAAACTTCTAAGAAATCTAGAAAATGCATCACATTAAATGCTAATAGGAAATTCATAAAAGTCATGAATTCTTTGCCCAGCTCAGCTTGGCACAGAAAGACAAATTGACAGGTCTGTGGTTGTTGGGGATGCACAGGGGGAAGAACATTCCCTGGATGAGTACCCCCAGTGCCCAGGGAGATGCTATACACCAAGGCAAGAAGAGGATTCATACCCCTACTGGAGCATTATTATGAGGATACATGCCAACTGGCAGCTTTGGTACCCATTACCCAGTCTTGGGTTGCTGATCCAAGATGGAGTGAAAAGGAGACCTGTGCTAGGAAGTGACATTCCACGTAGGCAGGCTTTGGGTGGTCTATGGATAAAGGAGGGAGTTCAGGAGCCAGCAGCAGCAGTGGTGTGTGTGACTCAGATTTCAGGCACAAAGAACTGTCTTATTTCCTACATCTAGCCAAGTCTGCAGATGAATAGCCAAGGTAGAAATCCCACACCAAAGGGGAGCCTACAGTTCTGCTGCTCTGAGCCAAGAGAGTCTTCCAGTTGGTCGATAGGAATGGAGTAAAGCAGGAGTCTACTCTTGCACAGACCCAAACTCAAGTTAGGAACTTGCAGATCTCAGACTAGGGAGAGGCCAACAATCAGACTTTCCCCTGGGTTAGACCATGTCAAGAGCACTGAAAACTTGCAAGTCCCTAGCCTATCCGTGAAATCTTGGAATAACATAACATTCAATACCTTAGGAAAGTAGCAACAGGACCAGTCCAGACCTTCTCTACAAAAGTGTTGTAGAGTCCTGCCCTAATGTCAAATGTGAAGTCAGAAAGTGGGTTGAAAGAATAGGCAAAGAAAGAAACTTACCATAATGAGCTATTATGGTGGCAGGGATACTCAAGACACAAGCCAATCAGAGAATGACTTCAAAACATCTACAAGTTTTGCCTCAGAGGAAAACACAGCTTGAGCACAAATTCAAATGGAATTCCTGGAAGTGATAAAGGAAGAATTAAAAAAACAACTCCCTGAAAATCCTAATGGACCAAATAGCTAATGGCTCCAAGACACCAGAAATATTAAAACAATGTCAAAAGCCTGAAAAAAAATAGAAGAAAATAAAATAGTATAAACATTGGAAAAACAACTGACTTAGGAAATATATTATGGAGAAAATAAATAATAAACCTGGATTTAGGGACTTCTAGATAATGTAAACAACAAAATGATGGGCGAGATATTATCTCTAATCTCCATAATTTCTCACATCTCATCAAAACAGATATTGTATGCCAAAGATCAAGCAACTCCAGCTGTTTCCATGGTCTAGGACACACCAAATTGACAAGAACTAAAACACAATAAAATAAAACCCAGAAACTGACACTCAAATGACCATGAGCTCACTCAGAGCCCCTACCCCATCTCTCATACTACCAACAACAAGACTGCACCTGCATATCCCAGCACACAAGACAGGTTTACCACAAAACCCACCTCTGCACCCTGTCCTTCTAGCTCTATTTTCAGTGTCATAGAGATCCAGCCTCTAGGCTTCAGAAATATACTCCATCCTCAATAGTTAGCTTGGCAACAGCCCTTCAGGAGCAAAAAACTGCTAGGGGATGCAATGCAACAGAGCTACAAAGCTCTGCATTGCTAGTGTCCAGTCAGACAACTAAGGAAGAGAGGGAGTAGGACAGGTCACCAGGACAGGTCACTGGGGTGTGGGGAGTTGTGCCAGAGGGAAAGCCTGTGAGAAAGAGCATGGCTTCCAGCTGGGGCCATTTCTGACCATGCAAAAGGCAAAAGTCATTTGGGGCAGAGAACTAGGTCAGTGAAATGTGAATTTCCCAGTGGGGGAGAAAGCTGAGATGCTTTGAGATCTAGCCCCGAAGGAAACTATATCCAGAAAGGGAGGGAACAGGAAGTGAATGATAAGGAAAATAAGGGGAAGTGAGGACTGAAAGTGCCAAAGATTTCAATAAGAAGAAATCTAGTAAATGAGTTCAGACATCTATGAATAAATACTACAAAGGAAGGAAAATGATCCAATAATTGATGAGACAAAAGACCCTGAGAAATTTGAGGAGAACATGGAACCACAGCACTGTTTCTGAATGGTTTAAAAGAGAAATGAGAATATGAAAACAGAACGTGTGGCCTGCACGACAAAAAAAAAGAGTAAAATTTTAAAAAAAGAAAAGAAAGAAAAACTTGAATTTTTAATGGTAAGCCTCATGAAAGAAACAAAAGGGAGAAAAATAGGTTGGGGATAGAAATACATAGAAGAGGACTGTCCAAAACTTCTAGACAGAGAAAGAATTCCATTGGAAAGAATTCACAATTTGCTCCAGAAAAAAAAAATCCCAAGGCTGAAAACTCCAAGACACATAGTGGTTAAATTTAGCAATCTAATTCAGAAACAAAAACAAACAAACAAAATCTGCAAGCCATAAGGAGAAAAGTCATCAAATACAAATGAAAGTGTATTCAAATAACCCAAGACTATTCAGTACACACTAGAAAAAGGAAGAGAGAATGGAACAATGTGTTCTGAAGCGTATTGGAGCTCAGGATGCTCAGGACTGTAACAAATCTTGGAACCTGAAGCTTAATCATATAAGACAAAATATGGACATTCAACAATAAAGAAGAATTTGAAATATTTTCGAAAGAAAATCAGAACTGAAAAGATCACTTGCTTCTTTTTGTTGTTCAGTCATATTTCAGTTGTGTCTCACTCCTTTTCCTACTAAATACTAGTTCCAAATTGAATACATTTAGCAAATAGCAAATAAAATCCATTTATCCAAATTGGCAGCAAAACAGAAATCAGAGAAGTTGTATATATAGAAGACTATATACTGGAGAACACAGAGTGAAAGAGCTCTCCCATTAGGAATGAGATAACAGCTCAGTTGAGAGACAGTTCTAGATCTCACTCAGGAAGAAAGTCTGTGAAGTCTCTACTGTACCTACCTGAGAATGATGGAAATTGCCAGCTCCTTTCATGTTTTCCCAGAGTCTTTTCCTTCAATAATTTGAAGTAGGGTTGGCTTCTTCCATCTTCTATCTTGAAAGTGGAAACTTGAAGTGCTTGAAGAAACTCACCACTTAAAATGTCTTGAAGGATTGAAGCTTGAAGTCCCCAAGGGGACTCAAAGCTTAAAGAGTCCCAAAAAGGACAGAGGAAGCCTGATGCTTCCCCCTCTCCTCTCTCATCAGCTCTTCCCTGTCCATCTCATAGGGCAGGGCATTGATCTCCACCAATTAGGAGAGGTCCATAGCAATAGACTTTGGAACAGTAGTAACATAAGCATCATAAATCAAAGGAAGATATTCCCTATGAGTTTGTAGAGGAAAACAGAAAACTGAATAATGACTAAGTCTCTCTCTCTCTCTCTCTCTCTCTTCTGTTTGATAAAACCTTCTGATTGATTTTTCCCACTGTATTTTAGTTTTATTTTTATGTCTTTTTTGCTTTTTAAAGCTTCTTTTAAAGGTCTTTGGAATTCTGAAAATATATTTCTTTTAAAGGACTTTGGAATTCTGAAAACATATTTCTTGAAACTTGGAAGTCCATGTTGGCAACACTGATCTGAACATGGACAAAAAAAAGACTCCATTCCTAAACTTTAATACATAGCAAGTGTGAGCTCTAAATCTGGACTGAGGGTACTCAGTTTCATGCTCCCCTCTGCTAAAATAGCCACTCACTTCAAATTTACTCTAAAAGAAGAAACACACACATAATACTATTTCTCCAACAGCACCAGCAGATCACAGATCATAGACAGGATATTGTAATTAGGCAACCAAGGCCAGCTTAAGTACAAAAGTTTGGAAAGTCAGCAGATTCTACCAAGCAGGGCAGGGAATGTGTTCTAGTTTCAGGAAAGATATGTGTGTGGAGGGGAAAGATGGCAAAAATGAATGTGACTAAGAATATTAAACCACATCACAGCTCCATCTGACATTCCACTCCATCTTTCAGCTGTAGACTCTGAATAGTAGTTAATACTCTGAGGCCAAATTAAGTTTTGAATAATGAAGCTATATTTTACTCCTAAAATTCTTCTAGGTAATTCTACCCTGTAGATCCAGGAGAAAGCTGAAGCAATGTCAGTGGACACTGTGTAACAGAAGTGGGTTTTACTTCCATAGCAAATGGTGTTCTGGGCTTCCATGGGCAAAACTGTGTGTATTTGCAGACCAGATGAAGCTAGGAAAGTGCTGCTATTTTAGCAATGCTAGCCATAGTCAAGAAGTACTTTGATGATTTTTCACAAGCTATTATTGATAAAAGCTTGGTGTTGGGGAGAAATTGTGCTCAGAGCCTGAGGATAATTTAACAGTATGAAGAGTGATTCTTGGCACAAATAGATTTTTAATAGTGTAAGCAACTTCTAGGAGAACAGAAATATCCTGACTGCAAGGTCAAATAACATTATTTTGATTCAAGTGACTAGAGAATTAATACTCTGGCATCTAATAGCACATCTATAGAACACTATTCTTTTTTTTATCTATTTGCATAGTGAAAAGAACATTAGATTTAGAGTCAAGAAGATCTGAGTTTACCACCAGACTTTGCGAGAAAATTGGGTTAGACTGATCTAAGGCCCTTTCTAGCTATAATTCTTTGGTTATTTTGATGGTCATATCTTTATTCATTTCAATCTACCTAAGAACATCGCATCACATTATTAACCCAAATTAATTTACCTGCTTATGAATTAATATACACTTCAATACTTGGGGATCTATTATTTCATAAGTGCTGGTGTTATCTGTACCTGCACAGGGAAACATCATATTGTGTTAGAGAATACCCTGGATTTGGAGAAAGAGGAACTGGGTTGTAGAATATAGAATATAGGTTATAGAAAGAAGATTATAGATCAATTTCCCTAAAGAATATAGATGCAAAAATTTAAAATAAAATATTAGCCAAGAGATTACAGCAACTTATCATGAGGATAACACACCATAACCAGTTGGGATTTATATCAGGAATGCAAGGCTGGTTCAATACTAAGAAAACTATCAGAATAATTGACCATATCAATAACAAAATTAACAGAAATTGTATGATTATCTCAATAGGTGGACAAAAATTTGACAAAATACAACACCCATTCTTATTAAAAACACTTAAGAGTATAGGGATAAATAGATGTTTCTTAAAATGATAATAACATCTTTCTAAAATCATCAGCAAGCATTATATATAACAGGGATAAGCTAGAAGCATTTCCACTAAGATCAAGAGTGAAACAAGGACGTCTATTATCACCACTGATATTCAATATTGTACTAGAAATGTTAGCTTTAACTATAAGAAGAATAAATTAAAGAAATTAAAATAGACAATGAAGAAACAAAATCATCACTCTGAGCAGATGATATAATAGTATACTTATAGAATCCTAGAGAATCAACTAAAAAGCTACTTGGAATAATTAACAACTTTAGCAAAGTTGGAGGAAATAAGAGAAACCCACATAAATCATCAGAATTTCTTTATATGACCAACAAAGCCCAACAGTAAGAGATAGAAAGAGAAATTCCATTTAAAATAACTATAAAAAATATAAAATATCTGGGAGTCTACCTGCCAAGACAAATTCAAGAACTACGTGAATGCAATTGCCAAACACTTCTCACACAAATAAAGTCAGATCTAAGCAATTGGGGAAAAACAAAAACAAAAACAAAAAACAAAAAAGAAAAAAATTCTTCATGGGCAGGCCAAGCCAATGTAATAAAAATGATAATTCTTCCTAAAATAATTTACTTATTTAGTGCCATACCAATCAAACTACCAAAAATTATTTTATAAAGATAGAAAAAATAATAACAAAATTCATCTGGAAGAACAAAAGGTTCACAATATCAAGGGAATTAATGAAAAGAAATTCAAGAGAAGGTGGTTTAGCTGTACCAGATCTAAAATTGTATTATAATGAAGCAATCATCAAAACTACTTGGTACTGGCTAAGAAACAGAGTGGTGGATCAGTGGAATCGATTAGGTACACAAGTCATATAGTCAACGAGTATAGTAATGTACTGTTTGATAAACCCAAAGACTCCAGCTTCTGGGATAAGAACATACTATTTGAAAACTGGAAAATAATATGGCAGAAAGTAGATATAGACCAACATCTTACACAGTACACCAAGATAAAATCAAAATAAGTACACAATTTGGACACAATGGGTGATACTATAAATAAATTAGGAGAGTAAGGCATAGTTTGCTTGTCAGATCTATGGAAAATGGAAGAATTTATGATCGAATAAGAGATGAATAACATTATGAAATGCAAAACAGATAATTTTGATTACATTAAATTGAAAAGTTTTTCCACAAACAAAGCCAATGCAACAAAGATTAGAAGGGAAGCAGAGGTCTAGGAAACACTTTTTACAGCCAGTGTCTCTGATAAGGGTCTCATTTCTCAAATATATAGAGAGCTGAATCAAATTTATAAGAATATTCCATTCTCCGTTTGATAAATTCTCCAATTGTCATTCTCCAACTGATAAATGGTCAAAGGATATGAATCGTCAGTTTTCGAATGAAGAAATCAAAGCTATCTATAAGCATATGAAAAAATGCTCTAAATCACTATTGATTAGAGAAATGCAAATCAAAACAACTCTGAGGTACAACATCACACCTATTAGATAGGCTAACAGGACAAAACAGGAAAATGATAAATGTTGTGAATGTGGGAAAATTAAAACATTAATGCATTGTTAATGGAGTTGTGAACTAATCCACCATTCTGGAGAACAATTTGGAACTATGTCCAAAGGGGTATGAAACTGTGCACACCCTTTGACCCAGCAATACCACTACTAGGTCTGTATCTCAAAGAGATCATAAAAAAAAAGGAAAAAGGACTCACATGTACAAAAATATTTATAGCAGTTCTTTTTCTGGTAGCCAAGAATTGGAAATTGAGGGGATGCCCATCAATTGGGGAATGGTTGAACAAGTTGTGGTATATGGATGCAATGGAATACTATTGTTCCATAAGAAATGATGAGGAGGCTGACTTCAGAAAAACTTGAATGGAAAGACCGAAATGAATTGGTGCTGAGTAGAGCAGAACCAGGAGAACACTGTACACATAATAGCAACATTGTGCAATGACCAACTTTGTTAGACTTTGCTCTTCTGAGCAATGCAGTGATCTACGACAACTCCAAAAGACTCATGATGGAAAATGCTATCCATATCTAGAGAAAGTACTATGGAGTTTGCATGCAGATCAAAACATACAATTTTCTCTTTCTTGTGGTTTTTTTTTCTTTCTCATGGTTTTTCTTTTTTTGTTCTGATTCTTCTTTCACAACATGACTAATGTGGAAATGTGTTCAATATGATCATACATACATGTATAGCTTATATCAGATTGAATGCTGTCTTGGGAAGGGGGGAAGTGAGGTAGAGGGGGGAAATTTAGAACTCAAAATCTTATAAAAGTGAATGTTAAAAACTAAAAATAAATAGATAATTTTGTTAAAAAAAATTCAGTACTCTTAGTGCTACAACTAGGGTGAAGATAATAGTACTTTAAATAAGAGTCAAGCCCCACCCTCTTGCAGCTTTGCCATATAAATGAACTGACTGACAAAGTTTCAGGCAGTTCTACAGTCTGTTATATTTTTTAAAAAGTTCCAGGTTCCACAGAGTCAATACCATTCTAAGCATTCTTCGACTAGTACCATAATTTGCATGAAAGCCTCCTACACCAACTATATTTTAGCTGAGTGAGTTTGATTGACATTTGGGATGTGTGGTACTATTATAATGCTTTCCTCCTTCTTATGTATTTATTTTCCACCTTCATCTTTGTCTATGCAAAGCAAGGGTACTATTCCCAAAAAACATGTATTAAATATCCTTATCTTATAAAGTTCCTATGAAGAGATCATTCCAACCCTAATCTAAATTCTCCAGCCTCAATCAAATGAATGTATGACAATTTCTTCTTCAATTTTAACATTTTTATTTAAATTTTCAAGTTTCAAATTCTATTGCTCTCTTTCCCTGCCCTCCCTGAGATGATCAGCACTTAGATAAGGTTATACATACAATTATATATAACATTTCTTAGTCATTTTGTGCAAGAAGACTTAAATAAAAGAAAAAAAGGAAAGAAAGTGAAAAATAGCATACTCTAGTCTGTATTCAAACAATATCAGTTCTTTCTCTGGATGCAGAGAGTATGCTTCAACATTAGTCCTTTGAAATTATCTTGGGTCATTGTATTGTTGAGAATAACTAAGTCATTCACAATTCTTCATCAACAATATTGCTATTACTGGGTACAACGTTCTCCTGGTTCTGTTTACTTCACTCAGCAACAGTTCACGTAAGTCTTTCCAGGTTTTTTTCTGAACCCATTCTGCTCATCATTTCTTATAGCACAATAGTATTCCATTACATTCATATAACACAACTTGTTTTGCCATTCCCCAAATGATTGGCATTCCTTTGATTTCCAATACTTAGCCAACACGAAAAGAGTTGCTATAAATATGAATATGTGTGTGTGTGTATATATATATATATATATAAATTTGGTACAAATAGGTCCTTTTCCTTATTTTTTTTTGGATGTTTTTGGGCTATAAACATAGCAGTGGTATTGTTGGATCAAAGTGTATACATAGTTTTATGACCCTTTGGACCTAGTCACAAATCACTCTCCAGAATGATTGGATCAGTTCACAATTCCACCAAGAGTACATTAGTGTTCCAGTTTTCCCACATCCCCTCCAACATCCAACATATTTCTTTTTCTTTTTTCATATTAGCCAATCAGATAGGTGTGAGGTGGCATCTCAGAGTTGTTTTAATTTGTATTTCTCTAAATAATAGTGATTTAGAACATTTTTTTTTCAAATGACTATAAATAGTTTTGATTTTTTTGTCAGAAAACTACCTGTTCATATCCTCCTTTTGTCAATTGGAAAATGGCTTACATTCTTATAAATTTGACTCAGTTCTCCATATATTTGAGAAATAAGGCCTTTATCAGAGATACCTGTAAATCCTTACCCCCCACCCCAGTTTTCCGGTTTCCTTATAATATTAGTTGTATTTGTTTTGTTTGTGTAAAACTTTTTTTAAATTTTATATAATCAAAATTATTTATTTTTGATTTTGTAGTGTTCTCTCTATTTTCTTTGGTCCTACATTCTTCCTTTATCCATAAATTTGACAAATAAATTATTCCATGCTCTCTTAATTTGTTTATAGTATCACCCTTCATGTGTAAATCATGTACCTATTTTGACCTTATCTTGGTATACAGATTGAGATATTAGTCTGTACATAGTTTCTGCCAAACTGCTATCTAGTTTTCCCAGCAGTTTTTGTCAAATAGTGAGTTCTTGTCCCAAAAGTTTGGATCTTTGGATTGATAAAAAAAACTAAATAACTATAGTCATTTATTATTATACATTGTGTACCTAATGCATTCCATGGATCCACCATTCTATTTCCTAGCTTGTGCCAGATTGTTTTGATAATAACCACTTTATGATACAATTTGAGATCTGGTAATGACAGGGAATGGGACCTGGACCCCAAAAACACTACCTAGCTCCTGAACCTTTTTATACATCACCACCTACATACTCAATAATCCTTTCAACTGTCCTCTCATTGTGGCTCTGATCCAGCCCAATCTTCAATTCTCTGTTACCTTGACCCAGCCCAGCCCTTCATTGCCTGTTACCTCCAGACCACCCCAGGCTATTTCCCACCTTTAATCCCATCTAGACCCCTTCTCTGTTACCTCCCAGTCACTCCAGGCTATTGGTCACTCCTTGATTCAATCCAAATCTTTCCACAATATTTTTTCCCTAGAAAAAGGTCAGTCTTATTCTAACCAAATGCACAGATTCTTAAAATCTCCCCTCCACACCCCACACTTCTTTTAGTGTCACAATAAACCTTGAAAGCAATGATTTTCTTCCTTTCAATTTTATTAATCTCTCTTTTGATTTTCAGGATTTCCAATTTGGTGTTTAATTGGAGATTTTTAATTTGTCCTTTTTCTACTTTTTTGTTTGTTTTTTGTTTTAGCTGCAGGCCCCATTCATTGATCTGCTTTTTCTCTATTTTATTGATGTAAGCAATTAGATATATAAAATTTTACCTATGTACTACTGGGGCTACAGCTCATAAATTTTGGTATATAGTCTCATTGTTGTCATTTTCTTTTATTTTTAATTGAATTTTATTTCAGACTCAAACACCAGAACACAAACCCAGAATAGAGAAAAGAAAAAAAACATAGCATAAACTTAAATATTGGAACTTAATTACAAAGTAAGAAGGGGGGGAAGTATGTTATGTGCATAGCAGAACATAAGAAAAGATTCAAAATGAGTAACTATAAATTTTCATTTGAAGAAAGCCTGTATGATAAGTACTATACATTACAGTCAAGAGCCATCCAACTTTCTTTGCTTCCTTGCAAGTTTTCTTTTGTTCTCTAATGTGCACTTTTTTTACTTTGTTCTTTTTTTCCTTTCCCTGCCACCCCCCCCAAGGTTACAATTGAGTGTCCATATATCTCTCTATAGCTATAGATATATACATATAAACACATATATAGTTACATATAGACATATACCTTCTCAAACAAATTCTACTCCTGATCTTTGTTTTTATGTTTGTGCATATCTCTTGTTTCCTATCCCCCCTGACTCCTACTTTACTTCTACCTGCTACCTTGCCCTTCTATTACTTAGCCTACCCCCCTTCCAAGGATCCCTCCCCTATCTTTCCATTCCCATAAATCTAAAGTTCCTTCTATAGTCCCCTATGACCTATTCACTCACCCTTCCCTGTAGAGATCCCTCCTTTGTCCTCTCCCCCTTCTCTTTCCCTTAACTATTTTATTTCTTCTAAATTTAGAGGACTTTTATACTCTTCTAGATGTGTGTGTGTGTGTGTGTGTGTGTGTGTGTGTATTGTTCGCTCTTCAAGCCATTCCTGATGAAAGTAGATTACCAGAACTACCAGTCCTCCTCCTCCATCTAATTCTCCTGTATTGATTCTTCCTCTTGCACCTCATTTGTATAAAATAATTACTCTTTTTAGCTTTTCCTAAATGGTTTTATTTTTTAAAGTCATATCATACTCAAGTGTATGATCTTTCTTTCTTATGAGCTACCCAATTATTAATAAAAATCTTAGACACATGTTTTGCACTTTACATATATATAAAAGGTAAATGGTCTGTCCTTATTGAATCCCTTGTAATCAGTCTTCAGTATGTACCTTATATTTCTCTTGGCTTTTGTATGTCAAATCTTCTGTTAAGTTCAGGTTTGTTTTTTTTTTTTAACAAAATCTTGAAAGTCTGACAATTGATCAAATTCCATTTTTTCTTTTCATTCAGGATTATGCTTAACTTTGCTGGGTATGAAATTTTTAGCCTAAGCCCCAGTTCTTTTGTTCTTTGATAGTGTTCCCAGATCTGTGGTCCTTTCATGTCTCCACTGTTAGGTCTTGTGTGATTCTAATTGTAGCACCATCATATTTAAGTTTTTTTTTTCTTGTTGCTTTTAATATTTTATTCTTGAGCTGGGGTTTTTGGAATTTGACTATAATATTCCTATGAATTTTCCTCATAGGATCTCTTTTAACTGCTGATATATATGTGTATATATATACGTATATATTTGACTTTCCCCCTTGTTCTAATGCTTCAGGACAATTTTCTTTAGCTATTTCTTGTATTATTGTATCAAGATTCTTTTTTTTCATAGCTTTCAGTTAATGCAATTATTTTTATGTTTTCTCTTCTTGATCTATTCTCTAGATCTGTTGAAAAATAAAAGAGAAAGTGAAATATCTAATAAGATGTTTCACTTTCTCTTTTATTTTTCATTATTCATATCTTGTTTAATTATTTCTTGATCTCTTATAATTTCACTGGCTTCACCTTGCCCAATTCTAATTTTCAAAGTGTCATTTTCTTCCTTAAGATTCTGGATGTCTTTTTCTAATTGGTTGACTTTCATAGTCTTCTTGTTTTTCTTGGACTATTCTTATTTTTCTTTTAATTTTTCCTCCTTTCTCATTTGATTCTTAAAGTATTTTTTTTAAGTTCTATGAATTATTTTTAGTCAGGTGACCATTTGATGTTACTCTTTGGGACAGAAAAGGGTTTCTTTCCTTCAATATTCTCCTCTGAAGATGAACACTGGTCTTCTGTATTCCCATAATAGCTTTCATAGTTGGATTCTTTCTCCTTTGCCTTTGCATTTTTTTTTTTGGTAGTAATAGCTTAATTTTTGTAGTCACTTCTAGACCTGGGGTTACTGACCTCAGATCTTCAGTTATCCCCTCTAGCCTGGAACCAAAGTCAAACCTCCAGCCTCCTGTAAATTCCCACAGCCGGGGGCCTTCTGCCCCTCTGCTTCTGCACTCACCAGGTGTGTGTTGATTCCTTTTCACCCCTGCCACTCTCTGCAGAACAGCTAAATCTGGTGTTCCTTGTCAGCAGAGGTTCCTTCAGTCTTCCTGAGCTCAGATGCCCAACTCCCCTCACACTCCCGGGGCTAAAATTTCCTGTAGCTGGGGCTGAGGTAGACTCCCAATCCAACTAAGCCCAGGGCCTGCTGCTTGTTGTTTAAGCAGTTTGTGCTTGTTGTTAAGGTGGGCCCCTAGCCTAGAGGTATTTACTCTTCACAAAGACCAAACCTCAACCTGGGATTTTATTTCTGAAGCTCTGCAATTGACCCCTGTCATGCCCCTATTCTTATTTATTTTTACCCACATTTTGTTCACCCTAAGGTGCTATTTTATCTTTTTTTGTGAGGGGAAATTTTGAGAGCTTTGAATTTTCTACCTACTCTGCCATCATCCCAAATCCTCTCCTGTCATTTTCTTTAATGAAATTATTGATTGTTTCTATGATTTGTTCTTCAACCCACTTATTTTTTAGAGTTAGATAATTTCCAATCAATTTTTTGTCTCTCTTTTCATTGTCAATTATTGAATGTAATTTGTATTGCATTGTGATCTTAAAAGGATACATTTACTAGTTCTGCTTTTCTACATTTGGTTGTGAGGTTTTATGTCCTAATAAATAGTAAATTTTTGTGTAGGTGCCATGTACTGCTTAGAAAATAAATAAATATATACATTTATATGTATATACATATGTACATATATATCTATAATATTACATATATTCTTATGTTCTTTCTATCCTCATTCAATTTTCTCCAGAGATGTATCATATCTAAATTGTCCAGAATTGTATTTACCTTCTTAACTTTTTTCTTTTTTCTTTTGTGGTTAGATTTATCTAGTTCTGAGAAGGGAAAGTTGAGGTCCCTCACTAGTATAGTTTTATTATCTATTTCTTCCTATTACTCATTCAACTTTTCCTTCAAAAATGTAGATGCTATACCATTTGGTCCATATATGTTTAGTATTGATATGACTTCATTATCTATGGTACCTTTCAGCAAGATAAAGTTTCATTCTTTACCTCTTTTAATTCAATCTATTTTTTTTGCTTTCACTTTGTCTGAGATCATGATTACTACCCCTGCTTTCTTTGATTCAACTGATGTATAATAAATTCTGCTCCAGCCCCTTGCCTTTAACCCATGTGTATCTCTCTGCTTCAGATGTGTTTCATGTAAACAACATATTGTAGGATTCTGGTTTTTAATCCATTCTGCTATTGCTTCCATTTAATGGGTGATTTAATTCCATTCACATTTATAGTTTTGATAACTAACTGTGTATGCTATTTTCCCCTTGTTTATCCCTTTCTATCTCACCCCCACCCTTTCCCTTCTCACAAGTGTTTTACTTATGATCACCACCTTCCCCAATCTACCCTCCCTTTTATCAGTTCCTCTTCCCCTTTCTACTATCCCTGGCCCTTTTTACTTCCTCATAAGGTAAGATAGATTTCTATATCCAACTGAGTGTGTGTTTGAGTCTTTGAGCCAATTTTGATGAGAGTAAGGTTTAAGCTTTACCTGCCAAACCCTTCATTTCCCCCTCTATTATGATTGCTCTTTTATGACTCTTTTATTTGGTATAATTTACCCCCATTCAATCCCCCCTCCCCTTCTTCCAATGCAATTCTCTTTCTCATCCCTTTATTTTGATTATTTTTTACGGGGGGTGGGGTATCATCCCATCAAAGTCACCTTATATCCACACCCTCTGTCTATATATACTCATTCTAATTGCTCTTATAGTATCAAACTTCTTAAGAGTTAGAAAAATTATCTTGTCATGTAAAAATAGAAACAGTTTAACCTTATTGAATTCCTTACATTTTATCTTGTTTCTTTTTCACCTTTCTATGTTTTCCTTGAGTTATGTATTTAGGGTCATTTATTTTTCCCCATGGGGGAGGGCAGGGTTCTGGTCTTTTAATTAGGAATGCTTAAGAGTCCTTCATTTCATTGAATGCTCATTTTTTTCCCCTGAAGGATTATACTCAGTTTTTATGGGTAGATGATTCTTGGTTGTAATCCTCATTTGCATTCTGGTATATCATATTCCAAGTCCTCTGGTTCTTTAATGTGGAAGCTGCCAAATCCAGTGTAATCTTGACTGTAGCTCCACAATATTCAAATGGTTGCTTTTTGGATGTTTGCAATACTTTCTCCTTGATCTGTGAGCTCTGGAATTTGGCTATGATATTCCTGGGAATTTTCATTTTGGGAACCCTTTCAGGCAGTAAGTGGTGGATTCTTTCAATATCTATTTTGCCCTCTGGTTCTAATATATCAGGGCAGTTTTCTTTGATCATTTCTTGAAGGATGTTGTCCAGGCTTATTTTTTTTTTATCATGGCTTTCAGGTAGTCCAATAATTTTTAAATTATCTCTCCTGAATTTATTTTCTAGGTCAGTTATTTTTCCACTAAGAAATTTCACATTTTCTTCTATTTTTTTTTATATTTTTAAATTTTTGTTTTGTCATATTTTGATGTCTCATAGAGTCATTAGTAGCTTCCACTTGTTCAATTCTAATTTTTAAGGAATTATTTTTTTTTAGTGAGCTTTTGTACTTCCTTTTCCATTTGGTCCATTCTGTTTTTTAGGAAGTTATTTTCCTTGTAAATGTTTGTATATCTTTCCCCATGCTACTGACTTTTTAAAAAAAAATTATTCTTTCATTACTCTCATTTCTTTTCCTAATTTTCTTCTACTTTTTTAATTTGATTTTTAAAATCTTTTTTAAGCTTTTCCAGTAATTCTTTTTCGGGCCTGAGAACAAATTATATTTTTCTTTGAAGCTTCACATGTAGCCATTTTGACACCATTGTCCTCTTCTAAATTTATGTGTTGATCCTCTCTATCACCATGGCTACTTTCTATAGTCAAGTTCTTTTTTTGTTTGCTTGTTTTTTGCTATTTTTTTTTCTGCCTTTTATGTGACTTGGTATTATTATGTAAGAATTGGGCTCTGGTCCTTCACTGTCCCAAGCTTTTTAGGCTAGGGCTCAAGGTCTTACTGTTGGCGTTTACTGGGCTTAAGGGTTTAGCTGTTTGCTTTCACTGGAGGGTAGGCTACCCTTCTGGCTTTTACTGGGGGATGGGGCTTCCCTATTGGCCTCTCCTGGGTGTGGGGTTTAGCTGCTGGCCTGGCCCAGGGTTAGGAACTTTCTGCTGGGTTGTTATTGTAACAGATCCTTTTTTTCCCCAAAAATAATTTTTATTGTCTGCATTCTATACTTTAGTTTTCCTTCTCTTGAACAGTCTTGGTACCCCTCAGTTGACCAGTGCATCGGGCAGTGATAAGACCAATCTTTTGTCCAGCTGGGGTGTCTTCCAGTGGTGGATGGTTTTCCAATATGCTGGTGATTACCTCTTCTTAAGGGGTGTTCCACAGGATTCATTGCCATACTCCTGACACGAGACCAGCAGCTTCTCTTGGCACCACCTGCCTTAAGGATGAGTTTATTTCAACCTCCTCCAGCAACAGCACCAATCACAGCTCTGTTTACAGACGAGATCAGTTTCTTCAGGACTGTAAGAAATCACTGTGGCATACTTTCCAGATACACTGACAAGCTTGCCCCAGGCTTTTCTTCAAGACAGCACACTATGGTCCCTTCAGGCATGGTGCCAACTGCAAGGACATTGGCAATGTTGATCTGAGTTTTCTTACCACAGTACACAAACTGGGGTACGGATTCCTTCAGCAGTAATCAACAACTCTGTCCTCTTTTTAAATTAGTAAGGATCCCAGGAAGCTACTTTTGAAAGAGGAGCCCCTTGGCCTGGATCATAGATTATGTCCTTTATGATACCCTTAATTTAGCCATGCCTCTCAGTGAGACAGCTGGGAGCTTGGTGGCCCCTTTCCTGTGCTTCACGTGAGCTCAGAAGATGGAGCCTGCTCCCTTCCTCTGACCATGGATCACTTGGCCCATCTTTAGTGGTCTGACTCTGGACTTCCTAGAAAGAAGTATTGTAACAGAGTCTTTCTGGTGGCTGGAGAAATCTTGTTGCTGCTCTGTCACAGGGTTGTGTCCCTGCTGCTAGGTTGCTATGGAAACAGGGTCTTTCTGCTGGCAGGCGCTAGGGCGTGGCTTCACCACTGGTCAGCCATGGGGTCAAGGCCTTGCTGGTAGCTTGTGTGTGGTGTTGGGGGGCGGGGAGTGTCGCTGAGATGGGACTTTGCTATGCTACACAGATTGTTCGCTTGCCTAGGGGACTGCTGGTCTGCAAGAAGTGGGGGGCTGGCTTAGAGGTGGATTGCTCCAGGTTCAGAGCCTTGCT
Source organism: Vombatus ursinus (assembly GCF_900497805.2). Classification (NCBI taxonomy): domain Eukaryota; kingdom Metazoa; phylum Chordata; class Mammalia; order Diprotodontia; family Vombatidae; genus Vombatus; species Vombatus ursinus. Next base: position 2,361,806 of record NW_020951957.1, read on the forward strand.
GCAGGCCCCCTTGCTATGAGGCTGGCTGCTGCAGCTCTTGGACCTCATTTCCCTCCAACTCCAGTGAGACAAACTTTTCCTGCTGGCTGGTAAGCTTCTTCTGTGCTCCTTGATCAATTTTGTGGTGGTTTTCTAGTTGTTTGGAGGGAAATTTGGGAGAGCACTGGAAATCTAGGACAGATTTCTTAATAGTTCTAGAAGCATTACCTGTTTTTTCTTTATTTGTTTTTTAATAAGGATTTGGTCACTTAAAAAAACTGAAAAGAATTTTTTATAACATAGGTATTTCAAATTGTTTTCATAAGTTCCATTTTAATGTGAAACTGAAATCAACATAGTATCATCTTTCAACCTTCTGTATCTCTTCCCCTCCCACATCTATTTTTCCCTCTCTGGTACTCTATTTAATTTCAATCAGGCTATAATTAAGAATAGTCTCAGCATTGGTAGATTCAGGAAGAACTCCAGATCACAGTGAGATTGTGCTCAGTGGGACTTTTTATTATTATCTGCATGCAGACAGCCAACTGACCCATGAAACTCCACAAAAGTTCATGCTTTTTTCTTTTTCCCAAATAGTTCTAATGTAACACATTTGCATGTCTCCAGAGTTATAGGTGAATCAAAAGCAATTGGGTAAAGGGTTTTGTTTTTTAATTTAGAATTTGTAACCTTTTTCCTATTGGCTGAATGGCAACAGGGAGTGTGGGGCTATATTTACATTGTGGATCCTGTGAATGCTGGGAATTCAGGTAAATTGACAGCTTTGTGGAAAGTGAAAAAGCCAATGGAGTAAGGCTTTAGTAAGTTAGAATCTCATCATCAGCACATTAGCATGGAAACCCTATAGGAGTAGGTAATACCGTAAGAATATGTGAATGGAAGTTCAACTACACACATAATCTGTTGATTTAAAAAAAAAAAAGAAGTGCTTGGAGAGTGTCGACCAGTTGATTTTGTGCTCTTCTTACTGTCCCATTTGAGACAGATGAGAAGAAAGTGGCAGAAGCTCCCAACAGAGATGATCTGCCAAAGGAAAAAACAAAAATTGGCAGGCAGAAACACTTACTGAGGAAGCTCTCCAGTCCCATCCTGAATCCTCTCTATCACCATATGTTCTTTGTCATGTAAAATCCCAACTTATTTCTTTTAGAGAGCAATCAGGGTTAAGTGACTTGCCCAGGGTCACACAACTGGCTAGTGTCTAAGGCCAGATTTGAACTCAGATCCTTCTGACTCCAGGGCTGATGTTCTAACCACTACGGCATTATTTCGATGACTTCATTGAAACGCATAGTAAAACAATAATGTTTGATGGGAAATGAGACTACCATCACTTATTGTGGTAAACGGCAAACGCTGTCTGATATGGAAAATGTATTTTTAATACCTGGACCTAAATTTCAAGGTTTCATAAAAAATGTAAATATACTGCCTTAAATGTACTTGCACATGTATGAGAGTGTCTTATCCACCTATAAAAATGAATGTGGCTGAAAACCTATTTGGCCAGAAGGTTTTCACATATTCTCGTGCTTTCACAATAAATGACATCTGTAAGCCAGATGGAGTTAATGGAAAAAAGTCCTTCAACTTCCTATGTTGCTCAAGAGAAAAAACAAGCACTCATTATTTGGACCTTGAGACAGCTATTGTTTAATCATCTGAAAATTATTTTGTTTTGCAAAATATTTACTCCTAAAATAATGACTTCCAGTTATTTAAAAAAATGCAAATTTCCCCCCATTCTTAAACAAATAAAATTTCTTAAAACATATGATGTGGTAAGAAACTGTCCATTTCATGCTTATCACAATATTTTGATGATATATAGAAGCTACCTATGGAAACTTAGCTTTCTGTTTCACTGTAACTTGAGCAGAAAAAGCAAAAGGGTTCATAGAAACTTCTTAAGTATAGGGGGAATTGACCTAAATAATAAATTTTTAAAAAATAGTATATCTGAACATTAGTTGAAGGGAGATGCAACTTAGAATATATTAGAAAATATTAACCTCAAACATATACCATATAAAGAGAATGAAGAAAAGGATTATTTTTAAAAAAATAATAAAAAAAGTTTCCCTCATTTATTATAGACAAAAGTAGAATTTTCAGTGGTAATAATCTGACCCAAATCCCCACATCAGTTTCTTAGTGTTCAGGTTATTAATGTTAATCAAGTTCCCCAAGCCAAAGCAGAGTAGATCTGGATGTTTTAGCTGACTCCAAGCCCTATATAGGGTAACAATTATAATATTGGCTGCCAAGAAAGATGTGATTTATTTTAATCTATATTAAGAGAAGCAAGATGTCTAAGAATAAACAGATGATAGTGCTGCTCTCCTCTGCCCTGATCAAATAACATCTGGATTTTGGTGTTAATTTCTAGGTAATCTGTTTATAAAAGATATTGATAAACTGCTAAGTGTCCAGAGAAGGGCAACCAAGAGCAGTCAGTCCTTCTATAAACTTTTAAAGCACCTACTGTGTTGCAGTCACTGTGATAAGTGCTAGGGATATAAATAAGGAAAAGAAAGACTTTCCCTTCCCTCGGGGAGCTTACAATTGAATGAGGGAAGAAAATACACAAAAGAAAGCAGAAAAGAGTAGGGGACAAGAAGTGGTACCTGGTGTGGGTGAATGATGGAGATCAAAGGAGCGCATCTTGGTGGAAAGCAAAGATATGGCTGGCCAGACCCTGCCTCCTTCAATAGAGATTTTTTTTTAATCTTACTTTTTTCTTTTTTTAAACCTCATCATTCCCTCTAGAGGGACAGATAGCACTGAAGAAGTATGCCTACTAAGGCTGATTTGATCTTGAGGAATGATGAGGCTTTCCAGTGATGATGGTGAGCCATATTGAGCTTTATGAGGAATAAGGGATGCTTAGGGGAGAAGAGAGAGGGAATAAGCATTTATATAGCTCTTACTATGTGCTACACACTGTGCTAAGCACTTTACATTATTTCTTCATTTGGTCCTCATAACAACCCATGAGGGTAGGTGATGTTAGAATCTCCATTTTGTAGCTGAGAAAACTGAGGCAAACAGGTTAAGTGACTTGCCCAAGGTCATACTCCTAGTAAGTATCTGAGACTAGATTTGAACTCAAATCTTTCTGATTTCAGGCCTAGTACTCTGCCCAGTGAACCATGTAGCTTCCTTTTGAAGAGAAGCCTTGAAATTGGGGCAGAATCATCACATTCTCTGTCCAAATAAATGAGTGGATGTCATATAAAATAGAAATCAATCATGGCTTGTTTAGATACAGAGGGCAGGACTAAAAGGAAAGGGTATAAATTGAAATATAAATATAGGGTTGACTTAAGAAAAAAAATCTTCCTAACAATTAGATATATAAAAAAAATAGAATGAACTGCCTTGGGATGTAGGAAGTTCTCCTCAATGCAGGTCTTAAAGGAATGTTGAAGTGATCACTTCTTAGGTATATTCTTCTTCAGGGGAGGGGATGATTTTTCTTCAGAATTAGATTGAACAAGATGTTGACAGAGTTCCCTTCTGATTCTCAACTTCTTTTAATCTGATTCTGAAATTTGGAGAAATGATGCTATAAGTGATAAATTTTCAAATTGGGCCTAAGATATATTTTATTCCTATGAAAAACCAACATTCATTCTGTGTCCAAAGGAAGTCGGTGACTCATTTTCAGATGACAACTTTTAATGCTCCAAAATAAAATTGTTGATGAATCAAACAGTAGTTCAATAATAACATTGAAACAGTGGAATTAGACAATAATGCTAATATAATTTGTCAGTGATGTTTGCTGTTGTTCAGTTGTGTCCAACTCTTCATGACTCCATTTGGGATTTTCTTGGTAAAGATATTGGAGTGGTTTGCCATTTCCTTCTCCAGCTCATTTTATGTATGAGAACTGAGACAAACAGGGTTAAGTAACTTGTCCAGGCTCACACAGCTAGTAAATGTGTGTTTACCACATTTCAAATATAGGTCCATGAAAACAAAATAAGAATCATGTCTCTAATTTTAGTCTCATTTGTAAAGTTGATTACAATGGAATACACTAGTTTACCCCTACAACTTTGAAGAATGAATATGTATATACATGCATGCATGTATGTAAATAAATGTAGATATACACATGTGAATTCATCATTTTATTCTAGTGTGGGGGGGGGATAACCCAAACCTCTCTTCCTACTAATACAGATTGTCAATTTCTGGGTTATTTATATTCTCAGCATGTTGCCTGGCACATTGAGAGTAGACATGACTTGACCATGATCTCTAACAAGACCTGAAATAAGGTTTATTTGACTCCAAGGTTGGTTTTCTGTCCATTACATCATTCTGGATCAACTAAATTATTGTTATTACAATGTCTTAATTTGCAAAAGGCTAAAGAGGTTTCTCTGCTAAGATATAAAAGTCATAATTAATCTTGGTAAAAATTGTATCACAATATTAACAGCTTCTGTTAGCAAAAGAATACAATTGAAGTTATATTACAGTTTTATTGCACTTTTTCTTTACAGCAAATTTATATGCTTCTTGAAAATTCCCCTCTGGTACTCATCAGATATCTTCTAGACCTCACATTTATGGAGTGAAACACTTATATAGGTCTAAAGATATATGGCAACTATTTGTACAAAGTGACATTTGTCATCCCTCTTTCTCTATTTCCGAATCAGTCACGCGTCACATAATGAATGTAATATGAGTTCCCAGAGACTAGTTGCAGGCATTCAGTATTGACCCTTGGCACTCACTTCCAATGTAGTACAATTTCTCTGAATACAATTTGCTTGGAATAGAATGGAAGTTGCTTGTTTCATTTATACATATGAATCCATGTGCGCAAACACATTGCAGAATCTAAGAACTAGAGAAGATCTTATAGAACATTTAATTGCACCCCTTCATATTATATTTAAAATGACTAAATATCAGAAATCATCCAGGTGGTAAATGACAGTGTTGGGCCTTTGATTTGGGCCTTTCACTTACAAACTTGTTTCTGTAGGTACTGAATGTGTGTAGGTATTGTGCATGTATGTGTTTGTGTTCATTCACATGTTATTTTCACCTTCTACGAATAGCTTGTGTTTTGGAGATAGTAAGGATTTTCAGAGGCCAGAATTCAGTACAAAACTATTTTGCATTTTCCCATAGCTTTTATTCCTGCTTTGCTTCATTTGAGTGTTCATCAGATAATATCTTAAGAGTGAATGGGCATTAGTAGCCTTATCTCCCTCACACAGGTTCTGTGAATTTTATAAGGCAGAGACACTGAATTGGGGTTAGAGACAAGGTGGGCATGATCTCCATCAGGGATTAAATGGGTCCTACACAGAATTTTCTACCTATAAGTTGGATAGCTATTTCAGACCCTGGGCTTCCTATCAATACCAGTCACAGGCAAGCAAAGATAATAGGTTTAATCTCAGCCCTCTTCACTCTGGATGGCTTTTGTTGGCTGCCCTTTGCTGGGTTAAGTAATTCTCAGCACTGACTATGGACAAGGGGGTTTAGCCAGCCCTTGTCAGGAAAAGACTTTTGGACCACCACACCTTAGAAAATAGCAGAAAGTGAGTAAATTTCTTTGAGTAACTGAAGTTTTGTAGATGTTATCAGAGAAAAGCTCACAATCAGAGATATCTCATGAAGATACCCAATGGAGATGTGATGTCCAGAAGAGAAATCATTTACTCATGAGAAAGTAGAGTTTTGATATCCAGTAGAGAATGGCCTAATCTCACCCAAAGTAATTTCCCCTAAAGCACAGGAAGCTATTTCTGTAGCGTTCCCATCACTGAGCTATCTAGAGCTTCTGTCAGAAAGGGGAATCAGTCTAGTGTGGCATGGCCCATTCCTGATGAAGACTTGCTGGCATTTGTAGGATTACAGCTTCCCTCTCTACATGTTAACTTAGCATTACTTTAATAATAATCTTCTCAGGAGTACCCACCAGTCGTTACACCAGAGGAAAGTCCTTCAGAAGTCTAACCAGACCATTTAGTGCCCTTTAAAAACAAGGCAGTCTGAATGTCCTGGTTGTGTTTGCCAAGTCTTCCCAATTTTTATTATGGTTTGGCTCATAGTTGAATTATACTATAATCTTCTGGCAAGGCAGCTTTGCCCTAGTCTGACTCATTCTCTATGATTGTTTCCAGGAGTATAGAGATGTGAGTTCATTTTCCTTGTCCTGATTTAATTTTTTTTCAGTTTGCTCTACAACCACAACATGGTGGAGTCAGTTTGTGGCATGGTCATTGTGCCAGCACAACATTTTAAATTCTAGTCATTTGTATTTGAAAGGAGCAGAGAAGGGAGTTAAGGAAAAGCTGGTGTCAAATCCTTGACTTGGAATTTTTCTTTTTAAAATTCAACTGGCTTATGTGATTTCTCAGAGTGAACTGAATGTACAATTTGGATTCCAAACAAAAATCAGGCCATCACTCAATATCAGTTTTAACTGGCAAAGAATTAATCATCCACATCCTTTCATCACCTAGCTTCACTGTACACCCCCTCCCGCCCATGAATTATATAAACATGTTCTATTTCATTGTTTAGTTCACATTCGTTATATATCTATTCACAGTAATCTCCTAAACAAGATGGAGACTTGAAACAGCAAGTCTTAATATTTCTTATTATATAACACTGTATTACCAAGGTAGTTATGAAGCTTTAGAAAAAAGCCTCTGTTTGGCTGGATTTGAAATGATCTCACATTTGGTCAAACTTATGCTCAGAGCTTCTTCAGTTTATCTAATGAACTTTGTTCTTTTACTTTCCTTTTCCCTTCCCATTTTCTTTCCCTTCTCCCTCTTTCCCTTTTCCTTGTCTTTCCTTTCTTCTTCTTTTTATTCCTTCTTCTCTTCTTCCTTTGCTCCTTTTCTTCTTTCCTTTTTTCTTTCCTCCCTCCCTCCCTTCCTTCCTTCATCCCACTTTTTTTTTTTGGTTAAGAGCTTTTCCTCTAGACATAGCTGTGAAAAGTATAGTATGGCATCCTTTAAAAGAAGATTATTTGTATGACTATGCCCAAATAACAGGCCTTAGTCCCACATTATGATCCAGTCTGCTACAGTAGTTCTGATAATTCTGGAGATTCTTACCAGAATCCAGTGAATGCTTAAAGGACTAGCCTTTTGTTACAGTACATTTTATCTCCCACAAGGAAAGGTAGGAGACTTAACATGAAACATCAGGTGGGATTTTATGCCCTAACCTACCTCCAACACTAGTGCTTTGCCTCTGAGATTACCTCCAATTTATACTGTATGTATCTTAATAACGACAACTAGAATATATATAGCACTCTAAGATTTACAAAACATTTCACAAAAACTATTTCATTTGAGATTCACAACACTGTAAGGTAGGTGCTAGCATCATTCCTATTTTACAGTTAAGTAAACTGAGGCAGACGGAGCATAAGTGACTTGCCCAGGGTCACAGAGCTAGCAAATATGTGATATCTAGTCTTGACTCCAGGCCCAAAGCTCTATCTACTACAACACCTAGCTCCCTTTATATTTCAAAGGAATTTTAACAACCCTTGTGTTTATTCTTATCTGACTTAGGCACATAGGAGTTGGTAAAATCCCTTTGAAATTTAAAGGCAGATAGGTACTACAGTAGATATAGCACCAGGCCTAGAGTCAAGGAAACCAGATCTCACACATTTACGAAGTGTGTGACCCTGGGCAAATCACTCAGCCTCTGCCTCAGGTTCCTTAACTGCCAAATAGGATATGTACATACACAAACTACATCTATAACCATATATACATATATGATACATTTATAAGAATATGTACATTTGTGTATGCATGCTCATATGCATATGTGTCCATATATATACAAATATGCATATATATGTGAATATAGTATAGATTTTTATATATTTAGCATATATATAATATAGGGATTATTATTCCCCCTTTTACAGTTGATGAAACTGAGGTAGACAGAGGTTAAGTGACTTACCCAGGATTGCACAGCTAGGAAGTATCTGCAGCCATTTTTATACTCAGATTTTTTCCTGATGCAGGCCCAGAACTCTATCCACAATGCTAGCTAGGTTGCTAGCTGCTTCAGAACTGTGTATTACCAAAATTGTGTCTTACTTAAGAAAGGTGTATTCCACTGGTTCTTAGAGTCTGCTTATTTCAGACTATTGAGTTTGGAATAGGTTCCAGATCACTTTGTCATCTGCAGCCTGAAGTGATTTACTAGGCCATCCAACTGTATACATAATTAATTACATGTAGTATCCTCCTAATTAGAAGATAAGCTCCTTAGGGGTAGTGGCTGTGGTTTTTCTTTCTTTGTATTCCCAGTGCTTAACACAGCGCCTGGGACATAGTAAGCACTTAATAAATGTTTGTGCACAGACTGACTGACACCCAGAAGAAGAAATGGCAAATTAATATACAGCCAAGGAAGCAACAAGATCCTAAGGTGTGATTTCTTTTAAACCACAAGTAGCATTTGAAGAGCATTGAAGACCATGCAGTGGCCAACATCAGCCTTTTAATACCTTCTAATCAGGGAAGCTTGGTAATACAAGCAAGGGCTATGGGTTTTATACTAAAAAACTGGGTCTTGACACGTTTGATTGCTTTGCCTTTGTCTGATATCACAGTCGGAGAGATGTCAGGGATTAGACAAAGGGGACCTCCACTCTATAAACATCTAGAAATGAAAGTTTACAGATATTGAAGATCCCAGAAAAATTAAAGGACTACTATACAGATCAGAGATAGCCTGTTGTGTGATGCCAGGCCACCAAAGCCAGAGAGGTTTTTCACACTACCACACTGTATTGGATTTGCGATTTATACGTGAGAAAACATTTTGTCAAAAACATAATCATCCAGTGTGCCTGGAAGTAACAAAAAAGGTTGGAGATATAAAGTCACAATATTCTTTTATATCTACTGCATCAGACTGGCTCATATTGTAGGATTAAGGAAGAAAACGATACCCATATCATTAATAGTAATAATAATAAACAATAACCACATCATATATATGATACGTGTGTATTATATATTTTTTCAACAGCTCATTTCTTTATTGTTGCTTCTGTTGCTGTTGCGTCTATTCTTTCTTCAGAATATCACGTAAGTCACCAGACCCCCTGGGGAAGGAGTCCATGCCAGAATTCTCCATAAATCAGATGGTAGGGAACAGAATTCCAGTCTAGTAAACAGCAGATATACAGTTATCTACCCATCTTCCAAGCAGTATTTGGAAATGAACTTGGTAGAGTTAATGCCATGTAGAAACTGGGCTAAGTCTGAGTCTACTCTCTCCAGCAGTAGAAGTGGTATAGAGGAGAGTATGAAGAAACTAGAAGGTGAAATTGGTGCAGCTAGGTGTCAGAGTGGATAAAGTGCAGGGCCTGGAGTCAGGAAGACTCATCTTCATGAGTTTGAATCTGGCCTCAGATACTTACTAGTTATATGACCCTGGGCATGTCACTTAACTTTTTTGCCACATTTTCTTCATCTGTAAAATGAGCTGGAGAAGGAAATGGCGAACCATTGCAGTATCTTTGCCAAGAAAACCCCAAATGAGGTCACAAAGAGTTGGACATGATCGAACAAAAACAAAAAGGATATTCCCCACTGAGATGTTGCAAGGAAATAGTTTTATTTCTGTTCTTGCTATATCTTTAAAGTAAATAAACCTTTTTAAAAGCTAGTTGAAGTCAAATGGTTAAATGGAATTGAGATGTTAAATACTTATTAATAGTGGGGATGGGAGATGTATTGGAATGGGGACAGAAGTAGAATATATTCTAATGCTAATAGCATTAGAAACAGAAAACTACCCACCCCTCAAGGGATCTTAAAACCTGGAGGGATAGATTAGTTGACCAGGCCCCAAAAGAGTGAGTCAAGAATCATTCCATAGCATAAATAAAGTAGAAAATTTAGATGGAGAATTTCATCAAGATGTTAAGTAATAGACTATTAACCAAAAATTTCCTGACTATCATAGCTACACTAATCCTTCTACAATACCATGCTCATTATATAACTTCTTTGATCAAAATCCTTGTGGGATTTCTGCAAAGTCAATTCCAAATTCTTTAGTCTGGCATTGAAAGACCTCTACAGTTTATCTTCACCAACTTTGTGAAACTTTTCCCCCTCAGCAAAGAGACGAAGAACGTTTCAGTGTGCTTTGACATATTTTAGGATCTGTCCATAGATTAAAAAAGAAAAATAAAAAAACACCTCCATGCCTCAGCTCCCATTGGGAGTGGTCCAGACCTATGATTTAATGAATGTGGGGGAACTTCTAGTGTGGAAGATCCCTCTGCTAATGCATATCAGCAACTTTTATTTAATTAACAGTCTTCTAGAATTGCCTGAAGAAATTAGTTTCTATGTGCTTCCAATTTTCACCCCTCTACCATATGTTAGAGGCAGGACTTGTATCTAGGTCTTGTATGCACTTATCATGCTGCCTGTATTACCAACTGTCTCTTCAATGTGGTTCACTTACAAATTACGGAATAACAATACCCTTCCTAGCCTCCCAGCAAAAACATATAACATGCTATCTGGGCTAGTATTTACTTCAGTTTGCAAGTTTCCTGGTTGATGCTGCAATAATGTGTTCCTTTGACTAGAAGCCTAGTTTCTTTTTTCTTTTAAAATTTTTTATTATTTATTTATTTTAAACATTCTTTTCTTTTTACATTTTAAGTCCTGAATTCTCTCCCTTCCTCCCATCTTTCCCCTACTCATTGAGAAAGCAAGCAAAATTATATCAAATATGCATGTGAAATAATGCAAACATTTCCATATTAGTCATATTAAAAAAAATGGCAAGAAAGTTATACTTCAATTTGCTCTCAGAGTTAATCAGTTCTTTCTCTGGAGGCATATAGAATTTTTTTTTTCATCATGAGTCCTTTGGAGTTGTCTTAGATCACTATATTGATCAGAGTAACCAAGTCTTTCACAGTTGATCATCATTACAACTTTGCTGTCACTGTGCAGAGTGATCTCCTGGTTCCTCTTAATTCACTTTGCATCAGTTCATATAGGTCTTACCATTCTTTTTTTCATTTGTTTGTTTTGTTTTCTTTTCTTTTCCCCTGAAACTACCTCCCTCATCATTTCTTACAGCACAGTGGTATTGCATCACAGTCATATGCTACAATTTGCCCAGCTATTCTCCAATAGATGAGCATCCCTTCCATTTCCCATTCTTTACCGCCACAAAAAGAGTTGCTGTGCATATTTTTGTACAAATAAGTCCTTTTCCTTTTCCTTTGATCTCTTTGAGATACAGAGGTAGTGGCTGGATCAAACGGTATGCACAGTTTTCTGTGCTTTCAAAATGGTGTGATGTGGGCAGAGGTGAGGTCAATGCTTTCCTGAACTGTGAACTGGTCTTTACCCAAGGCAGGCCAATACTCCCCTGCAGCCACAAGCGCTAGGGCTCCTTTTGTCCCTGAAAATGTAACCAGGTTCCCCTGCTCTCCTGCACCCACAAGTGCTGTTGTTCATTTCTGCCTTGGAAATGTGACCAGAGTCCCTGCTGCCTTGTGACCAACCATTCTGCCTTGGAACTGAGACCCAGAACTGCTCATGGGCAATAGAGCTGCCAATTAGAGGCCGCTGCACCCAGTGCCAGCAAAGGGTGACTTGTTATCTCTTTCTGACAAGTTGTCTAAAGCCCTTATTGTCTCTGAGCTGAGAGCTCCCAAACTGCTGCTGCTGCCTCCAACGCCTATGCTTGTGCTGCCTCCACACATCTGCACTCCAAACAGGTCTCCACCCAGGGTCATTGGCCTCTCTTGTGGACCTACTAAGTTGTCATGAGATGAAAAATGCATCACCCCAATTTTTTATTGGCTCCGCTCTTCCACAACTTAATTTGAGGTCTTATTTTAAAGTTGTCTGGAGGAGAATGTTGGAAGAGTTCATCTGGATTGCTGCTTGGACTCTACCATCTTGGCTCTGCCTATGGAAGCCTGGCTTCTGATTTTTCACCTTGTTATTTATTTTGACCTTGTTATTTCTAGTGTTTGTATATTACTTGCTTTTTTTTTTCTTGATTCACGACCTACTTCTTTTCCCTGACCTTTAACTCCTAGAATTGTCTGTGATAGAATGTGCTGACCTGAGAGACTAAGGGTTCTCCATAGCTGGATGTCTCCTAGCAGAAGCCGATTGTCCTTTCGTTAGGGGTTTCATAAATGGTATCCATTCTCTTGATAGGGCGTTGTACTAGGTGACTTGTTAGTAGCCCTTCAACTCTGGAATTCTACGACTATTTGATCCTTTTATTTTTAAGACTTTTGACTGCCTATTTTTCTGGTTTCTGACATATTATTTTTGTAAAAGAAGGACCCTGGACAGTTTACTCATTTGGGATATAACTCTGCTTCTGAAACACACACACACACACGTACACACACATTTGGAGAGATAAGTTTGCTTTTTAATGGTTCACTTGTTTATGGCAGAGCTATGTTCAGTTTTGAGATAGCTGTTTTTATTTTGAGCACGATAAACTATAAAACACTGGTACAAATGGAAAACAGTATGCTTAAGCAATGTATATATGAAGATGTAAACAAACTGAATAATTTTTTAGGGTTTATTGCTACGAAAATATATACACCAGGACTGTTATTATGTTTATTTGGCCACTGACACTAACGTTGAACTCAACCAAACTAAACTTATGGGGTTAAAGGTGAACATTGAAAGATTTGGTATATCACCTAGCTACGCAAGTGAAGATTTGGCAGGATTACCATGACTATGACCTTCTATTTCTTTTGGCCATTACTGCCTACATGAAAGATAGAATGACATTCTCTCTATATATTTTCACTGTGAATTCTATTTTTTTTTAGCTAATTGGGGTTAAGTGACTTGCCCAGGGTCACACAGCTAGTAAGTGTCAAGTGTTTGGTCTGAGGCCAGATTTGAACTCAGCTCCTCAGCGGGTACTATATCCACTGCGCCACCTAGCTGCCCCCACATTCTGTCTATTATATGTAACCAGAGATCTTTTGTTTCAAAAGTTGTTATGCATAGAAACAAGGCATCCAAATAGCCTCATTTTTTAAAAAAAATTTTTTCTTTTCTTTTTTTTAAATTTTTCTGGTTCCCTTTGGAGGTAGTGCATGGTCTTTTGAGTACATGGACTTGGGAAGAATACATGAAAATTGATGTTACTCTTCTATCAAAGAGATTCAGCAATGTTCCATTTCTGAGTCAACTACTTCTCTTGGGAGTTTAGTAGACTGAGGCTGGAATCACTCTAGTCCTGTTTCTACCACTAACTAGTGATGTAGCCTCAGGCAAGGCACTAAACCTCTCTTTGAATAAGATTCTTCCCAGGAAAATGGAGCTAATAATATCCACACCCAACCTAGCTAATCTGTAGGGAGTTGGGCTCTGCAGGGGATTGCTGAATTTCAGTTAACTTTTTCTCCCTCATTTTGTGCTTTAGAGCTAGTTTTCCTTCAAATTATTATAATTTGTAAAGGGAATTGCTATTTAAGACTTACAAGAAGGTCCTTCCTCCCTCCCTCCCTCCCTTCCTCTCTTCCTTCCTTCTTTCCTTCCTTTCTTCCTTTCCTCTAGGTTTCTTTTTTCGTTTCTTTTTCTCTATCTCTGTCTGGGTCTCTGTTCCTGTCTTTTGTCTCTTTGTCTCTATTTCTAGCTGTCTGTGCCAGTCTCTCTGTTTTCATTCACTTTCAGTCTCTGGCCTGTGCAGGTCTATGTCCCTCAGTACATCTTCTTCTTGTTCTGGTCTGGTTTAGTGTTTCTAGTATTTAGCAAATCTCTCCTTCTCCCTGCCCCCCATTCTAATTAGCTGAATATAATGTTTCTATTGCATCAAACCAAATGATATTTTAATTGATCTCTCTCAAAAGCCTTGTATTTAGCTTCTTTGTTTCTGTGTTCAGTAAACTTTCAAGGAAGAGGACTTTCCTTTTTGTTGCTTTTTCACCTTTACAAGCTGTCATGGTTGAAAATAATGCTTTATTGAAGACAAAATAAAAAAAAAAAACAACTAACATTCAGTCTGCAGTTGTAAAAGAAAAAAAAAATCTGAAATGCCTTTCATTACAGCCTGTGAGGCACTGAAATAGGGTTTTCTATTCCTGTCACATCCAGTTGTGGGATTTACCAGAAGTGGACCTTGTTCCAGTGAGATGGAGTAAGATTATACCGAAAGCTGCTGATCTGTTTTCAGGAGAATTGTTACAATCCTGGAGAGAAATAGCTTCAAGTAATAGAATTTGAGCAGAAATGAATCTGTTACTAGCTGGGAAAAATCCCAGAGACACTAAGACCTGAGGGGCCAAATTGGCAATTTTGACCATGGTGTATGAAATTAGGACTTAGAAGAGGGGAAATCCATTGGAAGAAAGTTATTTTAAACTGAAACTTAAAACCCCTGTGATTTGCCCCATCTCATTTTCCTTCAGAAAGCTCTCAGAGACCAGTTAGAACTAACATTGGGAATGAAACTCATTTGCATGTCCCTTCACACTAATGTCTCACTCTCCCCTAGTTAATCCAATTGATGAGAAGAGAGGCTGATGCTGAAGCCATTCTCACTGGGAAAAACTCTATCCTGCAGGATATAGTTTAATGATTCAAGCTTGATGGAAAATATTAATTGGATCCATCATTGATCCAATATAATTATTTAAGATCACCCATTGAAGACTCACAAAAGTTGATCTTATTTGAATTTTTAAATCTAGCTTTTAAAGGAAATAAGTGCTTTTACGGAAAAAAAAACCATATAGTCAAGGGGGAAATGTCTTTGGAAAGGGAGCCATTTGAAAATCAATATGAAAATAAATGCTTTGATTTAGTGTGGGGAAAGTATGTATTTTTGAGGAGAAACATCAATTAGGGTGTGATGATAGACTTTTAAAGCCATTTCTAAATTAGTGGGGGGGAATGTTCAAGACGACATATTTTGGAAGCTAGATAACTAGAGCTTCAAAGATTATATAGGGACATCCTAAACCAGGGCTGGGGAATCTGCAGCCTCAAGGTCATATGTGGCCCTCCATGTCCTCAAGTGCAGCCCTTTGACTGAATCCAAACTTCCCAGAACAAATCGCTTTAATAAAAGGACTTATTCTGTATAACTTGGATTCAGTCAAAAGACTGCACCCAAGCACCTAGAAGGCCACATACGGCCTCAAGGCTGAAAAAATGCCTGTCTTGAACTCAAAGGCAGTACTACATAATTGAGTAAATTTAATTGTTGTTGTGTTGTATTGCATCTAATATATATGTGTATGTATATATATATGCACATACATATACATATACACATGTGTGCATTTATAGTTGCATGTATAAATGTATATAAATATAGCTATATAATAACAACACATATGCATGTATAGATTTGTTTGTTTGTATATAGTATACCAGCAAGGAACAAAGAAAAATTTACTAAACAAATAACATACGCATGCATTGATAAGACCATACTTGCTATAACAAAGGTGTACATAAATACACATATAGATGTATCTGTGTAGACATACATATCTTTATATACACATACATACATATACATATAGTAGATTAGTAAGCCCCTTGAGGGCAAGGGCTATCTTTTGCATAGTGCTTGACACATAATAGGCACTTAACAAATGTTTACTGACTGATCGATATACATGTGTACATGTTTATATATGCACCTATACATATATACACACATATATTTAAATGTGTGTGCTACATTTATATTCACACATTTTGGTGTGGCCTGGATCTGACATCATCAGTGTGGAAAAGTCCTAGTTTGGAAATTTCCTCTTCTGATGCAGAACAGTTACTGTCTGTAACTTGTAGTTTTAGAGTGTTTTCTGAAATGTGACAGTCAAAACTTGAGCCTAGATCTTTTTAACAACTATCCTATCCAGCTATCCTTTACTCCAAACTTCCTTTCTTATCATAAATTCATACATACATTTTTCCCCTGATGCTTTGATGGATGAGTGAGATGTAATCAATGTATATATTCCTTCCAACAGAACAGATAACAACCCATCTATTCCTTCTCATCCTGTATTCTCCCTAAAATACTTGATGGGTTCCCATCCCATTACTGGCCTCTCTCTATGTTGGTGCATACAGACTGTTCAGTTGATATACCTCTTTATTGCCACATAACTTAACTTGCTTTCTTTCATTGTTGTATATCTCCCTCATGATGGAAAAAGATGCAGAGCAGTGGCAAGACGGTTGGATTTGGAGTCAGAGGATCCAGATTCAAATGTTGACTCTGTCGTCTTGTGAACTTAAACAAATCATTCATCCTCTATGAGCCTCAGTTTGCTCATTTGTAGATGAGAATGTTGGACTAGATGACTTTTTTTTTTTTTTTTGCTTTTTGGTGAGGCAGTTGGGGTTAAGTGACTTGCCCAGGGTCACACAGCTAGTAAGTATCAAATGTCTGAGGTTGGGTTTGAACTCAGGTCCTTCTAACTCCAAGGGTGGAGCTCTATCCACTGTACTCCCTAGCTGCCCCGTCCAGACAACTTCTAACATTGCTTACAACTCTAGATGTCTAATCATAAATCCTATTCAGGATTAGATGGGTTTTGTAACTGTGAGAAGTTTCCTGATGATACCTATGGTAATATGAAGGCATGGAATGTAGATGAATTGCCATTCATTCTCTTCTCTGTAACCCTCTACTTCTTGGGAATTCCACTGGACAGGAGCAATTTTATTTATACTTTGTAACTCTCCAAATGCATTTTACAGGGTCTTGTCCACTGTAAGTGCTTACTAAATGCATTTTTCTTTTTTTAATGAATCAATGACTCACACCTTTACTGTTGCCCCAGTGGTGTGATATATGGTCTCAGGAATGCATGGGCCAAGTGTTTATTTACCAGCCTTGTTTTATGTGTGAATGCTGTAGTTTAATCACCCTATAATGATAACAGCCTATTGGTATACTCACTGATTCATTGAGAAAGAGTAATAAGTATAGTGAATCTTTTTTTTTTTGTAATTTCAGAATCATTCCATCTCTCCCATAATGACTTCTGACCTGTTGATGTTGTACTTGGCCAATGGCATCTGACACAGCCCTTCGTATTCTCTTATGCACATTTCTTTTTTTTTTTTTTTTCAAAATTCCTTTACAGATGCACAACCCCAGCTCCTCTATAACTTAAGTCTTAAAGAAATGCCTCAAAAGTATTGAGAGGATAAGTGACTTAATCCAGGATGGGTCAGAACTAAGACTTAAATTCTAAGAGCCACTCTCTGTCCAATATACCCCATCACCTCTCCTAATGCACTTATCATTTAATGTTTTATATCATTTCTCTGTGTTTCCATCTTATTCTTCCTATTATAATGTAAGCTTCTTGGAGACGTGGGACATGTTATCTTAACATTGTATTTACCTCAGTTCATGGTGTGAACTGCATATGGCAAGGGAGTTTTGATCTTTTTAATAAATTTGTGAAATGAACCAAAATTTTGCCAACTCTGTCAGAGAAATTTTAAATCTCACTTACTTAGATGCAATAATGAGGTTATGTGGGAATGTTTACATTCCAGGAAAACGTGTCCATGAGCAAAGAAAACTTACTTTGCTCATTGACACACATCCATTAATTTAAATGTCATTTTCCCTCAATCCAACCACCTAGATCTTCTACCTCAAAGAGGTATTTTATTTGGCTTAGTGATTCCTTTTACCTTTATATCACATTTATTTATGATCATATTGTTCCTTTTTTCAATCAGCCATTTCTTATAACAAAAGATTTCAACAGAAAACAAAACAAACAAAAAAAGAAAGCAATGGGATAAAACTAACACATTGACCATGTTTAAAATCGTATACAACATTAAACACTCATCATCCCCAACTCCAAAAAAAAAAAGGTAGTACATAATACACATTAAGGATTTTGAGAATCTTTAACAAATGTAATATTATGAAGTAATGAAAAAGACAAGTTAAAGGCTAAATCATAATTTTTTTTGCTATTTCTATCAATCAATTTAACAAAATCAGTAGAAACATTAGCTTCCTGAATTAAATGATTTGTTTATTTCAGGCTACACTAAAAACCAAAGTTTAAAAAGAAAAAAGAGGGGCAGCTAGGTGGTGCAGTGGATAGATCTCTGGTCTTGGAGTCAGGAGGACCTGAGTTCAAACCCAACCTCAGACTTTTGATACTTTCTAGCTGTGTGACCCTGGGCAAGTCACTTAACCCTGATAGACTAAACAATAAATAAATAAATAAATTCAATTCAGTTAACATTTATTAAGCACCTACCATGTCCAAGATACTATGGTAGGTAATGAGGATACAAAACCAACAATGAAACAATTCCTGATCTCAAGGATTAGACTTTCTATCGAGTTATTTACCATATGTGTAGAGAAGACAAAGTAAATACAAAGTAACATTCAGTGGTTAGATGGGAAAAAAGTTTGGTAAGTGGAGACACCCGAGAAAAGATTCATGAGCAGGAGATAGCAAAGGAACTTATTATCCCCAAGACTCTGACTGATGGGCTATGGAAACCATCCTTTTCTTACATGCACTATAGATACTTTGCGCTTTAAAAGGATAAAGATTTCTATTGGAATAGAGTATCATGAGCCAGTCAAATGCAGTGCTTGATACAACCGATTAAGAACTGAAATACATGGAAAGAAGATATGAAACTGATAAGATGTTTGCTACATTTTAGGAGGTATGTCAACTTTCTATTATATATTTAGATTATACTTACGTAAGGGTTACCTAAAATATAACCAGAGCATATTGAGAGGAAGGGAAATTGAGCATGGAAGAGGACTTAAAAAAGAAGCGAGCAGGATAACACTCTCTAGACAACAAGTGTGTGAAAGAAATGATTATCAAATAATATTGGGATTTTTTTTCCCTTTCATCATTTGAAGATTAGGTCAAAATTTAGTGCTCTGAAGGGCAGGGCAGATGATGAAATCAAATCTTGGAATTATTACCCCACCAAACTAGAGAACCTTACAAATAATTTAATCTAAGGCAAATTCTGGCCAATTGTGTTCTTCTACTCAGACTTGGGTGGGGGTAGATCCTTTGTTTAGATTGCTTGAGGCTGGGGATGGTCTGGGAGTGAGAATGATCAAAGTCACCCATTCCCCAGCCCCTCATTAGAATGGGTCCACCTCTCATTATAATATTCATTCTTCTTATTATTAATCGATCAGAGTTGATTGCCACCCTCAGGAACACCCACTCTTCTAAGGCATATGAGCATTAGTGGGTTCCGTGAAAGATGATGTCTTTGGCATTTCAAAGTACCACTGAACCCTTTAATTAATTATCCACTAGTAATGATTAATAAAATGATTAATTACCCAGACACTATGCCTTTCAAATTTTTTAGACATCACATTTGACAATGATGTTGTTGTCTTTCTTTTCTATTGTTTAACAGGTTGAAGACAGGTCATCCTACATGATACTCTGTAGACTATCATATAGCACTATGGACTCATGATATTCTGTTTTTCAGCTGCCTTTAAAAATCTGAAGTTTTCTTTTTTAATTACAATTTATTTTTCTAATTACAAACTCAAGGCACCCAGAGAATTAGATACTATTGAACAACTTTAAAAGAGCTTAAAGTTTCTTTAAGATATAAAATAAAGATTCCCAAATACAAAAGGCACACTCTCAGCAAATGATAAAAAAAATTTGCCCCCTATTGAGTGGATAAAAGCCATGTAAACAGGTGTTCCTGACTGGAAAGGAGAAAGGAGAATATCTAAATTATTTCATTGTACCAATGTTCGAATTGAGACTTGAGGGTTTAAGAGGGGCTGCCACATTCTACAGATCTTGCCATTCCCTGAGCTCAACATAATCCAGCAGAAACATCCAGCTTTATGTTTCTTTTTTACCCCAGAGACCTCTTCAACTCAATAGCTATTTGCAGACTACTGTGGAGGTTAGGCAGAAATACATGGGAAGATATGGTGAGAGTAGTGTTGGGAATAAGATAGGAATGGATGGGAGGTTCTTTACAAATGTGCTTCAATAAAAAATAAGAATAAATGTATTTACTAGACCCACAATTCTGAAGTTAGTTTTAAATCATTCTAAGAACTGCTTCATTTTTAAAAATAGCAATGTCCCTCTCATAAAGAAGGTAAAGAGAAACAGAGTTAAATATACAACAGCATTCTTCAGAGACTAATGACAAAAATAAAGGCACATTGTGTGGGCATTCAGGTTACTACAATTTTTTTTCTGATCCCTTAAAAGTTTGTAATAAAATGAGCTATTTCTATAAACTGGAGTATTTACAGAATGAATTCCTTTCAGTATGAGGTCACCTCATACAGAAGTATATCAGTCTCTATTGAGGGAATAGGGAAAGAGAGCAAAGGAAGACTTTTTTTTTAAATCTAATATACTTTTATTTTTATTTTTTTTTTAGGCAATTGGGGTTAAGTGACTTGCCCAGGGTCACACAGATAGTAAGTGTGAAGTGTCTGGTCTGAGACTGGATTTGAAATAAGGTCCTCCTGACTTTGAGCCAGTGCTCTATCCATTACGCCACCTAGCTGCCCCTCTAATATACTTTTGAAGACGTTATTTAGTACTTAGGGACAGGGGATGGTGTGTGTGTGTGTGTGTGTGTGTGTGTGTGTATACACACAAACATGTGTATGTGTACTTATATATCTGTCATTGATAGCCTTGGAATACATGGCCAGTAGAGAAAATCTACTTTCTCATACCCAGGTCAAGAGTATGAGCAATGTAGTCATTTTATTTTTTTTAGTTCCCATTTGTTGTCCAGAACAGTTGAACCAGCTAAAGAAAACTATCTGAGTCACATGGCAGTGAGCAGAACACTGAATCTGAAGTCAGGAAGACCTGAGTTCAAATCTTGCCTCAGACATGTCATTAGGTAAGTGACCCTGGAAAGTCACCTAAAATCCTTAACCTTCAACTTCCTTGTCTATAAAATGAGGATAATACTAACCTTACAGGGTTATTATGAGGATCAAAATAAATGCTAAGCAGTATAAAATCATTGTTCTACAAATAATAATAGGCCTATATGCCCATAGCCCCTCCAAAGCCAAGTGTTTCCAATTTAATTATTTTTGCTAATTTAATAGGTCATTAACAGGTGTGTGGGTTATTTTTAATTTGTTTTTCTATATTTCACCACTTCCAAAGATTTTCAAAGTTCTCATCAGGGAAACTGAAAATTTGAACTTGTGAAGACCAAGAACATGGTTATATATTCCTTTAAATACCTTGAGGTTTTATACTTCCACAGGATAGAGGAGAGACAGGACCTGTATGTGCTTCATTGCCTCAAGCCAAAGGCATTTTTTAGATCCAGGATCCTAAAGCACGAGGGACACAACTCTCTTATTGAAATTCTTCCATGGTGGGTTATATGGAGACTCACAAAAGAATCAGGGAGATGGGAAATCTGATGGATTTCCTCTACTGCCACGTGCTCTCTTCTAAGCACATCAGGGCTAGTGTTAATAAGACTTTTGTCCCAGAGCCAAGGAAGGAGGAAGGAATGGGTAAGGGCTGGGTGTGAGGTGGGGTGCAAGGGAGGGAAACAGAAGGCAGGGAGATGAGGCATGGAGGGAATTGTTTCCTTTCTCCTTCTGAAGCAGAATATGAGGTCAAAAAGTCTCCTCTTTAGGCTTTACTGTCAGAACAAGAGGCACTTCTAAATCCATGAATGTGTCTCATGCATTCATGGGGCTCTTTGACAGGAAGGCCTCTTTTGTTTGGACCTGAAAATACAGACCATCACCTTTGCTTGCTCTCAGCTGCCATATGGCATTATGGAAAGGGGCCCGCCAGGAAAGGGTGAGGGGGAAACCCACCCTAGAAATCAAACTACCAGCAGATGAAATTTATTTATTTATTTATTTTTTCAGCATTCAAGGATAGAGGCAGGGGCCTTTTGGAACCTAAAACCTCTCTCTGAGCAGGCAGGCAAACAGGCTGCTTGTATGACAGCCTCCATATACGTTTTTCAAAAATAACATGTGGCAGAAAATAGAAGCCCCATTGTTTTGCTCAACTACTGCATCAAATTTAGATGAAACGGAGGGAATGCTTCTGCTTAAGTGAGTTGACTGCAGAGCATGCCAGTTTTCTATAGCTATAGTCTGAGGCCAAAAACAAATACTGCTGAACTGGTACTCTTGGTGTGAACCAGCAGTGGGACAGAATATGATTTTATTTAAAAACTCTGACATTCACTGGGGTCGGTAATTCACTTCCTTTAAGCTCACTTAGAAAAAAAAAAAGAATAAATAATGTTTCCAAAATGAGGTGGTTACAGATGCTCCTAAGTTGTCCTAAAGACTTTGTTAGTTTCATTGAGTGAATGAATCTTTAATAGCGACATCTTTGTGACTCACACATGAAAGATGAATACTGTTAAATACAGAATTAAACTCAGAGGGCCTCAAATTGTGCAAAGAAGACCAATTTTATGACTCTGAATGTGGAAAATCAAGACTAATTGTTAATAAAGAATATATAAGTGATTACTGCCCTTACAACACCTGCTCAGATTATATTGGATAAAAGAAAGAAATGAAGGAAAAAATAAGAACAATAATAACTAACATTTATATAATGCTTTAAAGTTTCTGATGTGCTTTATATTCATTATCTCATTTGAGCCTGGAAGGTCACTAATAACTCCAAAAATCTATTGATAAAATTTTGTTTAACTCAGGCAAATCAGGTAAATTCTTACTGCTTCCACTTTTTGGATAGCTTCAGGGACTTCAGAGACTGAGAATTATATAAGAATGGGATTATTTGAATAACACCATCACTAAGAAGACTTCATCAGTGTTTAATGAAGACAATAATTCTCATGCATGTAAGAAGGGAACAATATTTAGGAGAGATTGGAAGAGAACATTTCTCTGCTTTTGTTTTGCTCAAAATCAAGTTGACTGTCTACTATTACCATGGCTACTGCAACAGTTACATTTAATTCCACCTTGAAAGAAATTTTGAAAATGCAGGTGATCAGAACCAATGACGCATGTGAAGAAACAGTAAGCAAGCTCATGCTGCCTCCCAATCCTGATTCACATAAATGGTATTGGCAATGCCCTGTGATGTTCCTCTCTGTGGGTCCAGTAGGTCATTAACATTCTGCCTTTCCACTTGGAAATGTTCAGCCTTCCCCTGAATGACAAAAGTTCATTTTTTTTTTTTCCTGCAGCAGAATCTGAAAAAAAAAAAAAAATGTCTCCCTTTTGTAGCTGTGTGGATGCCTGACGTTGCCTGGTCTCATAGTTCAGGCAAAGAGCACTACACAACTCATGACTGACTTTCTATCAACCTAATTATTGTTCCACTTCTATCCCATTTCTGACAAAGTAGGTTTCTGCTGCTTTTCATACTTCTTTTCATTATATGTTCTCAATTAAATGTTCCTTTAATGGCCTTTAGTATAAAGAGGTCTGTAAACAGAGGTCAGAACAGCCTCAATTCTAAAGCATTTCTGACACAGTTTGAATCTTTAAAAGTTCAAGGACTTCAAATAGCAAGCAGAATATTTTATATTTGGTTATGGAGGTAATAGGGAGGCACTAGAGTGAAATTATTATTATTTTCCCTGGGCTGCTTTTTTTGAATGCCAAAAGATGCAAGGTAAAAAAAAAAAAAAAAAAAAAGAGCTCCTAATTGTGGCCTAGATGTTTATAATGTTTAGTTGATCAAAATGCTTTCACTTTCTTAGAATATAGTTTCTTCAAAGCCCTCAATCTTGACAGTCTGCTTTAATTTTTCATTGGTTCAGAATTTACTATCTCTTCCTTTGGTCTCAGCTCATTTTTTTTATTAACAACATTAACGATCATCGACTTCCAGCACCTTCAGTGATACTACAAGAGTCATGTTTAAAGTCAATCAATCCACAAACATTTATTAAGTGCCAACATGTGCTAAGCACTGTGCTAAATGGTGAAGACATAAAGAAAGAAAAAGAATCAGTTTTTGAGGTTCTCATGATATAACAGGGGAAACAACATGTAAACAATTATGCAAAAAGAAGATATGTAAAGGATAAATTGGAGATAATTTCAGAGGGAAAGCACTAGCATTAAGGGCTATCTGGAAAAAAAAAACATCTTATATATGGTAGGATTTTGTTTTTGCTCGTCCTTCATTCTTGAAGAGGACTAATGAAATTAGGAGGGTGATGTCTTGACTTGCAGATGAATTAGATTTAAGTGAGCCAGAGCCATACAAAGTCATCAGCCTCCCTCTTTCCTTCAAAGTCATCAGAGTCCAGTGGCAAGAGATGGGCCAGGACAACTGGCTATGGTACCTAAGATTTTAGCTAGTTCTTAAAAGAAGCCAAGGAGATCAGAAAACAGATATGAAGGAGAGAATCAAAGTACGGGAGAAAGCCAATGAAAATGTTTGAAAATGGAATTTTTGTTCAAGGAACATTAAGGAGGCCAGTGTCACTAAATCAGTTACATGACTAGGTGTGAATTGGAGTGGGGGGGGGGATGAGGAGTAGAGTAAACTGTAAGATGACTGGAAAGGTAGGAGGGAGCTAGGTTTAAACACCAAAAAGAGGAGTTATATTTCATCCTAGGGATGATAAGGAATTATTGCAGTTTATTGAATCTCTAGAGGGGTGACATGTTTAATCCTACACTTTAGGAAGATGGATCTGACAGCTGAGTGGAGGATGTACTGGAGTGGGAAGAGACTTGAAGAAGGCAGACCAACCAGAAAGCTATTGTACAAGTCCAAATGTGAGCTGATGAGGACCTCCCCCAAGGTAGCAGCAGGGTCAGAGGAGAGAAGAGGGTACTATAGCCAACAAGCCATTGGTATACTTTTGAATTTCTTGTTTTGTTTTGTTTTGTTTGTTTGCTTAGTTGTTTGGTTTTGGGTTTGGATTTTTTGGTGGTTTGAGTTTGTTTGTTTTTTGGTTTGTTTTTTTGTTGTTGTATTTTGGTAAGAGTCTTATAGCCATGTGGAAGTTATCACATACCATATCAAATGATCAGAATTACACTTTCAGATAATGACTTTCAAAGTAACTCTTAAATCATAAAATCACTGAATCTGAGCATTAGAAGGAACTTCAGCAACTATCTGGTCTAACCCATACCCAAAAGCACTAACCACTATATAAGTATATAACCTTTGCTTTAAGTCCTCCAAGGAGAAGGAATTTACCACCATTCCATTTGGGAACAGCCCTAGTTTTTAGAAAAAAAATCTCCTGACATAAGTCTTCATTGGCCTCTTTGAAACTTTCACTCATTGTTCTGCCTTCTGGAACCAAACAAAAATGTCTCCTTTGACTGACAGTCCTTCAGATTCTCAAAGACTGCTATGAGATGCCCTCTGTGATGTCCCTTCCCCAAGCTAACCATCCACAACTCCTTCAATCAATTTTCATCCAATATGGATTCTAGACCCCTCACTATCCTGGTTGACCTCTGGACAATGCTTCTTCTTAAATCATTGTGCCCAGAACTGAAAACAATATTTCAAGTGAGGTCTGACAAGGAGAGAGTATCACAGCATGGCTATCACCTTTCCATACCTAGAAAGCATATCTTTCATAATACAGCCCAAGATTGCATTAATTAATAATCTTTTTTTAAACTGCTGTATCACATTGTTGGATGCTCTTCAGTGGAGATTTCAGTCCGTAAAACCGCCTAGTACAACTATTATCCAACCATTCCCTACCCCCTATCTTATACTTGCTAAAACAAAAACAAAAACAAAAACATTTTTTCATAACCAAATGTTAGGCCTTCCATTTTTTTCCTATTAAATTTTATCATATGAAATTCAGTCCAATGCTACTTTATTAAGATTATTTTGAAACCTGATTCTATGATCCAATAGTTTAGCTACCACCCCATTTTTGTGTCCTCTGCAAATTTGGTGAATGTGCCATCAATCCCTTTATCAAAGTCACTGATTACTAAGCTACACCCCCAGATAAGTAAATTATTCTGCTATGTGCCTCCTGCCATAATTTACATTGAACCATTAATAACTAATCTTTGAGTCCATAAGAAAAAAAATTATGAATCCATGTGATTGTAACTAGCCTATATTTCTGCATCTCCTCCATAAAAATAGTATGATACTTTATTAAAAACTCTGCTAAAATCTAGGTAAATTATTTCTGGGGGTATAGCCAAGATGATGGAGTAGAGAAAGCCCTAAGCCAGGCTCTCTGAACATTCCCCTCCAGAGAACTGAAGCCCACACAGGTGAAACACCAATAGTGGAACTAGGTGGTGCCAGAAGCAGCAGTGACTTCAGGAGCTCTCAAGCCAGAGATGGTAAGGGGACCTGGGAACTGGTCAGAAAGAGATTGCAGAGGACCCCTGTGCTAACACTGGACAAAAGACTAGATGTTGTTTGGTAGATCTGTTGCCTATATCCACTTCTGGATGATAGTTCAAGAGCAGAGAGGAGCACTTTTGGTCAAGAAAGCAGGAGTTCTGAGAAACTCCTGTATCTCTGTATCCTGGAGCACAAGAGATCAGAGACTCTGAGGAATTGTTCCATTTCTGGACCCAGGGGGGCATGGCTCCTGAGGAGCAGTGTCACTTCTAGTCCCAAGGTAAAAGAGGGTCTGAGGAACAATATCAACTGCTATCCCAAGGGATCAGGGACCCTTTCGGATAAGGAACAGAGTGTGGCCCAGGAGAGCAGTGACTAAACCTCCCCCCAGATCACACCACCTTGGAAGTACTAAAAAGTTCTAGACACCGAGAGCTACTTCTGAAAACAGCATCGCCTCTCCCTTCCTGCACCCCACCCCCCAAAGTGGTTCCATGATGGGAATAGAATCCAACTTTAACATAAATTTAAAAATCAAAGAATAGGGTGGGAAAATGAGCAAACAACAACAAAAGAATCTGACCATAAAAAGCTACTGTGGTGATGGGGAAAATCAAGACACAAACTCAGAGAAGACAGTGAAGTCAAAACAAGTATTAAGAAAAGCCTCAAAGAAACAAGTTCAGCAAGAATTCCTGCAAGACGTAAAAATTATTTTCAAAATCAGTTAAGAATGGTAGAGGAAAAATTAGGTAAAGAAATGAGAGCAAAGGAAGAAAATTTGAAAAGAAAATTAGCAGCTTTGTAAAAGAGGCACACACGCACACACACAAATACTGAAGAAAATAACACCATTAAAAACAGAATTGGTCAAATTGGAAAAGAGGTACAGAACCTCATTGATGAAAATCACTCCTTTAAAAGCAGAATTGGCCAACTGGAAAAAAGAGGTACAAAAAGTCACTGAATAAAACAGTTCCTTAAAAATTGGAATGGGGCAAGTGGAAGGTAATGACTACATGAGACAGCAAGAAATAATAAAAAAGTCAAAAGAATGAAAAAAAGAAAAAAGTGAAATATCTCATCTGAAAAACAACTGACCTGGAAAAAGAGATTGAGAAGAGATGATATAAAGGGGCATTTAGGTTGCACAGTGGATAGAGCACTGGCCCTGGAGTCAGGAGGACCTGAGTTCAAATCTGGCCTCAGACACATAACACTTAGTAGCTGTGTGACTCTGGGCAATTCACTTAACCCCAATTGCCTTGTCAAAAGAGAGAGAGACAGAGAGAGAGAGAGAGAAGAAATGATATAAGAATTATCAAACAGATATTAGCCATGATAAAAAAAAAGAGCCTAAAAATCTTCTTGCAAGAAAATATCCAGGAAAACTGCCCTGATATCTTAAGAACCAGAAGGTAAAACTGAAATGGAAAGAATCCATTGATAACCACCTGCAATAAATCCAAAATGAGAACTCCCAGGAATATTATAGCCAAATTCCACAGGTCTCAAGTCAAACAGAAAATACTTCAAGCAGCCAGAGGGGAAGTTACCAATGGGAAAAGGGGGAGAGGTCTTGTGGAGGGATACTCCTTGATGGGCAGGCTTTGAGTTGGTAGGATGATCCAGGGTGAACAGTTCCAAGGTGTTGAGTCAAGTTCCAGGATAAGATAGCAGTAGAGGCATGATTATGAATTCCATAAAGTTAGGAATAGGGTCTGTTGACAAAGGTCATTTTCTTTTAAAGGAAGAACAGAAACAAAATAAAAATTTAGCAAATTTCAAAGAATCGTATTTTGCCTCACCAGTCATTATCCTAATTTGACATGATAAGAGATAAACATCTTGTATAGAGGTCTATATATTTTGAGACTATAAAACTTTGATGATTTTGCTGTCTTCCATACTATGATGGAGGTATAAACTTGACAATATATGTATCCTTTACAAAAATGCAAATCCTATCATATCCATACTCTCATCCTGAAACTATGGTTTATCCCTTCTTATAAATCCTTCATGTGGCAACCAACTAAAATTCTGGGGGCCTTCCTCTAAATCTCTTGACATTAGGTAGATATCAATAGAGCATACAGGTTATCAGCAACTTATCCCTCACTCTCATTATATGGTAAGGCCACCTCATTTTCCAGTTATATATCTCTCCAGTTATATATATATATATATATATTTAATACTACTTCCCTTGCGCAGTTTATTACTCATAACATATTATAGCCTATTTATGTCTATCGTGTTTCTCCTTATTGTTTTCTGGATAACCTTCAACTTTAACTTTTTGAACTCTTTACTCTTCTAAGACTGACAATCATATATCACTGGAAGAATATTGATATTAAAAATAATGAAGCTTCATTTCACATAAAAAGTTGTGGTCACTATTAGCAGTCTATATCTTCCCAGAGTCAATTCAGTCTACTCTCCTCCTACAGAGTTTTGAACATCATCTATTCAGTTTCTCTCTCTCTCTCTCTGTCTTTGTCTGTCTCCCCTCTCTCTGTCTCTGTCTCTCTGTCTTTCAGTCTCTTTGTTTCTGTATTTCTCTCTGTCTCTCTGTCTTTCTCTCTCTCTACACACACACACACACACACATATATGCATATAATTTCATGGGTTGACTATGGATTGTCTATTTAAGGAAGAAGAAACCCCTATAGAAACTGGTGTTCCATATATTCTTGTTTGAGGATTATATGTCAGTTGTATCAAGTTATATATACCCCCCACATATATGTATATATTTGTGTATGTACATATGTATGTGTGTATATGTGTATCTAGCAGAGTCTCCTAAGCAAAATGTGTAATCATTCAAAAGAGTTCAACCTAACTAAACACAGAGGAATAAGGCAAGGAAGAATATTAATTAGATAGATGCTGACATGCATTTAAATGGATAATCTATGGTTTTTTTGCTCATTACATTTATATGTGTGTATATATGTACATGTGTATGTATGTATTTCTTTTCCAGGAAGAGCCTAGAAGACACAACTTTTAGAGCTATAAGAAACTTCAAAGATTATCAGGTGCAACCTCTTCATTTTGTAAGTGAAGCAACTGAGACCCAATAATTTACGCAAGATCACACTGATAGTGTTAGAGCTAGTATTTGAACACAAGACTTCCAAATAAATTGCTCTTTTTGCTGTATCATATTTCCAAAGTTTTTTTTTTTCTTCTCCCTCCCCCCTTTAAGATGATGCAATGATACTAAGAGATATAGGATAGTTTGGGTAAGTTTAAATGCCTTCCCTTCTTGACAATATTGTAATTTTATGATTTTTCAAACAGCATTTATGGTCTATTCAATAACTCTGGCTTAACACACAGGCTGCAGTAACCTATATGAAAAGCTATTTTAAAGAGTAAACCTGACCTTCAGCAAAATTGCAGTGTTTTTAAACCTTTTCCCATCTCCCCTTCGTTAATCTTCTAATGTCTCTTTTCCCTAAGGTCTCAAGGGTTTCTCTAATTCCTCCTGTGACAGTCAAGAGGGTGTACAGGGCATCTCATAATCCTATTCCTGCTAAGAGGTTAGTCCCCAATGCATTAACTCTCTCTATAGACTTTGCTCTCACATTTTTTTTAACAAAGTAACAGAATTTCAGAGTAGAAAGGGACCTGAGTGCCATGTAGTCCATCTTATGCCTTCAAAAGAATCTCTCTACCTCTCCCTCCCCACCTTCTCTCTCTTTCTCTCTGTCTTTCTGTCTCTCTCTCTCTCTCTCTGTCTCTCTCTCTCTCTCTATATATATCTATATGTATATAGATATATATATATATAGATATATAGATATGTACACACACAGATATCTGATATCTGGCAAATGTCATGCTCAGATAATACTTAAAGATCTTCAGTGAGGCATCTGAAGTGGCCTATTTCAGCTTTGCATAGCCTGAATTGTTAGAACAGTTTTACCCTCCATTTCTGAAAATGAAAGGGCCACATGAAAAAGAAACTACTAACCCAAAGGAACAAAACATCAAGCTCTGTAGCATGTGGGTAAGAGTGACTATTTGGTTCCAAGGATGGCATAGCTTCTAAGATCCCCTGAACTCTCACCAAGTAGGCCTTTAGCCCTGTTACATGTGTGTCACATACAGAATTCTCAAATTGTTACATACAGCCAAGACCCTATGCCTTGCTCCTAGTAATGTTTCCAAATTGACAATGCACATTTATCTTGTTACTGGTTCAGATGCCCACTTAGTTATTGTCATTTACCAGTGGTGTTCATTCTTACAACTGCATTCCATTTGTTGCTGAAGGTGTGTAAATATCCTTCCCTGTTTTTTACCCGTTAGGTTGGATACGCAGCAGCCATTCTTTGTTATTTTGTTTTGTTTTCTGATTCAATATGACAACTCTGGATATCAGTTTCTGAGTTTGTCTGTGGCCCAACCTGGGTCCAAATATCCTACATATTCAAGTCCACAAGGAAATCATTTCTCTTCAGCTAGGCATCAGGTCCTTCAAAGGGATTTAGGCTTTCCTAGTTGCTGGAAAGGAGTCATCTCTTCCTCCCCATCATCATTCTTGATAACATATTTTTGAGCCTGCATGTTTTGCTTATAAAAATATTTTAGCATGATTTTTCAAAAGATGTTGAAGTGAACATTTTTTTCCAGTTACCATTTTGATTCCCTGGTATATCCCATGATGAGCACTGTAGGACAAAACGATCAGATTTCTCATGAAATATTTCTTATTGTCTTGGAACACATGATAAAACTCTGACACCTCCTTTATTTACCTTCACAAGAAATACCTGTAAACTATTCTATTTAACTGCAATTTCCTTTCAATCTTCTAGTTGGATTTACAGCAGGAATATATATATATATATTGATATGACTTAGTTAAGGTATCTCTGTGGAGAATTTTCTAAAGGAGAGGGACAAAAGTTATAGAGGATGAGGAGGCATGGATATGTTCTTTTCTGCATGGTCAAGAGTGCCTACAATAATGAGGCCATAGAACCAAAAAAAATTAAATCAACTCATGACCATCATTCTAGGAATTAGAGGCTTTAGGATAAACTTCATTTTAATCACACCATATCAGAGATATGTTAACTAGAGACTATGTATTTTTCTGGATGTTATTATTAGTAAATGTTATTATTATTATTTTTTTTGATAGGCAACATGATATAGTAGATCAAGAATCAGCCTTGGTATTAAGAAGACTTGGATTTGAATCCTTTTTTTTGACACATTCTAGCTGTGTGACCCTGTGCACACATTTAAACTCTCAGCCCTTAGGTAACTATCTAGAACCCAGAGTTAGAGAACAAATACTGATTTCTGTTGGTAGAGAGTTTCTCTGGTCCATTGTGTGTGGGGTGTGTGTGTGTGTGTGTGTGTGTGTGTGTGTGTGTGTGTGTGCATGCACGTGTGCACATGTGATAGAGAGAGAGAGAAAGTGAGAGAGAGAGAAGGAGAAAGAGATGTTGATAGATACAATACATCTATCTATATCTTTTTATGGTAATGAAGATGGTGTTTCAAGAGTTAAAAATGCATTTTAATGGTAATAATAATTATATCAATGATATTAATAATATAAAATAAATACATTCAGATTATTTTAAGATACCTAACATGTACCATTTTAAAATAAGAATTACCTTTTCCTTTGAATTTGGAGCTTTTATTGGTCTGGAGTTCATGCAAATTTAATATTTCAATAACTGTTTCAGTTTAATTGCTTTCCTTTATAATCTTAAGCATTTTATTTTATGCATTTAAGATAATCATCCTGAGAAGAGAAATATATGCCTCACCAGACTGCCAAAAGGGTCCATGATACCAAAAAAATGAAAAATTTTTGCTTTAGAAGAAGGGAAGATGTCTATCCTAAAATAAAAGAAAGAAGCTATCAGGTAGAGCTGTTCTACATGAAGTTGATAGGCATATCAAACCCAACAAATTAGATGTTTCTTACTATATTCCCCTTCAAATATCTTGAAGCTGGAATTTGAGTCCTGTTTGTTGACCTTTTCAAATGCAGCTGAGAAACAGTTCCAAAGATTGAGTCGTTTTTAGAACCAGGGCAAGTGAGCCTACAATAAAGGTAAAGGAACCACCTGGCAGAGAGCAAATTTTGTCCACAGTGGGATATCAGCTGTTCTAAGAACCTCTTTTAAAGACTTCTTTTTCAACTCTCTTGACATTTTTCCTTTCAAGTTGAGGTGTTTCTTATCACAGGATTCATATTTCAATATCTCTAATTTAGCGAGAAGATTTTATATCATAGTTACCAGGTCTGATTATCAGGGCATTATAGGCCCAATAGCTCCTGGATCTGATCTTTGAAAACTTGTCTTTCTGTTTCAGGAGCCCCTTAGACTGTTGTTTTTTGATATATAATTTAAAATCCTTCCAATCAAGCTGATTTAGGTAGCTATTTCATGGTCCATCAGTCAATTAACAAGTCTTTTTTTATGTGTGTCATATCCAAGGCACTGTTATATTTGTTGTGAATGTAAACATAGGCAAAAACCTTCCATCCTCGTGAAGCGTACATTTAATTGGCATTAATAAGCAAAACAACTGTATGTATTTATGTAAAGTGTATGTAAATGTGTATGTGTGTGTGTATATAAAGTTAAGGTGAAAGTACTAACCTCAATTTTGCAGAAAGTGGGATTAGAGCTGAGTCTTGAAGGAAGTTAGGGAAGGCAGAAGATAGAGATGAGAATGGAAAGCATTCCAAGCATAAGAGACAGACAGTGAAATTGTATAAAATCAGGAAATGGAGTGTTGAATGAAAAGAACAAGAAGACCAGTGTCACTGGTCCTTTTTTTTTTGTCCTTTTATCTTTCTTTTTTTTTTTGGTCAGGCAATTGAGGTTAAGCAACTTGCCCAGAGTCACACAGCTAGTTAGTGTTATATGTCTGAGGCCGGATTTGAACTGAGGTCCTCCTGACTCTATAGCTGGTGTTTTATCCACTGCGCCACCTAGCTGCCCCTGGTCCCTTTTCTCAACAAGCCAAACAAATTATTTTGTAAATACTTATATCTTCTCTAATTCTACCAAATAGAGAAATTATGGTTTATCAAGAGCATAATAAGATCTATAACTGGAAGGGATCTCATGAATTATTAAGTCTAACACCACCCACCCCCCCTTTTGTAAATGTGAAAACTAAAGCCCAGAGAGGTCAAATCATTTGCCTAGGCTTCCCTAGGGGGAGTGGCAGGATTTGAAATCACATCTTTACACTCCAAATTATATCTCCTTTATACTATATCAGGGCAGCCATATTTAATTTTGTTTTCCACGTGCTTATTTTTTCCCCACTACATCACAAAAGGCCGTATGAACCTTTTTTTATTTATCCTATTACAAGAGAAAAATGCCATTGGTGTTGGAATAGAATTAGTTTGCTCTATTGTCCTCCAAACTAATTATTATGCATCTTGATAATATTTTCTCTGCCTAGTAGAATGTTTGGATTTGTTCTCAATACATCTCCACATGGAGGAATTCTGTGCCTTATTATACTTACATGAAACGTTCATATACTCTCCAAAGAATTGAAATTGAAAATCCCCCAAAGGCTTATAGAGAAATGTTTGATGATCTTGGGCAGGAGACAATATATTAGAAAGACATGAAGAATTATGAAAGAAAGGAAGAGTAAAGAATTATGTTAAATAAATATATGGTAAAAATAAGTGCCTCTCCCCCCGTAAAAAAATGACTAGGCTTGTTGTAAGGGCACCTAGGTCGCACAGTGGACAGAGTGCCAGGCCTGGAGTCAGGAAAGCTCGTTTTCCTGAGTTCAAACATGGCCTCAAATCCTAGGTGTATGACCCTGAGCAAGTCACTTAACTATGTGTGCCTCAGTTTCTTCATCCATAAAGTGTACTGGAGAAGGAAATGGCAAACCATTCCAGTATCTTTTCCATGAAAACCCCAGATTACATGCACTTACACGTACAAAGAGTCTGACATTACTACATTGACTGAACAACAACAAAAAGACTTGATTCAAAATACAGGGCTGACCATTATATTCTCTGTGCCATTAGAGGCAGTGTAGGTGACTCAGTAGATTGAGCTCTGGGCCTGGAGCCAGGAAGATCTAAATTCAAGTCCTGCCTCAGGTACTTGCTAGCTATGCGACCTTGGATAAGTAACATAACTTCTATCTGTTTCAGTTCCCTCAGTTGTAAAGTGGGGATAATGATAGCATCTACCTCCTAGGGCTGTTGTGAGCATCAAATGAGATATTTTTATAGTGCCTGGCACTTAATAAATGCTTGTTTTCTTCCTTCTTTTTTCTTCCTTTAGTAGCCTCAAGATATTAAAAGAAAGTGTAGGAATGTCTCCTGAATGTTAGGTGGTACTCCCTGTGACAAAATTGTCAGGAGAATATGGACAATCCTCATACAGAATAATTAGGCCTAGATGGGTTTTGATCATATTTTTAGAAGGAATACTTATATCAATGAAAACACTGGTCAATTAGATTAATTGAATACATGCATATATTATCTGTGTGTGTCTATCTTGAATGGAATGGAGAATTGAAGCCACTGCCCAGGTAATTTGAGCAAAAACATTACTATTGAGGCTAAAAGCTTCTCCTTGCCTGGATGATCCAAATTGTCTGCCCATGTGGAATACATTTGTCAGATTATTGTTTTATACTGCAGTTTACTTGGCTTGTATGCTGTCTTAAAGTAGGGCATGATGCTGTGGATCAGCAAAGAGTCCCACATGCTGGGTGGAGGCTGCATGACTCAGTGGGTTTAGGAAGTCTCTGCCAAAGAAGGTTCTGTAAAGTCCCGCCCTTCCCCGTTTTGCTGCTGACATGATGTAGTCTAACTTAGGGTATTTTCTTGAGACAGACATAGTTATTTCTTCATGTCTATCTACTGTTAAAAGGGATAGAACAAGAGATAAGGCTGAACAATAGAAAAACAGAAACTGAATGATGAATTGAACCATGTTTTCCCTCCTGAGAATAGTAAACAAAAAAAGTAAATTATATATAGACAAAACAAAATATTCCTTAACAGTTGACTGTTGTGAGAACTGGAATATATTCTATGAATTGTATACCTTTATTTCTATCATTTAAAAAACAACATCTACCTTAAGTGAACACTTTTGTGACTTGGTTTAGAGTGGGGGGGAGCAGTGAAGTGTCATAAATTAGCCAGTACGGTTTCAAAGTTTATTTTCTACAGACCTGCCAGTTCTGCCTCACATAACAGAATATAATATTGTATTTTCCCTTTTAGAATCAGATGAGATATGAAGTTGTGTTTAGCATAATCTCAAGATCTTGATCCCCTTATTCTACTTAAGATTTGTTCTATTTGCAAAATATTCCCTTTATTCTATTGAGAGAAAATAACTCAATCCCTATTTTCTGCCTCCCTCCCTTTCCTTCTTTAAAGCGTTAACAAGTCAACTTCAGGAAGGAAATATCTATTTACAGTGGTACATAAAAAAAAAAAACACACACAGAAGAAATGCATTCATAATTCTTCCTTGAATTGTTGCCAGTGGCATAGAAGAGAATTTGATTAAACAAAAACAAATAAAACATAATTATTTCATTTAACTGATTAAAAAAACAACAAGCATCATTTAATATCTAATTTTTCTCAATCATTGTAAATTAGGACACTCCTTTAATAAAATGGGCTTCAATTTTGCTGATGAAAGTAAGCAAACAAATCATGTTACTCCACCCACTGATTAAAGATTCCATTGCTATTATCTAATTATTGGGAAATATGGGCTAAAGAGAAGATTCCAGCTAATGAGAGGCTAATAAATATAGGCTATGAGTGGCCTTAGGATGTGATGGAAATAAGCATCACTAATTATTCTTAAGCATGGTGATAGAGCTTCATTCAGAGAGCACTTACTAAGGAGTCATTTAGTTCATTTTCATGGCATCCCACTTGGGTAAAATGAACCATAAGCATCAATCTCCTAGTTTTCCATCTGAAGCAGCAGTGTTTTAGAACAAAGAGGCAAAGAGCCATGTTCAAGGATAAGGTAGCTTGGTGCACAGATACAATATGTAGCAAAAAGTTACTGGTGGAATTCATTGACTCCCAACAAGTAAGAGTCCCTAAGATGCAAACCTTAGTAGAAACTTTTCTTCTATCCCCAACATCAGACATCTGACTACTTGTATCAGATCTTTGATTTAAATATCCTGGGTTTTATATATATATATGTATATATTATATATATATATATATATTATATATTATATATATACGTGTGTTTGTGTGTGTGTGTGTGTGTGATGTAGAGGATTTAATTGATGACTAGGTAATTTAGGTAAAAAAAAAAATCATACCTTAATTTTCAAGTCTCTGTCCCAGATTTCGTGTGTTGTTGACTCAATCTGATCCTTTACTGTAAAAATGGGTCCCTAGGGGGGAAGAAAAGAAAAGAAAAAAAAAACTTTATTAAGCACTTATTATGTACCATACACTGTGCCAAGATGTAACAATATCTGCTTGAACTCTGGTCTTCACAACTCAAAGTCCAACACTCTAGCCACTGTGCCACTTAGCCGCCAGAGCCGGAGAATTACTAAGAAAGTAGTAATTCAAGAGTCTGTCAACTCTTTTTCACTCTTCTGAGGCTATTAAACTCATGCCCATATTTTCCCCCCTCCCTAGCCTTATTTTTAACCCATGACTGTCTCTTGCTTTGTCTTAGTTTACTGAGAATACCAAGGCTATCATATATATTCTCTCCTTCCTTTCCTACCTCCTTCCTCCTCCCCCTCTCTCTCTCACTCTCTCTTTCCTCATATATCATGATATGTTATATCATGATGTATTATAAATTATATATTACATAGATAGATAAATGTGTGTATTTAAATATATATTATATATGTGATATTTATATTTCCTTAACTTCTCTCCTTTCTACATTGGAATTTCTTCATATGTTCTCTTTCTCTCCTCTCCTTTTTCAGATGAAGCAAACCTCCTTCTTGCCAAGATTAATCATGTCACCTATAATATTGATTCAATGCCTTGGCTTCTCTTCTCTAATGTTGTTATTATTATTTTAATTATCCCTTCTCTCCTACATTTTTAGTCTTTTCTTCTCTTCTATGTCTTCCAAAGAGCTCTTCCATGTGGGCAGAGGGAAGGCTGTTCCCTTGTTGGTTAAATAATTTCTCCTTCCTGGTATGACTCTGCAGTCTTTTCCCATGTGATAACAAAGAATAGCTCTCCTCCAAGTTCCCCTCCACAACCAATGTCAGGCTAAAATTGAATATGTGTTATTATTTCCTCTGTTACTCTCTCCAGCTATCTTCCTGTCTTGCAGACACACTCTACCTCTCCTTTCTTTTTTTTACTAACTACCTATTTTATATGTTTGGCATTCATTACCTTCTGAATTTTGTCTCTTAGTATCTCTTATTTTCTTCAAAACTCTGCTCAAATGCCACCTTCTTCATGTAGTTTTTTGTGGTCTTGCCTTCTTCTATTTATTCTGTCTATATTTTGTATAATTATTTACATGCCTGTTGAGGCCCATAATAGAAAGTAAGCTTCTTGAGGGAAGAGATAGTTTCTTTTTGTGTATTTGTATTCCCAGTGGCTAGCATAATGTCTGGTACTTGGATGTACATAATAAGTAAGCACTGATTGATTTTTCTTTTCAAGGCTTGATTCTTGAAATAACAGTATCTATTTGCTGATTTCACATTTTTCAATAGTTCTGCTTAAATTTCTACCTCTTGGCTTTTCCTTTCATTGCTCTGCTGAAAAAGCTGTCTTGAAAATTATTGTTATGCAAAGTTAGAAGAGTTCAGGCAAATGGCACACAGCAGCTCTGGTTTATTGGTCCAAATGGTTTATTTTATATACTCACAACCAAGCACAGTATAGGATATTGTATTCAGATGGATTGTATGCAGCTTCCTTGCCCCATTATAACTAATGGAGTGACCTTCAGGGAAGTGGCCTGAAGAGGCAGTTGAATGTATGCTCCAGTTGAAGGCCTGGAGTTCCTGGGGGAGTAGCTTTACATTAGATTTTCATACAAAGAGCCAGCCTACTTTGTTAGGTGCTCCACTGCAAGTGGGGTAAGAACATTGACCACCAGTAATTGGAGTTCTATACCAAAGCCTCTTCCCTAAAACAGGGAAGTACAGACATCCTCAGGATGAGGAAGGTGGAATTAATTCTAAATGTGCCTAATCAAGAAGCTTGCAGGAGAATATCACCAACCAGTTCAAACTAGAACAGGATTCAGTTTAAACTTACCAGCATTATGTGATAGCAGCCCATCCAAGAACTGTGGGGCCATAGACTGCTTTGGTTATTTATCACCAGGGACCTCCTGGTTGCAAGATATACTGATGTTTTCTCCAAGCTTCTTCCTCTACATTCAGAAAAATTTGACACCATTTATCACAATCCACCTTTTGAAACTCTCTTCTCCCTTGGCTTCCAGGAAAAAGGGCTCTTTTGTTTGTTTCTTTGTTTGTTTGTTTGTTTATCCCTTCCTGAGTACTCATTATCTCCTTGGCTAGCTTCTCCTCACCCTCGTATAAATCAAAAGAAAGCTAGATTGTAAACTCACTGATCTGAATGTTCCTTCCAGCTATGCAAATCACAACCCATTCAAGCCAGCCCATCCTATTCTTTGCAGATGCTCCACCCAAGATACAAAGGGCCTTTCTTCACTTTCTCCTGGTGTAAGTGGAGCATCTGAGCTAGACATCAATTTTCCTCTTCATGTTACTGACCCAGAAATAAAGGAATTCCACACGTTTCTGACTATGACCTCTTTTCTCTCTATACTGTCCCTAAATGATCACATTCACTCTGTGACTTCAAGTAGACTTATGATTCTATGATCTCATCAAATAAGGTTATTTGATATTTTTAATCCAAAAAATTCCCATGCCTAACAAGCAGCTGTTCCATTTTCCCATTCCTCTTTATGCTTGACTTGAAGCTATTTTCCTTAGCTCTTGATCATACATCTGTTACATAATAAACACTCCCAGGTAACTACAGGAAGCAGCAAACAGTACTTTGTCACACAAAGTTGGCCAGAAGCTTTGTTTGTCTAATATTCTATAGGTTTTGAATGCACACTTTTACTCTAAAACAAATATGTAAAATAGCTTGTATTTAAGTAAACTATTCTCAGCTAATAATTACAAAGCAGTTTGGTTTGTCAGGCTTCCTGTGCAGGATAAACATGATTTCAGGGCTTCCCTGGTAGTAATTACTGAGTATACAATTCAGAGGCAAAACTGTAGGGAGTTAGTAAAAAGCCTACCTTCTTATTGAGCCCATTTTAATATACTGATGTCCTTATTTATTGTTCCTGAGGCCCTTAAATCTTGGAATGTCTGTTGTATTGGGAAGAGTACTAGCTTGCAGAGGACTTAGGTTTGAGCTCTGCCTCTGCTACTTATTATCATTGTTATTTATTATTATATCCAATTAATTATGATTTATTAGAGCATTCTGGGTTTTAGTTTCCATCTCCTTAAAAGGAGGAAGTTGGAATATATGACCTCTCAAGTCCCTTTTTTTAGCTTCAATGTTTTGATTTGTGGTACTTTATGAAGCATTTTAAAAACCAGTTTTAAAATGTATTTTAACATAATTTTGTGATGTAGGCAACTCAGTTGATTATATTGATGGAGTAAAGCTTTAACAGAAAAGGTGTGAAATTACAAATGAGTGAATGAATGGAAAAGCATTTATTAAGTGTGAATAAACACTATACTAAGCTCTCAGCATATGAATAGGAAAATAAGAAAGTCTCTATTTTCAACTTTACATTCTACTTTAGGGAGACAATATCTATAGGAAAGTTCAGAAGTGATTTAGATTGTAATGCCCAGGAGTCTAAAGGTCATAGTGGAATGTCAAATGGTCAGACCTAGTGGAACAGAAGGTGTCATGGCAAAGCCAAGAGTAAGGCCTTGTGTTCCTTCACATTATCAGATGAACTAAAATAGGTGTACTGTTCAAGTACTATGATCAGCTATTTCATACCATCCTATGCTCATGACTGTTGGTAATAGGGGAAAGTTCTTAAGGTCATAGTGGCTTGGTAACTTTGAGTTTCTGCTGTGAGAGAGGAAGAAGAAGGAATTTGGGGGAGGGACTGAGAGAGAAAAAATACTAGGGCATTATCAGAAATAATGAATACAAGGTCTTATTGATGAGGTCTAGAGGATTAGGGGTGCTAGGATCCCAAAATAATGACATGCAGGTCCTGCCCAAAAGAATTTGACCCAAGCCTTCTTTCAGCCAAAGACAAGGTTTATTAAGTGTCCTCCATATTGGCCAGACTCTTAAGGAATCTGAACATTTCTGAGCTATTGGCTAGGTTCTTAAGGAATCTGAGCCCCTTAATGAAGACAAGATGGACCTTATATACAGAAAGACTGTGGGAGGGATCTAGGAAGGATCTTGATGGGAATGACTGGGAGGTGGAGAATGGGGCCCAGATAGGGTAAAGGGTGGGAAGTAGCC
Organism: Vombatus ursinus; assembly: GCF_900497805.2. Taxonomy (NCBI): domain Eukaryota; kingdom Metazoa; phylum Chordata; class Mammalia; order Diprotodontia; family Vombatidae; genus Vombatus; species Vombatus ursinus. The sequence goes on from NW_020951957.1 coordinate 2,402,737, forward strand.
AAGGGCCATTGGGACTTGGGACATAAGACAATGGAGGGCTAGGCTAGGTTAAGGGTAATAGAATTTAGAGATTGGGCATAGGCAATAACAAAAGGCCAGTTGATAGAACTATAGCCTCAGGGGAATGCCAGAGACCTCCTTGATCAAGTGGGAGAATTCAAGCAGAATCCTTAGACAAATGGAACCCAAATTCTTTTTGGGGTAAGGGGCGAAGGTCTCAGCTTGGGTTCATACCGCATCATTATGTTACATGTTCCACTTCTGATACTTGGTAAGATTTTGGGCACTAGACAGATGGGAAAAGGAATGGACTGAATCCATTCAGGGTCTGCTGTCTTGGGCACTGACATACCTGGTGAAATAATCCATTCCTTCATGAACCTTCTTTCTTACAACACCTTCCCTAATTTCCTTCTATTACCTCTTCTTTTATTAACAACATGTCTCACCACTGCTCTTTGATACTTAACTAAGTTTTTGTAGAAATACTCGACTGCCCTAGGATTGCATGGATACTCAAGATTGGATGATAGTTTTGTTTTGTTTTAAATCAGACATAATGTTAAAAAAAATCTGCCACTTTTTACTGAGAGTGTTTACTGTTTCTCTCTTCCTATCTCTTTGTCCTCAATTCAGAATTGTCTGAAAGTTTTCTAAGAATAGTTGAAGACACATAAAGAGTATTTAGAAATGCTACCCTAGCCTGTTCCATTACTAAAAATGATCATTTATTATTGAAGAGGTCTAGAGATTTTGGGGTGCTCGAACGGACCCCAAGATCGCGACGCCGGGCCCTGGCTGAATGAATTGGACTCGAATCTTCTTCCAGCCAGAGAAAAAGTTTATTAGAGATAAATCACATAGGCCAGGTGACTCCCATAAAGATGGGCATGAGAAAAGCTCAGCCTCTAAGCATGAGAGATTCTCAGTGTTTGAATGGGGGCCAGGGTGGATCTTATATACACTAAAGTAACTTTGGGTGGCCAGAGGAAGGGGGGGTGGTTGGCAAAAGGGTCTAGGTGAGAATTCCATTTGGAAGGTCTGAGAGATTGGATGAACAATGGGAATAGATAATGAAGGGAACTGGAAGGAGGAAGTTTGAAAGGATCAGAAAATGGGGTTAGGGCTTTCAAAGAGAGATAGGGGGAGTAGATAAGGAACCTAAAAGTTTTAAGGGTTTTCTGGGACCCATAGGAAAACGGGAGTCAGATTCTTTTTAGGGCTAGGGGCAAAGGTGCATCTGAATAAGATCAAAAGGCAGGGCTAAGGCTTTCAAAGGGAGATAAGGGAAGTCTATAAGGAATCTAAAAGTTTAAGGGTTTTCTGGGGCCCGCAGACAAATGGGAACCAAATTCCTTTTGGTGAAAGGGGCAAAGGTCTCGGCTTCTGAAACTGAATGATGGGCGCATACCCCATCATTATCAATTACTGATATTAGATATCTATATAATAAATACAATTTGTATAATGTTTTATAGCTTATAAATTCCTTTCCTCACAAAAATAAAAATTTTTTTAAAAAGTTGACAAGTAAACATTTTACCAATCAGGAAGCTGAGACTGAGAGAATGTAAATAATTTGCCCACATCCATAAAATTAGTAAGTAGTAGGGCAGAAGATTTTAACTCTTCTGCCTCTGAGTCCTGTGACCTTTCTACTACTTTACACTAACAAGACTATTCATGTGTAACACATGATATGCCTCATGTGAGACCCCTATGATGTAACTGGGACACACATGGACCTCAGTCCCATTGTCACGTGCTTACTTTCTGGGTCTCTCTAATCTAGCAGCTCTAGATTCCCAGAAAAAGACTACAACTTCTAGGTAGCTATGCTCAAAATCTTTCTTTGCCCTAAGGGTAAATTGGTTGTACTGTAATATACTCCCTACTTACTTTTACCTTTCAAGCCCCTAATAGTTTACTTCCATTTACACAAATCCAGTCACTTACAAATTTTAAAGTATTCAGATTTAAAACATAAAATTTTATTTAACAAGACAAATGAGAACAATAAAATCATAGCATGAGTATATTAAATCTAATGCAGGATTCATAAATGCATTACAATCAACACCTAACCTGACTTATATCCACCCAGCAATATAATCAGTATCAATATAATCACTGATGGAGAGTAGACTTTCCTGATAGATGAACACTTGAGGAAAGAAAACTCATGTGCTAGGTAGCTCACAACTGTGGAATGCAGGATTTAATGTATCTGGTCTAATCAAGAGTAGATGCACCACACAAAATCTTTTCTTAGTTCATTATTGCCCTTGTGTGCTATTCTCTGAGCAAATCTTTTTTTTTCCTCAATCTGATGAAGCATTTTCAAGTTCTTTTAACTAATAACTATAGTGAAAAGGGTTCAGAGAAGGTGTTAACCATTTAAAAAATATATTTTATTGACATATTTTTTAAAAAAAATCACATCCATTTTGCACTGTGTCCCTTGTACTGTCTCTTCCAGAAGATCTCTCTCCCTTATAACAAAGAATTAAATGTCTTACACCAAAGGAAAAAAGACACAAACAGAATGTGGCCCCATCTCAGACACAAGTTTGTATAGGTGGCAATAATTTTATTGCTTTGAGCTTAGTGAGGAGAAGGTGTTTCTTCTAACAACCTCAGAGCTAAATTAATTGTCTTTATAGAGACCAAGAGAAAGAAGAATTTTGAGGTATTGGAATTAGTCCTTGAGCATATCCACAGACTTCTATCTCCACAACCAATTAAAAGTGGCATCATGGCCAATAGGAAGTAGTGAGAAGATATTTGCTCCTGCTTTGAAGGAGTGGAGGGAAGGGAATTCTTCCATCACATATTCCTAAGGAAGTGATATATCTTTTCCAAAGGACTGTTGTGAGAATTATATGAGATAACATGGAAAACTCTGCAAAGTTTAATAAATAGTAATAATAACAATTATAAATAATAGAAATAAATGATAATATCAGCCATTACTATTAATTGCTATTACTGTGATGATGAGGAACTAATGGGATTTATGTTGTTCAGCTGTGTCTGACTCTTCATGACCACATTTGGCATTTTTTTTTTTGGCAAAGATACTGAAATAATTTACCTTGTTCTAGGTCAACATGGTTAAGTGACTGAGGGTGGATTTGAACTCATGAAGATGAGTCTTTCCTAATTCCAATCCTTTGCCTTTACAAAACATTTGTCAAGTGTTTTGTAAACCTTATGATATGGTGGCTTTATTATGATGTAAATAAATATATTATCTGTGATAAATTATAAATGAAGTGGAATGATCTTCTTTTATCAGATGTTAATGCTCTAATATGGTATCTTTGTGCCAAACTGTATAATCAAGAGCTTAGGTCTTTTCCCACTTTACTATTGTTGATTAGATGATGTTGAACGACTTGGGTAGCTGAAATTTTGTATGGTTTGGGAATTCAAAAACCTTCCTTATGAGCTATGGTATATCAACCTTCTTTTTTAATGAGGCAAAATTATCTAATGTTTGAGTGACATGTCTTAAATTTGATGACCTCCTGAGATCCTTTTCAATGATGAGATTTTATGATCCTAATAATCTCACATGGACTATTTCAGATTTTAAAGATTTTTTTTTAAATCTGACATAGTAGCCATAATACTGGGTTTAGTCAGTAAAATTTGGGTTCAATTCTTGCTTCTCACTCTTGCTCAATGCAAGTCATTTAATTTCTCTGGGGCTCTGAAACTCAGGCAACTCACTGAATCTCTAAGTCATAGATAGAGGTATGATCTGCATTAGTGGAAATAATCTTCATACCCTTGATGCAGAATCACTTTACCTTTAATGTAATACAGATTTAAATTTATTTTCTAACACTTGCATCAAATGTCAGCATATTCAGAAAGTATTTGACCGTAATTCAATGGACAGTTCAATAACTTGATATTAACATAGAAAGGAAGGCAAATGTGATGCCATACACATTTCACCAGGAATGAAATAGGCTATAATATTTTTATTATACCTGGTACTATATTCCTTCTTGAAAGTCTGTCTGATGATTCATTAGGGTCAACTGATTAGAAGATAAAATGTAAATTTATGGTGTTAACGTTAATACTTCCATTCATTCCAACATTAGGACATTGAAGTGTCTACTCTGTATTCTTCTCTGAAGTGCTGAGAGGACATAATAATAAATGAGGCAAAAATGGTTGTTATGTGAGATTATATTATATGAAATATAATAATATGATAAACATGAAAAAGGAGTATATATAGAGTAGTACGTAGGAACGGAGAAATCCATTCCTATGTAGCGATCATTGAAAAGGAGGCTATTGAGCAAACATGGCAAATATTTGGTGAGTGAGAATGCTCCAGGAAGATAAAATAAACAAAGACATAGAAACAGAAAAGTATAAGTTATATCTGAATGTCAAGAAAACTAGACTAGTTTGACAGCAGCATATAGGATATTTGGAAGTGTAATGAGATATAATATCTAATAGATAATGTGCAACTCAAAACTGAAAATGAAAGTCTCCAAGCTTTTCAAATTTTGTTATTTCTTTCTGCAGCTTCTGGTGAGTATGTAGAAAAGTTAGCATTTAGCACAAATCTGAATGGGCTGGTACCACCCCCAAAACTAGATAATTGGCTCCTTATCACTCCAGTCCCAAGATTTCTTTCAGCAACACACAGCAGAAAATAGAATGAGACAATATTGCTTTTGGCCACTCTAAGAACTTTGATTAAATTCAATGGGTATTTGGAAGCCATGGAAGGTTTTCAGCAGGGACATGATTAGAACAGTGCTTTTAAGAAAATCTATCTTGGAGAGACAGAGTGAACAGCAACAAAGGAAAAAAAAATGTATTTAGTGGGATAATGGAATCAATGGAAGTTTTATATGTATTTCTCTGTGTCTGTTAATTTGTTTTTTCTCCTATTTTTAGAATGTAAAACTGAACAGTTTATTAATGGAGGGGATGGACCCTTGGAGAAGGAAACTGAAGGTTTGAAAAAGAAGCAATAACTGACAAAATAGAAAGGTGGGAGGAAATGGGCTGCTCAAGTAAAGGGGTTATTTTTGGAAAGGAAAAAGAGGACAATAGGCCAAGACATCAAGAAGTATCTTTATGTAGATGATTGAAGTTGAAGAAGTTTATGTGAGATGACTTCAATCTCAGTAAAACAGGAGTTGGCATAATAAATTCAGAATGAGAGGAACTGGATATGGGGAGATTAAAAAAAAGAAGATTTAGAACAGTCACTGTGGATATGTAATATGAAGTGAATAAGAGATGTGAATAAAGATATGAATAATGATACTGAGTATCATTTGGGGCTAAAATATATTAATCTGTAGTTATCTCAGTCAGCAATTTTATCTTTCTTCACCAATTATTGGCACCCCAAATTTGAAACAGAAGAAAATAGAATATGGATTTCTCAAATAACACAATTGTCATATTTGGTAAAATTAAAGTGTCCAAATTGAAGGGGAGCATTTTACGGTAATAATAGCCAGAAATTGAAAGGAATGACCATGTGATACTTTGCCTTCCAGTTTGTAGATCCCTTCTTATGATCTTTGCTGCCATCATTCCTTTGAAGTTTAAAGCAATATATTAGATAATAGGAAGTAATCCAGAGAGTAGAAGCCAAGATGATACTGTTAGGTGGTTCAGGAAAAATGAAAGGAGATTTAAGTGAATTGGTAGGTTGGGGTCTTGGAGGGGAATTTCAGAATGTCATATCTTGAAGATATAATTGAACATTTGATAATGTGGGTAGCTGAATTGTAACAGAGATCTACATTAACGCAACGAAGAGGTTTTAGAACTATGAATCCAACAGATTGGAAGTATCATCAATCACCAATTTTCTTCTCCTTACCATCAGGCAAACAGATTCCAAATCTTTATTCTACAAATACAAACTCCCAAATATCCTTTACGATCCAACAAACTATAAACTGCAACAATGTAATATTGTTTAACATTGTTTCAGGCAAAATTATTACCCACAATCACCTAGCAAAAAAACATACTAATCCCACCCCCCAAAATAAGCATTTTAATAGATACTGTTATATTTACCACATATAACCTTCAAACTACCTGGAACAAAATGTTCTCAAATTATAGAGACCTATAGGAAGAAATCAAAGGTATGTGGAAACAGGAAGCAATATATATATCCTGCGTGCTTTCTTGTCTGCTACTGGAGTTATCCTCAAAGATGTTTTTAGGGAATATGCAGAAGAGAAGCCTATATTCCAATTACAAAAATCAGTTCTTTTGTCTACTTGCACAATAGTTAAAGAAACATTAAGCATAAATGAACAATAGAAAAATAGCAACTTATCTATTTAAACACCATTGAACATAAAGATGAAAAGAGTGAAATGATTATAATCATAACTCAAATTATATAGCTTTTTAAGATATACAAAGCACTCTTTATTATCTCATTTGATTCTCACAACAACCCCCATAGAAGGTTCTATTATTACCTCCATTTAATTACATGAAAGTGTAAGTCACAGAAAAAAAAAATGGCAAGGAATGGGACACAGAGTATTGTGACCTGAAATTAAAGTTTTTGTTTTTACCAGTAGCAATTGAAACAGGAAGAAGAGTGTTCTTGGAGTCTATTTTATGTTTAAAGCAGAGGTTGCTAAATTTTTGTGTGTGTGTGTCTGTGTGTGTGTGTGTGTGTGTGTGTGTGTGTGTGTGTGTGTCATGGTCCCTTTTGGAAGTGTAGTGAAGCCTATGGGTCCCTAATCAAATGAGATAATATTTTTAAAGCATATAGCACAGTGTCTATCACATATTAAGGGACTAATAGATGTTTATTCCTTTCCTCCCTTCCATTCCCCCCCAAATAGTAAAAAAAAAGCCAAAAAAAACCCAAACCTGTTGTTTAAAAAATAAAATATACAAAATTAGAAGAAAACTAATTTTATTGAATTACAGTTATTAAAATATCAATTAAAAATACAAATTTAGAGACCCCAGGTTAAGAACACCTTGCTCTAAAGTATTAGTTGTCAGAGCTATATGGTCCTACATACTCCTTAAGAGTGAGACCTATGGAGAACTCACCCTTTGGCATATTGACTTTAGGGAAAGACAACGAACTCAACAAAGGCAAAGTTAGTGCCAGATTTGAAGATTATATACTGATCCTTAAGCATTAGGGGGTGCCCAATCCTATATTAAATGAAATAAATAAAATGTGTCCATGGGGCTGGTCTATGGTTCAGGTTTCCTCATTTGACCATGAGTAGTACATAAGATATGATACGTCAGGGCTTTTTGATTTTAAAAGGGAGCACAATTCCATGGCGATTTCAATGATTCTTTCTCATATTAGGTTGTGCTTAAGAACAGAGGCAACTGGGTGATGTAGTAGAGAGAGAGAGCTGGACTTCATTTCAGGAAGAGTTGAGGTCAAATACTGTCTCAGACATTTAGTAACTGTATGACTTTCCACAGGTCACTTCACCTTTTTCTGCCTTAGTTTTCTCATCTGTAAAATGTGGAAAATGGTGATATCTTCCTCCCAGGGATGCTGTGAGGTTCAAATAAGATAATATATGGAAAGTGCTTTGTCAACCTTGAAGTACTACATAAGTAGTAGTTATTATTATTGTTGTTTTTAATAAATACAGTTAGGAAGATCTCTTCTGCCTTCACATTCCTAATTAGACAAATGGATATTGAAAGAGGGGGAGATGATCAGTGAAGACATCAAGAACTTTAGAAAATATGGAGGTCAAGGGACTCATGCAAGGTGGCCTCAGTCTTAACCATCAAAGTTATCTGGCTGGGGGGAGGGCCAAGGTAGCTGAAAGCTTGAGGAGATGAGAAGTTGTTATTGTTCAATTGTGTCTAATGAGTTGGAGAAGGAAATGCAAACCACTTGAGTACCTTTTCCAAGAAAACCCCAAATGGGGTCACAAAGAATTAGACACAATCGAACAATAACAACAACAGATGCAGTATACTATGCTAGGAGGTGGAAAACCAAGGACAAAAACACAGAGGCCCCTCCATACAAGGAGCTCATTCTACTGATGGAATACATCAGGACACCTATTAATAAATGTAAAGTATATTTAAAGTAATGCAAAGTCATTTCAAGAAGGAGACAGTATTAATAATGGTGGTGGGGGTTGGGGGGTGGGGAAGAGGAAATGACATGAAGCAGTACTTTGAAGGAAGACAGGAATTCTACAAAATGGGGGCTAGCCCATTCAAAGGCATGATGGCAGTAAATGGAATGTTGAGTGCAGGGAAGTGTGTAATGCACAATGGAGCAAAAAATCAGTTGTAGGGAGATATGATGGGTATTATATTTTACATTTTTAGAATCATTCAACAAATGCTTATAATCCTCTTAGGATCCTATAATTTAGAACTGGTCAGGGCCAAATATCTCATTTTAAAAATGAAGAAAATGAAACTCAGAAGCATTAAATAATTTACTCAGAACACATAGCAGTGATTCAAACCCAAGTCTGCTAAAGCTGTAGTCAATCTTCTTTGCATGGCACCACTCTCATTTCTTATAGAATAGGCACTAATAAACTTGAATGCATGAGAATCCTGACTTCCATTGCCATTGAATTTCAGTGTAAGTATAAGATCCTAAGTAGGATTTAGGTAAGACTAAGCTCCCTTCAAAATTGGGACACATATTTCAGCACAGGTCACACAGGCTACATTCTTTAGTTTTCCTCTGTTGTAGTTTTCCCTTATGTGTTCTGCCAAAGCCCAATTTTGTCTGTACAGGCATCACTGACACTAATGATGTTAATGGTTAAAGTACTGTGTGGATAATTGAGGAAATTAGAGAGAGGATGACATTTTCCCCATTTGTAACAGGACTCAGAAAACAATTTGCCCTTAGTGTGGGAGCAATCTATTAATATGGAGGAAGAGGGAAAAAAAAAGGAGCTTAGCTCTCTAGGCATGTTTTTGAACTTACAACAAATATAGCTGTGCAAATGAGTTGGGACTGAGGGCCCAGTCTCAGTCAGTCTATAGCCAAAGAAGAATTAAATTATACCTGAAAACATGAATCACAGAATGAACCTTGCTCCAGGTCTGTATTTGCAGAGTCATTAGATAGATCATCTCACTGACATTTGTCAATGTGGAGAGACTAGTGGAACTCTCTGGGCAAATGGATTTCTTGTACCTATATTCAAGAGTGCAGTAATCTGTCCTTTCTTTGAACTGCCCTGGGGGAAAAAAAAGGATTGTGGTCAGAAATTAAATCTATTTAAAGAGTGTTTCCTTTGAAATATTTAAGAATTCTGCAATTTCTAGGGAAAAAAAATAGATCAAAGACATAAATGATAGAATTGATAGAATCCCAAGTAAGCATTGAACAAAGAGGAATAACTTTACTTGACTATTTTGATTCTTTTATTCATTTAGCATGATGTTTATTTACTCTACAAATAGGACCAGTTAAAAAATAGAGATGATGAAATAATATTGTACAGTTAACAAAAAGTTCAGTTCAATTCAGCAAACATGGTGTTTACTGTGTCAGATATTGTATTAGGCACTGAGATATTATAAAAACATCAGAGTCACTGCAGAAAGATAGATGATTGATAGAAAGATAGACGGACAGACAGACAGACAGACAGACAGACAGACAGATAGATAGATAGACAGACGTCACAACAACCCAATGAGGTAAGTGCTATTATTATCTCCATTTCATATATGGAGAATCTAAGGCTTAGAGTGTTTGATTAACATGTCCAGGATTTCAGAGTTATCAATTGCTTGAATTAGGATTTGAATCTGCATCCTCCTGACTGCCAATGAGATCTCTTACCATTATACCAGATCACCTTTCAAATTAATTTCACTCTCTCCTACTTCCATTTGTTGATATACTATAGATCATTACATGTTCAATTCCAGTGCTTTCTCTTCCGAGAAGGCTGCCCTGATCTCTGTAGTTTGAAGTGATATATCCCTCTTCAGATTTCTCAGTACATTGCAATTTTCCTATATTCTTATTATATTCTACTTTGCATTATTGTAATTTGTATGCATGTCTGTATTTTAGACATCCTGACAGAAGATACCTAGACCTACCAGAGTGAATTCTATAAGATTCCATAGGAGCTTCTGGCAGCACACACCAGCTCCCCATAAGAAGGAAGGCATGGCCAGAAGATCAATAAATCTCAGACCTAGAATGGTGCTAAGAAGCTAACTAGTTCACCATGTTCTGGAATAAGAATCCCTTTTTTAAAATCTTCAACAAGAGATCATCCAATCTTTGATTGAAAATCTCCACTGAAGGAGAATCCACTTTTGAATTTAGTGTCATTTCAATGTCCAAGATCTGATTGTGCTTCAATATCATTTTCTTGGCTTAAGAAAAATCTTTAACTTAGCAATGACAGTTGTCAGTGCTAGGTATAAGACTGTCTGCTAACAATGAGACTATGACATGTGGAGAAATAGATTGAATTTCATCAAATTCCATTTCTGGTCATTTTCTTTTAATTAAATTACTCTTTCTTCCCAATTACTTTCATAAAGAAAAAGTGAAAACTATTAAAGATAATGGAGGCAAATTATTAAATGTTGTTATGAATCTGATTTTATGTAAAAACAAGATGTATAAAATCTAGCTAATATAAAATTACTCTTTTCTATGGACAAAAAGGGAGAATTATGTTGCTTCATTATTTTCACTTATCAAAGCTTCAGGTATCATATCTTTTCAGTAAACATTTCGTTGGTTTTACTTTTTTTTAGCCTGTTATCTTTGTAGTTACTTAGGATCTGTGTGTCCTTGGACAAAACATTTAACCTTTCTGAACCTGTTTGGTTATTTGTAAGTGGAAAGATTGTGATTTTGATCACCTAGATGGATGAAGGTCATCTCAATCTCTAAATTTTATGAACTTATCCTTTGAAAATTCTAATTTAATTCAAGACATGAGACCTCAGAATAATAATAAAAAACAAGCTTTTCATTTGCAAATTGTTTAAAATTAATAAGTGAAATTTTGTATTGAACATAGAACACAGGTTTATAGAATCTCAGGTTTGGAAGGTACTGGACCAGCCATCTTCTCTAATCTCTACACAAAAGAGAATCTCCAATATTACACACTGGACAAGTGGTCATCTAGGCCTTCCTTGCCCACTCAATCTATTCCACATTTGGATAGCTATAATCATTAGGATGGTTTTTCTCACAGCAGACCTCAATTTCACCCCTAACAACTCCCAACAAGATGTTAAACTTTTTCATTCTTGGACTTTTTTTTTTACCCATATTACTACTTTTCTTTGTGAAAGAATGAAACAGTCCGATAGAAATCTCAAACAACGTTTTGTTGAGCATTGACATGAGGAGAGGAAAAAAAGATAATCCAAGAATAAATGAGTCAGAAGCAGATGCTTCAAATTAAATTTTTCTTAAAACCCTTAAGTGCTCAGGGTAAATCATATCAGTTCATCTGTCTGGGGTTTCTACTGATTTGTTGATCTTTTACATAATCCAATTAGAGTGAAAATGTTATTTCAACCTTTGGGTGGAATTAGCCACAGAGGAAACATCTATTCATTGTGGCACAACAACAACAAAAAAAAAAGTCAGGGAGCAACATGTTCTTGATTTCCCCCGACTCCATAAACTGGGTCATGGAGACATGAAGGATTGTTTATTTTGGTGAAAACATCATGACCTAATGAGAGGCCCTGCCCAGTATTTTAGATGCTTTTTTGGAGACAGATAATAAAGCCATGGGATGATTTATGCATGGGCTTCCTAATATTTAAACTTTCGAAGTTATTCTCTGTTTATTTTGGATAATACTAGGCAAAATTCTTTAGACTGTGTCCTTTTAGAGATAACTACACTAATTTAAATGCAAATTATTTCATCTAATGTTATTCCCGGTTAGGTTGATTGAACAGATATAATTTGTTAATTGAATTGGTTTAAAATTGAATCTATTTGGCTGGCACCATGTGCAAATCTTATCTATATATCAATAAAAACATATTTATAATACTCATACTCTTATAGTAGAAATAATTTTATACTTTCAGTGGTTACCTGAACATTGGTATCAAGAGACAAGGATTCTAGCCCTATCTTCACCATGAGGCACTTTCCCACAAGTAGCTCAGATCTTCATTTTCCTTTTCTGTAGAATGAGGGGAGTTATCCATATGGACCCTATGGACTTTTCTAACTCTAGAATTTTATCTTTTTTTGGTCTAAGATTCTTCACTCAGGAAATGTCTTTCTGGCTTTAGAAATGTATCAGTATGTCACAGACCTGTGAACTTGTTTATTTGCACACTTCTATTAACACAGCTCATCTCTAAGTTTTGCTCTGATAGAGTTTCTTAATGCACAGAGAGGTTGTATGATTTGCTGAAAGGACATAGTTAACCAGCATGACAGGTAGGACTTGAATGCAGGACTTCCTGGCTCTATCATTCTGGCTGTTTTACCACAAAGCATTGATGTTTTCATTCCAGATATAAGATTAATGTTTACTTAATTTAAGGTTTAATTTGAAAGCTTATTTTGTCTCCTTTGCCAAAACAGATACATTATTCCCACAGGCAAATAAATGGCTTTGGCCTCTAAATTCAATGGGAGAGGAAAATATATATTCCTATTATAGAAAAATTTACCTTCGGTATGAAATCTTTTTATTCTAATTTCTCTACGACTCAGCTTCCTTATTTGGAAAGTAAGGATACAGGACTAGGAGAACTCCGAAGTTTTCTCTAGATTTAAACTTTTTGACCCTATGATAAAAAGTGAAAATAGCTTGTGTGACATTAGACTGCTATCATGATGACGTGTGGTTCATCAGAAGTAGTCACAACTTGTCAGAGTGCAAATAGGAGGATGATTCTCAGGGATATTTACGAATCTCAAAAGCTGTACAAAGATCAATGTTTTTCAAGACTGCCAAGTAAGAGCGGAGGTTTGTGTGACTTCTAACTTGAAAGTTACTTTTCATGTTTTGCCTATTCAGAAAACCAAAATAAAATAAAGTTTCCACTGAAAACTCAATTGAGCACATTTATTAGAGGTCTCTGTGCTGTGATAAATTGTAATAGCGATACAAAGACAAAAAAGAAAAAAAAAGAAAGAAAAAAATCCTAGCCTCAAGGAGCTTACATCCTACTTGTAGAATTCAGCATGTACACTATTAAGTATATACAAATAGGAATAGCCAAAAAGATCTAATAGCAACAAGAAAAAAACAAACAAAAAAAACCCCGAAAGCACATATGACTTATATTTGCCTTAGCAACTGCCCAGGAGAGTGAATTAAATTTCTTTAAATTGTTTTAAATTGTTACCTGAAGAAATCAAAGCTATCAATATTCACAACAAAAATAAAATGCTCTAAGTAACTATTGATTGGAGAAATGCAAATTAAGACAACTCTGAAATAACCACCTCATACCTATCAGATTGGTTAACAACAGAAAAGAAGAATGACAAATACTGGAGGGGATGTGGACAATAATGCATTCTTGGTGGAGTTGTGAACTAGTTTAAATATTTTGGACACTACTGGAGAATATTTTAGGACTATTCCAAAAGCCCTATAAAACTGTGTATACCCTTTGAACCAGTAATACAGCTCCTAGGTCAGTATGCCAAAGTGATCAAAGAAAAGGGAAAAGGATCTGGTCATACAGAAATCTTTGTAACAACTCTTCTTGGGGTTGCAACAAATTGAAATTGAGGGGATTGGGGAACATCTGAACAAGTTGATATGTATGATTGTGATGGAATACTATTGTGCTATAAGAAATGACAAACAGGGTAGTTTCAGAAAAATCTGGAAAAACTTACGTGAAATGATGCAAAGTAAAGTGAGTAGAACCAGGCAAGCATTGTACACAGTAACAGTAATATTATATGGTAATCAACTGTGAATGACTTAACTATTCTCAGCAATACAATGATGCAATACAATTCCAAAAGACACAGATGAAAAATACTATCCACCTCCAGAGAGAGAATTGATGAATTCTGAATGCAAGTTGAAGCATTTTTTCAATTTTTCTATATTTTTCTTGGGGTTTATTGTGTGTATTTGCTTGCAACATGGCTTCTATGGAAATAGGTTTTGCATGACATGTATAATTTATGTCATACTGCTTGCCTTCTCAAAGAGTGTTTGAGGGGAACAAGGAGAAAGATAATTTAGAACTCCATTTTTTAACAAAATGAATGTTTAAAAGTTTTAACATATAATTGGGAAATATTTAATGAAATGCATTAAAATATATTTTTAAAAAAAGATTATTACCAGAGTACAAAGTACATTTTGAATACTTAAACTTAGCATTAAAATTATAATGTTTCAATTCTTCCCTCTCTTCGCCCACAAAATAGCACATGGATAGTCAAGACTTTAGATGCATAACTTATTAAAAAATCTTTAAAAAAATACAAGATATAACCTGTACCACTTGGAAACATGTCTTAAGGATATATAATCCTGTTTACCACCTAAATTCAAGTTATTTCCTGGCATGAAAAGTGAAATAGAGAAAAAAATATTTTGGGGAAATGGAATTCCCATTGGATACACAGAGATAATAATAATCAAAAGAATATAGTCTCAGAAAATCTGACCAATGTCCTCTGAAACAATGTGACTATTGCTCTCATTTTATAGATGGGGAGAGCATGGTACAGAGAAGACAAAGGACTTGCCCAAGAACCCAAAAGTTGAAGATCTGGGTTTAAAATCCAAGTCCTTGGATTGCAAACCCAACATTCTTTCCATAACATTAAATAACATGCATTGTGCTTATGTGACAAGATCACAGATTATTGCTGAGTGAGCTGTCTTCTATGTTCTTCGTATACTACAACTTCTCTCTTTTTTTGCTTTCTGTTTTCATGACTTTGGGAATGGAATCTACTGTTAATGTCCCTCTCTCCCACTATTGAAACCTTTGACTTTGGTCTGGATCACTAAAATATTTATTCATTTATTTATTATTCATTTGTTTGTTGTTAGTTCATTTATTCATTCATCTATTCATTTATTTATTCTTTCATTCATTCATTCACTCATTTATTTGTTTACTTGCTTATTTATTCATTATCTAGTTACCTATCTGTTTATAATAAATGATGCTAAACCAGGATCAGTTCATTTGACAGTCTATATATTCTAATTTTGCTCATTTTAATGTGTTAATTCTTATTATTCTATTTTTCAGACTATTTTATATTTTCAATGTGAAATGTTTTTGAATAAAACTCCATTGATGCTAAGATCTGAAAGTAAGTCACATTTCTTCCAGTTTCCTGATTCTGGCATTAATGTTGGGCAACTCCCCATGTCTCAGATTAATTTACTAGAAAGTTGACACCAAGTTTGCAAAATATTTTTCAAAAAAATTGCTGGGTTCCGTGTATTTCTTTTTCCATAAATTGGAACTTTTAGAGTCTCCTTTGAGCTGCCTACAGTCAGTTGACATTTATTAAGAGCCTACTATGTGACAGGCACAATGAACTTGTGATACTAAGAAAGGCAAGAGACAGTCCCCCATCACAAAGAGCTTGTAACCTAATGGGGAGACAACACACATGTGCACACACACACACACACACACACATACACACACAGAGACAGAGAGAGAGAGAGAGAGAGAGTGGGAGATGCCTATATCCATAGTTATCTATCTATTTATATCTGTATATCTATATTTCTACATATCTCTATGAAGGATAAATTGGAGATAACCAACCTTACGAAAAAGGGGGTCTGAGTTGGTCTTCTTGGCCACAGGAGGCCAAATTAGGAGCAATGGGCAGGAGTAGCAAAGAGAAAAAATTTAGAATTATTGTAACAAAATATTTCCTAACAATGAGCTGTCCAAAAATGCCGTGGACTGTCCCAGAAGTTTCAATAATAATTCAATAAACATTTATTAAGCACCTACTCTGTGCTAGGAACTGTGCTAAGTTCTGGAGATGCAAATAAGAACCTTCCTTCAAGAAAGTAACAATCTAGTTGGGGAAGGTAACTCATAAAGCAAAGGTGAAATAGGAGGTGGGTAGGGAGAGAAGATACCTGGCATCAGAGAATCATGATGGTGTAGTCAAATCCAGGCAATGCAGCTGGTGAAAAATGAAAAGTCGACTGACCTGGTGAACTCTCTTCACATGGTAGTTTTAGGAGGTTTTTTGGTTTGTTTGTTTTTTGTTTTTTGTTTTTTTTTTTTTGTCTGCTCTCCAGTCTTCCAATCAGGGACAGAGGCTACTGAAGTACTGATGAGGTGTGAGTAACCAAAGTTGTCTCTATCTCTGGAAAGATGAATTTCCTGGTGAAGAGTTTTTCTTGGGGACATAGTGATGGTCAAGGTGAATCCAAGAAGTGCAGCTCTGTCCTCAGTGGAAGTCTTCAGTCAAAGGCTGGAGGGTCATCTGTTATGTATGTTGTAGATGGGATTCCTTTTTAGTTATGAGCTGGATTAGATAGTTACTGACATCCTTTCATCCTCTAACATCTGTGATCTTCAAAGCACTTTATTTCAGAAATTTGACTTTATTTCAACTTTATTTTGCAAAAGTTGTTTACTACAAGTTCCAGTTCAATAATGAATACATGTATTAACACATACATCATGGCTACATATTGTCTTTTAAAGACAAAAAATCAACTTATTTATGGACTCTAGTATATTACAAAATAAGATAAATGACTATGTTTCATTTGGTATAATATGCTTAAAAAAAAACAACAACTTACTGCTCCAAGTACAAAAGAGGTACTTATGGGAGAAAAATAGGGAAGGCAGAATGGCTTATCACTATCGAATTTTGTTTTATTAGTTTTGGTCAATGTTCTAGCCTGTCTAGATCTTTTTGAATGCTTATTCTGTCATCCAAAGTGTTATTTGTCCCTCCTAACTTTGTGTCACCTGATAATTTTGCTACTCTTGGAGAATGAAGAACTCAATTCTGTTGGTTTTGTGTACAGGAGTTAGTGTCCTGCCAAAGGAGGAGCAGTATCAGAGACATGACCAGGGTGAGGGGATTAGGAGTTTAACCCATAGTGCAAAATTTAGAAGGCACTGAAATACTTGCAGTCTTCCCATACAGGAAATAACTGAGTTTAACTAATAATTACCAAGAATAATGAGTTAAAAATGAAAAGCTTTTTGATGTTTCCCTATAGGCTGTACCTCAGCTCTATCCTGCTTGATGCTATTTTCCCTTTCCATAGGAGATGTATATAACAGTATTTGGATTATATTTCATGCAGCTTTCCCTCATCACAAAAAAAATTTTCTCATTACAGCTGTGAAAAACAAAGTATTGTAATGGAAAGATGACTTTAGGATTTTAGACAGGTGTGTTCTAGTACCCGGTGCATTTCTTTCTATGAGTGGTAGAGGAAGATGCATCACATCAATAAGAGGATATGCTACTGTTGGTAGTTTTAGTAGGGGTGATAATCAGTAGCACAAAGGTATCATGTGTCATGGAAAAAACATTATACTTCAAATCTGTAGATTTGGGTTCAAATATTGACTTTAAAATTTAATATTAATTCAATTTACCTCTATGAGTTTTTGGTTCCTCATCCGTAAAATGTAATCATAATTCCTGTACTACTTACCTAAAAGCCTTGTTGTGAGAAAAATCTCACAAACCTTAAAGTGTTATACAAATGTTATTTGCTATTATTCTAGATAAGGAAAAATAATGGAAGAACTGGGGAGGAAAAAGAGATTAAATGGAAATGAGGAGACAGGGCCAAGATGATGGAAACATGGACAGCCTCCTCCAAGAATTCATACCCACTGTGATATGATAGTATGACTCTCTGTCTCTGTCTCTCTTTCTGTCTCTGTCTCTCTGTGTCTCTTGTCTATCTCTCTCTGTCTCTGTCTCTCTGTCCCTCTCTCTCCCAAAGCAGCTTGCCTTTGATATGAAACCAGCTCTTCTTTCTGCCTAACATTCCATTCTCCTGCCCCATGCTGTAAACTTGTATGTGCCATGCTTCTACAGCCAGAACTTCACTAGCAGTCTGAGCTAGAATCTGCCCCTTTCCCTTTGTTCCTTGCCTGCCTTGGTGAATTGTCCTGCTATGAAGGTGATGAAGGATTCTGGCATCTTACATTTCTACTAAGGGGAGGGACAAGATCTTGGCACAGTATGGGCATGATGAATCTGGGCATGAGTGTCATCACTGATGACTGTTTTAGCCTGAAAATCCTTTTGCCAAATTTTCATGGACCTCCCAGGTAGTACCTTTGATTGTAGCTCCTCTTTCAATTTAGGCATTAAACCTTTCCCTGTATAAATTCAAATACTACCTTTTTGCATTAGTGGCCTATATGATTCTTTTATGAAATCTCCTTTCCAGCTCCCAATGGCCTTAAAATTTCTCTTACTGACCACAATACATATAGTGCATATGGTAGTAGGAAAACCCAGGATTTTTTCTGCCTTCTTTTGTTTGAAACAATAGTTTCTTCTAGCTTCATGTAATATTTGGACAGTTTGATCTCCTTCAACTTGTCAGGAAGAAATGATGTTAATTTTGTAGTAAAAAAAAAAAGAAATAGCTTTTTGTTGCTTTTCTCTATTTTTTTTCTTAGGCTTTCATTATTATTTTTATTTCTTTTTTGGCAAAAGAGTAGAGGGAAAACTAAGAACAAAAGTTAGAAAGAAAAATGTTTTTAGTTACAAAGTCAGAATGTGCTGCAGTAGGAATCCACCAGCTGTCCTTGAAATGTGTATTATTTACATGAGATAGCCTTTTAACTCTGTTCCACAGTCAGGAAAATAGTGTACAGTCATTGTCATACCAGCCATCAGCAACACCAAGATAAATGATCTGAGGGTGGAAATGGTCATTTAGCCCTCTGGACAGATCAGGGTATAAAAGGAACAGTCAGAGATATTGTGATAAAAAAAGTCATAGGTTTTTCTTCTTTTTCCTTAAGTAGGAAAAAATGCTCTCTCTTTTTATTATTATTATTATTTTTTTTTTTTGGCAGTGATGAAGTGTCAATTTTAGCCAGTTGGAGCAAATGAAGATTCCTGGTTAAAAGGAGACATATTTTTGGAAATCGTTTTCTAGCTTCTTGGATTATTTTTAACTTATATGATAGTGGAATATTTCAGTTTTGAGAAAGATAATTGACATTCTCACACAGCTCCAGGGCAGAAAGAGTCAAGGGGAAAAGAGGCTGGTTAAACAGCAAACACACAGCAGGAGGGATTATTTTTATACATAACAATTAGCAGATGGCGAAAGTAGAAGCATAACACCATTTGGCACTTCTCCTGGCCCTCAATGCAGAATAATTTAGGCACCTTATACTGGAAGTCAGGTCCTTGGCCAACTATTAACTCTTTGAGGATACTTTTCATTAATCATTATCAAAGCCATCATTCATATCATCACTCAGTTTTGTATATCAATCAACAAGGATTTAGTAACAGCTACTACGTGGCAGGCACTGTTCTGTGTTTGATTCTGGAGGGACAAATACAAAAATGAAATAGTCCCTGCCCTGAAGGAGCTATATTCAACTGGGGGAAACATGTTAATCGTTAGGAATATATATTATGTATATGCAAAATTAATATATAGATTCACATTTTGAGAGGAAGTTCTAGCAGCAGAGGGAATTAGAAAAGCACTGAGGGCAACTGGTTGGTACAATGGATCGAGTACCAGCTCTGGAGACAGGAGGATCTGAGTTCAAATCCAGTCTCAGACCAAACATTTGACATGTACTATCTGTGTGACCTTGAACAAGTCACTTAACCCCAATTGCCTCACCAAAAAACAAACAAACAAACAAAACAAAACAAAACAATGTAACTTCTTTGGGGATGTTGTAAGATGTCAAAGGTTATCTTAAATTGTGGGAGCATGATACCTTGTCCTTTACAACCTCTCTTAAGAGGAGATTGTCATGGTGATCTCAAGGTCAGTAGGCCTTATCTTACAACACATAAAATTTCTCCAAAGTTGTCACTGTTCTCTTAATTTTCTAATTTGATGAATGGCATTATCTCAGATCTCATCCTTCTTGGTCTCTCTGCAATATTTGATACTATTGATGACCCTCTCCTCATTTTCCTTCTCCTTGGGCCTTTGCCACACTGCTGTCTCTCAGTTCTCTTTCTATTTGTCTTCCTGATCATTCTCACTCTCTTTTGCTGTTCTATAATCCATAACATTGTCCCTAATTGGGCATGTATAACAAGAGGGTCCTTGCACCTCCTCTCATCTCTCTCTATACTATTAGTGACAGTATTAGATAAAGATAGAAAAAGAGGCTCCTATGGGAAGGTTGAGAGAAGACTTTGCTCTAATCACTTGCAAAACCATCTGCTCACTTCCATCCACTTTTTTTCACTAACAGACTATCATACCAATGCAGGTCTTTATCTCTTCTTGCCTGGACTATTTGAATAGCTTCGTAACTGCTCTCCCTGACTCAAGTTTCTTGTGTTTCTAATCTATCCTCCTTTCAGCACCAAATTGATATTCCTAAAACATAGATCTGCTGATAATACCCCACCCCACTCTCAAATTTTCAGACTCCTTATTGCCTCTGTGATAAAATATGAAATCAGCCTGGTAATTGGTGTCTTCCATAATATGGCTCCAACTTACTTTTACATTATTCAATATTCCTTCTAACATTCTTCATTTCACTAAAACTCCTCTCCGAGGTTTTTCCTTGATACATAAAATCATATTTCCTACCTTTGTGCCTTTGTATAAGTGACTTCTCATGCTTAGAATGCATTCCCCTCCTCTCACTTCTACTTCGTATATAATAGAATCCCTAGCTTCCTTAAAGTACAACTCACCTGCAGGGTCCTACATGGGGCTGTTCCTGTTCCTATTAGCATGCTTTTACTCTTGAAATGACTGCATTGCTTTGTATATTCTTTGTATCTACATATTGTTGTACTTGGCATTCTCTTCCCACTCCCTCCCACCCGCAATAAAGTGTAAATTTATTAAGAGTAGAGATCCTTTTAAAAATGTTTTTTTTTTCCCTATTCCCAGGAATTAGCATGGTGCTTTGCACATAATTTGTGTTTAATAAATATTTGTTGAAGTAAATCGAAATATTTGAAGGAAAGGTGATCATGTTGAAGTAGAAATATCTATGCTCTTTTGGAGGGCAGAAACAGAACACATGGAAGTTATTGGAAGATGATTTTGTATTCTCAGTCATTTTCAGTCACGTCCAACTCTTCATGACCCCATTTGGGATTTTCATGGCAAAAATACTAAAGTGCTTTACAATTTTCTTCTCCAAATAATTTTATAAAAGAGAAAACTGAGGCAAACAGGGTTAGGTGACTTGCCCAGGGTCATACAGCTAGTGAGTTTCTGAAGCTGGATTTGAACTCAGGTCTTCCTGACTCCAGGTCCAGCACTCTAGGGCTGGTCTTATGGCAAAAGTAAAGGATGACAGGTGACAGCTAGAGGGATCCATTGACACTCAAAATGTTGTGACAAGTTGAGAAAGTCTGCAGCACATTGGGTGGATCACCCCTATGATGAAACTGAGAGAATATGGGACAAGAGTCCAAACAAATGTAAATGAACTATGAATTGTATCACTGGAGAATATTAAATGGATGAGAAAATGGGACCATTTAAGTATTTGAGAATATGAACAGTAGCTTTATTAATTATAATGAAACAATATCCAAAATTTATACAGCCCTTTAAGATTTTCAAAGGACATCACATATATATGACATTTGGACTTTGTAACAATTCTTGGAGCTTGATGCTACTAATCATGAATCAAGACTCAGTGAGCTTAGAGTTTTACAATTATAGAATGGGCTTCTTTTTTTCTTTTTTTTCTTTTCTTTTCTTTTTTTCTTAGGCAATTAGGTTTAAGTGACTTGCCCAGGGTCACACAGCTAGTAAATGTCAAGTGTTTGGTCTGAGGCTGGATTTGAACTCAGGTCCTCCTGATTTCAGGGCTGATGCTTTACCCACTGTGCCACCTAGCTGCTCCATAGGCTACTTTTTTACATGATGAACTTTGCAATATTAGAAATGTTCAGGAAAAAAAAAGTTGCATTTGTGAAGGATGTTGCAGATAGCTTTTAAGCTGTGGGTGTGATTGGTCATAATGACCTGTAGTTTAGCTTCCCACTCTAAAAGTCTATGATAAAAAACAAAGAAAGAAAGAAAAAAGAGTCATTATTATAATGTCTCTTGTACAAAAAGAAACCAACAAAAGATCTTCTGTGGCAATTGCTATTGTAGATGATGAGTCATAGAATGAGTCCCCTTCCAGCTCAGAATCTCTTCAAAATCAGAAAAATAACAAAAAAAAAACCAACAAAAAATGCATTTTCTTCATTAGCAGATTACTCCAGTGTTCTAATAGTATCATAAACCACCATGCAATGAAATGGAATACTTTTCCTATTGTGGCTACAAGTCAGCTCACATGCCCTTTACCAAGAGCTAGCTGAAAATATCTTAGCTTTTTTGAAATCTTTTCCCTCCTTCCTTCTACTATGTGAATAATCATAAAATCTGGTCAAGAGAATTGTTTTCTTGAGACCACATACTAGTGCTGGACACAGACTAGGCCTTTGATTAGTCAAAAGTTGCTATGAATCAGGGATTTTTTTTTCTACGTTAATGGGCATTATTGGGAAAAACAGTGCCTATTTATAACAATTTATAAATCTATTCCTATGCCAAAGCGAATTATATCAGTGGGCCATGGGAGAAAAAATAAAACAAAAACAACAGAAAAAACAAACAAACAAACAAAAAACAAAAACAATGCAACAAACATAATTCAAGCTGAAAATCCAGGATGTTCTCTCCTCACTTTCCTTTTCTATGTACTTATTCTGCTATCCTTTATGTAGTCTACATTCCAGCCACACTGGACTACAAGCTAGTTACCTAGCTTTGGTTTTTCCCTCTTCTGAACATTTTCATACACTAACCCTGTTCCTATAGGCTAGAATGTTAATTATTTACTCTTTTGTAATCTTCTTCTTTCAATTCCCAGCTTAAATTCTACCTTCATGAAACCTTTCTTTGATCCTATGCCTAAAAGTCATGTTGAGGTGTGTGGATTCTTCAGGAAGGACTAGCACCTCTGGTGTGAAGGCTGCTGAGTCTTTTTCAGGGCTGCTCATCTACCTTTGGTGTCCATCTATTACATAATCTCATCTTTGGCTCTATGAAGCTGTAGCATGTGCAGCAGTCATGTCCTGGTAAACCCATCTTGGCAGATGGGCAGGTTGAGGGTAATGGAAGGACTTCAAACCCATTGGTGAGTTAGGCAGATGCCAACCCCAAGGATGTGAAGACTTTTGCTTGCAGAATGGGCAGATGAAAACAATTTATTGCAATGTTACTGAAGGCAGCTGAAGCAGGCATTGTGGAGCTCTTAAAGCTTGGTCAGACATTGAAGACTGCAAGCTCATCCACTACATTTTGGGCCATCATCAGTCATTTTGACTTTTTCTTCCCATTGGACTTCAGTGATTCTGGAAGAGAGAGTGAAGCTGATGACTTTGTGCATCTCTGCTTCACTTAGAGCCAATGCACGCACAAATCAAGATGTTATCCCATGATGTTATTGGTTCTCTTCACGAATGAAGGACAAACAAGAACAGAAGCCACTTATTTCTCCTTAAACTTTCTTATAACACTTTGCCTAGATCTCTATCCCTGCTACAATCTACTTTGAGTTTAGGTGTGTTTGAGTGGCACTCTTACTGGCTCGAGAAAACTGATTATTACATTTTCAACCTGAGTATAAACTGGGAATCAGCAAATGTTACAAATCAGGGCTTGATTTATTGTTTTGTTGATTTCTTAGACTTAAGAAAATGATAAAGAAATATTAATAATATTTTTTGAGACCTGGTCTTTAAACATTTTCCGGCATACCCTTGCTTTCATCATACTTATTTGTGTATACATTATATTACTGGTCGGTTATGTCCCACTCTTCATGACACTGTATGGGGTTTTCTTGGCAAAGATACCATAGGAGTTTGTCATTTCCTTCCCCAGTGGACTAAGGCAAACAGAGGTTAAGTAACTTGCCCAGGGTCACACAGCTAGAGAGTTTCTGAGGCTGAATTTGAACTCAGGTCTTCCTGGTTCCAGACCCAGTGCTCTATCCACTGAGACATCTAGCTGCCTTAAGTTATGTATTCCCTATGTTATTGGAAAATCCTTGAGGGCAAAACCAACATTGTTTCTTGTCTTTTGACCTCTAGGTTATACATGGTGAATTACACATAGTTTATTAAATTGAATGGAATGGAATTGAATTTATTCAACTCTTTTCAAGAACAAGCCTGAGGCTAGGAAAACTGCATTTCTCTACTTTTTCCACAAAATTATTTGTGGATGCCATCTGACTCTAGAGTAAGGAAGAGATAAGTCCTGTTGGTTGGATGCATATGAGAGAGACATCTGCTGGCAGGATTTGAAGAGTTCATTTGAGTAATTTTCTTCCCGGTAGTTATTTCTTTAAATTTATTTTTTTCTGTGTTTCAGAAATAGTATTGGGGGGATAGGGAAGAGATCATGAAAATATAGTTCTCTAGTTCTGGAAGCTCATATGATATTGACAGAGCTATAATTTATCAGCTCAAAGTAAGTAAATACATGTGCACGTCTTAGGGAATCATGTCAGAAATGTTCATTGAAAACCTCTCATCTTCCCATATTTCACGGACGTAAAGAGCTATGTGTTTAATGAGCAGGTTTTGTGGCACGTTATTACATTGACTAGGATCCTAGAATCTCAGAGTTGGAAGAGACCTGGGGGGTCATCCAGTCTAGCCTCTGTCACTCCGTGGACTTATCCTCGAAAAATGGATATGAATAAATGGTCTGTGAGGGATTTAATAGAGAAGACATGATCTGAGGACTCAAGAGACTGAAAAGCAAAATCCATATTTAACCATCATGAGCATATTAATATCAAGAGCTATGCTTTATTTTGGCAAATTATTCATTCTTAGGAAGGGTCTGTCTATGCAGATTTCTTATCAGGAAGACTGTTAAGTACCTAGAAAAGCCCGAGTCACTTCCAGGTATTGAGGACACTAGACATATTTAAAAAGAAAAGGGAAACAATATGACATCATTGAGCTGTCAAATCTTATTAAACAAAAAAGAAAAAATGTTCGACATCCATTCTTCCCTTTTCTTTTTCTCCTGTGTAAATACATTGTCATAGGGGCATTTAGTTTTTGTTCAATACCGCTATTAATATTAAAACTGGTAAAATCATTCAAATCCGAATGTCCTGTCCTTATGCAGGGACAGCTCTTAACCTGCTAAATTTAAAACATTTGAATTTGATGTTTTGGTTGTTATTTTTCTATTACTGCCACCTACCTCCCTGACAGATCACATCATGAAATACTGCACCTCCCAAGCGCCCATTTCTGAGTTGGTTTAGTCCATATAGTATGGCAGAAAGATGACTGGATTTAGAGTAAGAGGGTCTAGGTTCAAATTTTTTGTTCCACTACTTACTAGCTTGTGGCCTCAGACAAGTCACTTGCCTTCTTTGGGCCTCAGTTTCCCCATCTATGGTCAGAAGAGAAGACATCTAGATCTCCCTTTCAGCTCTAAACCCATGATCCTTTGAAATAAAGCCAAAACTAAACTGACCAAAGGGGAAAAAAATAGCCAAGTGTGAATGAAGCAGCCTAGAAGATTTCATTCAGCCACCTGAAAAAGCTTTCCTTGTAAAAGCACTGGAAAAAATAGTCAATGATTATAGTTATAGATATGGTTTATTCCTTTGAACAACTATGTGCAAGATAAAACAGAGTTTGCTACAATCTCTTAAAACAAATTTCTTGTCCTTCAAACCCTTGGCTTATCTTCCCATTTGATCTAATTCCTTTTCCCGTTGGCTCTGCTCCTGCTTCATTGCTTCCTTTATCCCTTTGCTCCAGGGATGGCTTGCTACGTCAGTGACCTTTATTGATTTTCTCAGACTGCAGCCCTCTTTGCAGAGAGAGGCCAAATAAAGAAGAAGGCATCATTGTCCAGCCCCAAGTCTGAGTTCCCACATAAACCTCATTATAGATCGTGATGATGTTATGAAAATACTTTGCCTTAAAATACTGGCCCTTTATCTTTCTTCTTCTTGTATGTCTTCAATACTCTCAGCTTCAAATCATTTCTCTCCCTTCAAGAAAGCAAATATCCCCCCCCCTTTTTTTCTGGAAATCAGATTTAAATTTGGAAGTGGACTTAGAGATCATTATTCTGTCTCCCCTTACACATGCTTCCCCACCTTTCACAGAAGAGGAAAATATGGCCTAGAGAGGTGAAGCACTTTGCTCTTCCTACAGGTAGTCAGCAGCAGAGTCAGAATTTTAACCTAGTTTCTCTGACTACAAATTCAGTGCTCTTACCACTCTATCATACTATTTTTTCTCTGAATAAAAATAGTTCAAATCCAATTCTCATTTCTAATAAATCATATTTATTCTCTCACTAAAATTTTTGGTGATATCATTTCACCAGTTCTTGGCTTCTAAAACTCTTCTGATAAGGAAGCAACATCATATTCACTGGCTCTGGAGGTAGAGGACCTAGGTTAAACTCCACCTTTTATGTTTATTACTTGTGTGAGGTTGGGTAACTTCTGTGGGCCTCAGTTTCCTCTTCTGTAAAATAACATTAGATAATCTCTTTGGTTCGCTCTTCCTCTGTGCCCTACAATGCATCTCCTCCCTTCTACTGATTAAATTCCTTGTCTCTTATGACTTCCTTTCTGTCAAGTGACATATCTTTTTCTTCACTTTCATTCTCCTACATCTCTCATTTTATCTTTGCCTTACAAAACCTGCTTTCCTTCAAGACTTACTGTCTACTAGTTTTTCTTATTGGTTTCTATTTGATTTATTAACTGACCTCTTAGTATTCACACTGAAGACTTCTTTTTTCTGTCACATTTTTCCTTCTGTGGCAGTATGGTATAGAGTATAGTAGAGAGGATAGAGAGCTGTCCTAGAAACCAGAAAGCCCTCTGACACATGTGACCCTGGGTTAGTCATTTAATCTTTTAGCATGCTAAACAACTTTCTAAAATGATAACTTATGGAGAAGGTGTGGACTTGCACTGATAAAAGGAATTTTATCACTGGGAGTTCCTTAAACCAATGAAATTGCAGGTCCAGTCCCTGTATCTATTCCTGCCCGACCATTAGTGAATGAGTTACTGTGACTTAATAGACTTCTTATAAAGGGTCTAGTCCTCTAATGACAAATGCCATTAATCAGTGCCAAGCCAATCTTTGGAGGACTTACAGTCTGTTGATGGGTACATATACAAACTCTTAATTGTTTAGTAGTAACTGACAAATCTTTCACTCTGTTAGCATGTTCTTCAAGAGACTCAGGTCTCCTTGATGCCTGGGGATAGGAATTTAGGGTACGTCTTTGCACATAGTCAGCACTTAACAAGCGTCTATTGAATTGAGTCTAAGAATCACTTGCAGGTAAATTAAAAATCCTTCACACATAGTTTCAAGAGGTGCTGTAGGTAAAACGAGTCATTACTTGATACTGACCTTCAGGTAGAGCCATCACCTCAGGATAATTTCAATTGGACGTGTGGGAGATGAGGACAATGTCTGATCACTCTTCTTCATGGTAAAGGTAAATTAGAGACAGAGGCCACAGTAGTTAAAGAGGGCAAGAAACTGAGAAACCTGAGTGTTTGAATAGAAGAAGGTTTGAAGTATAGAAGAATGCTGTGAGGTAGGTGCTGTACTTCCTGGAGAGGGGGCTTATAAATGACAGAAACAAAGATCTTAATTAGATAGAATTAAACTCAGAGGAAGAAAAGAGGTTTCCTGAAAGATTGTGGCAGAAGATTTGTTTGACAGTGGCATTGGTGAGAAGGGAGCATGCCAAAACGTGGCCATATGTCTGAAGGTTGAGAAAAAAGGGGCAGCCAACCTTATAGAGAATGTCAAAAGACAGAATGCATTTAGAATGTGTTAGTCTAGGTGTTGTTGTTTTTCTTCAGTTGTTTCGTTTGTTTCCAACTCTTCATGACCCCTCTTGGAGTTTTCTTGGCAAAGACACTGGAGTAGTTTGCCATTTCCTTCTCTGGTGCATTTTGCAGAGGAGGAAATGAATGCAAACAGGGCTAAATGACTTGCCCAGGGTCACACAGCTAGTGTCTGAGGCTGCATTTCAACTCAGGTCTTCCTGACTCCAAGTTCTGATGCTCTATCCACTGAACCACCTAGCTGCCCAATATAGGCTTTAGTGAGCACCAAAAGATGGAGGGGATTATACAAACCAAAAATTGGAATCTAGAAGGCACCTTAGGAATCACTGTACAAATAAGGAAAATGAGTCCCAGAGAGGTTAGCATACACAGGCTGTTCCCAGGCCTGCAGTTTAGAGAGACCTGACAGGGTCTAATTTACACCATCAAAGACTTTAAAAACCCAGGATCACTTCCATGCCCTAATAAGGTAACAGACGTGGATTTTTAGAGGACATGTAAATATACAGGTTGTGTGAGACAAAATATTACGTTAAAATAATTTTCTTTAAGCAAATCTACTTTCTACATTTTCAGTAATGTGATATAGTGATTAGTCCTGAACTTGGAGTCAGGATGACCTGGATTTCAATCACATCCAAGATACTTATTAGCTGTACAACTCTGGGCAAGTCACTTAACCTTTCTGAGCATTAGTCTCTTCACTTAAAATGGGGAAAATAATAGTTCCTGCCTTAGAGGATTATTATGAGGATCCAGTGAGGTAATTTATATAAACTTCTTCAGAAATCTGAAAGTGAAAATGTCAGATCTGCCTCTTACTGAGTGCAGGGATTCTTTTTTTTTTTTCTTTTTTGGTCTCTGTATAACTAGCACCTTGCACAGCATCTGACAAATAGTAAATACTTAAAATATTTGTTGATTAACTTATTGATTCATTGTTATTATTATTTTCTGTGATTTCCTGCACATGAGAGTTTTTAGTCCACAGCAAAAACTCTGAGAATTCCTTAGTGGTTTTCTGAGATTAAGGTTGTTATTGTTGTTGTTGTTTTCCTACAAATACATGCAAATTCAATGTTCTTGAGGGCAAGGGTTATTTTGTTATTGTCTTTGCATACCCACCATCATATGGTAGTCATTTAATAATCTTTTTAAATGAATAAAATAGACAACCATCAGTATTGTATGACTTGGATACTGCAAATTCACTTTGAATAAACCTCTGCCTTTCCTACCCCTGAACCTGGCAAAAGACCTGAAACTTCCAGTGTGAAATTTTACTTTTTTTTAATGTCTCCCTAACTTACACAGGCCAGAAGTAAAGTGACCACTCACATCCATATCCCACTACTGAATAGCATAGAAGCCTAGACTTGCTTTGTTCCCAATGTGGGCTGGCTTACTGCCCCTCCTACCTAGTTGCCCCCTGTTTATGGGTGTTTACCATATCAGTGCTGGACTTAATGTGGGCACCTGACTTAGCCTACAGCAACTCAGAACTCCTGAGCTTAGTTGATTCACCATCCTCAGCCTCTCCAGCACCAGGGGTTACAGTTTTGTGCTACCTTCAGAGATGAAACTTCACTTTTTAAGCTCTGTTTTGGTGATTTTAAGTGAGTTTTTTTCCATTTACAATTGTTTTCTTTGAAAAATCTGTATTTGAGATGGAATGCTGAAATCAAGACTAGCAAAGACCCCCTAAAGGGGATTGAAGAACTTATCTGCAACCATTATTAAAGCTGAGCATCCCAATCACATAATTAAGGGAACTTCCCTGGAGTTGTCTATTTTTGTTAGAGTGAAGAGAGTTGTCTACCCAAATACCTTAACCAAAATGGCTATAAAAATCTGCCAGACCACACTCTCATCCTCCATTTTTTTTCTTTAAAAGAAAGTGAAAGTGGCAAAGTGATGGCATCAAGAGGTTTGGAAGCATTTATTCTAGTCCTGGCTCTGTCCATAGCTTGGTACATAACTTTGGGTAGATTTCACAGATTCTGTGCCTCACTTTTCACAACTGTAAGATAAGGGATTTTGATTTCGTTATCTTTAAACTCCTTCTACAGGCATCAAGGTGGCATAGCAAATAGAGCACTGGCCATGGAGTCAAGAGTACCTGAGTTCTAATCTGGTTTCAGACATTTGACACTTACTAGCTATGTGACCCTGGGCAAGTTGATCTATTTCTGAGTGTTTCTTTAGGGAAATATGTACGTACATATATATATATATATATATATATATATATATATATATATATATATAGCTAAATAAATATATATAAATATATATATATATAGCTAAATATATATATATATATATGTATGTATGCTAAATATAAAATTTCCACAGGACAGAATCAAAGAGTTTTTGTTTTTTTTTTAGATTTTCAAGATGGCAACCAAAAAAAAAGTCTTGCCAAGGAAGATGACCAAGTTCTCCAAGAAAGAGATGTTTCCCTATTGATCTATTAAAAAAAAAAGTTGTTGAAGTTGAAAATTGGGAAATGGATAAAAGTAAAGATATTGACTATTATTATTGTTTTTAGAAGTTTGAAAAATGTGAAGCAGTTGCCAAAAGGAAACTTCATTCAACAGCCATTAGCAACTACCAATATTTTAAGTGGAAATTCGTGGTCAGCTATAAATATATGCCACATTAACAAAGAGTGAACAGTAAATGGTTTCACCAATGAAAGCCAGTCATTCCAAATACTAATACTAAACCATGAAGATAGATTACAGGTCCATTACAATGTTCATAAGCCAATATATGGTATATATCCACTAAGTTAGTGCTAAAATTTTGGGGAACCAGCAAGTCAGGAACAAAGAACACCATAAAGTACAGAGATGCTTAGAGTCAGGCACTGCACAGTCAGTGGAAGTGATTATACCTTTGTCCTTATGTCTTGTCTTGGTTTTTAATTCACAGGATCATAGGATAACCATAGCATCGTTGGGTCATGGAATCATACATTTAAAGCAGTGAATAGGACTCAATTTTTCTGACCTTAAGCATGTATCAACAGTAATATTCACATTTAAATGAATACTCTATATTAACTTGTTATGAAATAAAAATTGACCTTTGGTTCCAGTATTTCTGCCAGAAGCTTCAATTAATCTTCCAAGGGAATGTATTTCACTGGTCAAAATGTGGTTCCAAAAGAAGATTGACATTCCACAGGCTTGGCAAGTCTTACTTAGACTGAGGGAAACTTTGGCCATATTTTATGGCACTGTGTTATAAGCAGTTATATGGTGATGAAGAAAGAGAAAACAGTAGTTATGTAGAAAAAAAATCTGAAAAAAATTCAGAATCATTTTATTTAGCTCTAATCTTCATCACTGTCTCATCAAAATCACAGTTTGGTATTATCCATGTAGCCCAGTATGAGGAAAGGTCTCAAAGAGGATCACAGGAGGTCTTCAGACTCGCCACTGCTACACTCAACTCCCTAAAACTACTGACTACTCAATAGTTCCATTAAAGTGTACCAGACAAAGGACAATCTCATAAATCTTTCATTTAGAGATAAATAACCTGAAATACCACAGTATAAATAAAACTACTTTACTCCATCATGAACTACACATGAATTATACCTGCTGGGTTTTAAAAAATATCTATCCATCTATCTTTTATTTACCAATCTATTTATTTATCTGTTTTCATAGAATTTTGAGTTTCAATTAGCTCTGTAGGATTGCAGGGGTGAGGATAGAGGGGAAGATTATAGCAATAAATAATATAGTACATACTATATACTAACATATGCATGTGTATATATACATATAGTACATATAAACTTTTTACGTATATAATTTATTTTTAAGGGATATACTTGATGTAGCTTCTAGTCTAGTTTTACTTAGTGAGTAAAAGGTACTGTTTATTTTTTGTTTAGATACTAGCTAGACAAAATGGTCAGAGATCCCTTTTAATCATGAAGTCCTATGATATCCTGAGAAATTTTTCAAATCTGCATTTTTATCAGTCAGGTAAAGTCGAAGACTTCACTCTCTACATTCTGTTTCATGGGGAGGTCATCTATTAACAATAGCATTAAATGACTCCTGTATCTACATTTGTAACTCTGAATTGTTCCTCCCCTCTACTCACTGCTTACTGCCCCATACCTTTCTCTGGAGTCTAAGTCACATGTTTCCAGTGGATTTCTGGGAATTTTCTATAATTCAATGGGACAAAACATTAACTCTTTGTTCTCCCCTCAAAAGCATTTTTTTATGTTCTCTGTACTTTTATTATTAAGACTACTGTCATTTGCAAAGACAAACAAAATTTTAAATTCTCTCTCTGTGTGTGTTTATGTACATATATGGAATCAAAGTCTCTCTTGGAAAAGAATGGGCAGAAAAGACTCTAGAGAAATCTATTCATATATGGCAGAGAGGCATCAGTAGTTATCTCTAGGGTTTCCTCTGCTCACTCTTTTCCAAGGGATACTTTGATTCCAACTAAGAAGGGAAGCAAGAGATTGATGACAGAGCCTTAGCCCTCTGCTGTGCTCATAGAAAGACTGCCAAACCAGAATTATATCTATCTGCTCCCTTAAATATAGATAGTATAAAAGCAATAATTTTCGAGTTCATGCTTAGCTCCTGATGGTTATCCTTCAATAGGGATAGAGTCTCCCAAGCTATATATCCAAAACTTGACTCCCTTTCTATCAAATGTCAGCCCTACAAAGGAGGCACTTAGCAAATAGTAAATAAACCCATTTATTCAAGTCAATAGCAAAAAGAAATCAGAGAAGTTATACAGATGAGCATACATCAGAAGACTCACAAAGTGAATGAGTTCTCCCAGTGGGAATAAGATATTTCAATTTAACCAATAGAGTTTCAAATCACCCAATAGAAGATTCTATAGTGTAGTAAGCTAGGGATGAGGGCATGATTGAGGTGCTGGTTCTTCTACATGTCAGCTTCTTCCTAGAGTCTTTCTTTCTCTCCAGGGAGAGCTTTATGAAAACTGGATGCCAGAAGACCAGGATCTCTCTTTTCCCGACCTCTTACCAATTAGACTTCTTATGCAGGTGTAGAGCATTAAATAACCAGTCTCTATCAATGAGGAAAGTCTTATGCAAAGATACTTTGAGTTCTGGAACACACAAATACACACACACATATGGAGGTATCATTTTTTTACCAAAGTTTATTGATTTTATTCTTTACAATGTTTGTCTTAATTATCCGCTATTGTCTGTTTCCACTGCCATTACCCTAGTACAGACAATCATTATTTTTCCATAAAAGGCTTTTGGTTTGATTTGATCTCAATGGGTCTAATCATCTCCAGTCATTGCCCCATCCCCCACCTCCCATACCACCTATCTGACCGTATGAGAATGCTCATAATTAAAACAAAACAAAAACATAGCTCTGATCGTATTCTTGGGAGGTGGCCAGGGATGGGAAGGATTTGTCACCCATAGCCAAACAAATTAAGTCCAAATTTTCGTACTTGACATTTAAGGTCAATCTGTACTGTATAATATGAGGTCTATAAGACCAGGTAAATTTTTGTTTGTTTGTTTGTTTGTTTGTTTGTTTGTTTTGGTCTTTGTATCTCTTGAGTTTGGTTTGAGTATGGTACAGAGGTATCAAAACACATCCCAGAGCTGAGCACAGCCTAAACCAGATTAAAATAGAATTAAGAAATAGTTAACAAAATAAATAAAAACACAATAAACAGAAAATATTATATTTTAAAACTAAGTCAATTTTCAGCCTATAGGGGTTCTTTTGTATGGATTAGTGGTACTCATTTCTATTTGAGTTTGAAATCACTAGTGTGGTGGATGGAATCAGGAAGATCTTCATTTTAATTCTACATTTGACATTTATTGTGTAGAATTATGGACAAATCACTCAACCTTTCAGCGTCCCAAGAAATATTCAAAGCCTAGAAGTTTTAGAATATTTGCAGATACGTAATGGTAGAGAAAGTTCCCTACACTAATGAAATTAAAAAGTCTGTCCAAATTCCCAGGGCTTAACATAGTACCCAACACATTACGTTTTTAATACTTGCTTGTTGAATTGAATTACAATAGACTAGCCAATATTAATGAACAAACATTTATGAATTACTAGTTCTGTGTTGGGCCCTGTGCTAGGGAGGCACTGGAGATATAAAGAAAAAAGTGAGACAGTGGCTATTCCCAAGAAGCTTGCATTGTAAGTGGGGGAGAAAACTTGCTTATATAAGTATATACAATACATATTAAAAAGCAAATGATAAAATTAACTTGGTGTAGGGGGGAAGGCACTGGTAAACGGGGGGGGGGAAGGGCAAGAGAAATCACATATAGAGGTAGGTACTTGAGCTGAGTATTGAAAGAAAGCAAAGATTCCAAGAGGCAGAGGTGGGAAAGGAGTGTGATTCCAGGCCTGGAGACAGTTGCTTCCAAGGCTTCTTGAAAAGAGGTATGTGGAACAGCAAAAAAATCAGTATTATTGGAACATCAAGTATTGTATGATCAGTCTAAAATGGTAGGAAAGGATGAGTTCATGTCATGCTTTAAACTCTTGAGGACTTTATTTTTGACCCTTGGGGTGATAGGGAGACTTTTGTGTTTGCTGAGGTGGGGATAATACAGTCAGATCAGTGCTTTAGAAAAATCACAGAGATGATTGTACGGAAGATGGATTCGAGAAGGAAGAATCTAAAAGTGGTAAAAGCTGTTGAAAACAGTTGAGATCAGGAAGATTTTGTTAAGAAATAATTAGGGCATCAGCAGTAGCAACAAATAGTAGGGCAAAATTAAGATAGATGTTATGGGAAATAGCTTCAATAAGACTTGGTGAATGAATGAATATGGATATGTGGATGGATAGGTAGGGAGTCCAATTAGGAGACTATTGCAATAATCTAGCTGAGAGCTAATGAGGGCTTGAAATAGGAGGGAAGCTGTTTTCATAAGCATGACAGAATAGAAACAAAAGAATATTGGCTTTGCCTTATATGACCATAGCATACAAAGACAGAAACAAAACAGTACCTTTCTTCAAGGAGATTAAGAGATAATCCGTACTTCAGTCAAATTGGACAGTTTTCTAAATATAATTTAGATACCAATGCTGACCCTGACTTGTCAAAATCCTACCCATTCTTTGTGGTCCATTTTAAATGCCACCTTCCATTTTGTTCATGAAGAATTTCCCAGTTTCCCAAAGGGATGTGATCTCCACTTAGATGGCCAAAAGCACTTTATTTGCACTTTCCACTCTTTATTTCCACTCTTCATTCTTCTGCCTTGTATGACACTTATTTGAGTATTTGTCCTTTTCCTCTACTAGAGTACTTTTCTCAAGGAGAGTGACTTATCTTTCTGCTTTCTCACACAGTGCTTTGTACATGATACTCATTCAAAAATTTTTTTTAATTGAATTGAACTTTAGCAAGTATTTTTCCAGTTGTCTTATTTCTTTTCATAACTACAGTCTTAAATTTCCAATTAAACTCTATTTTTGAAATGCCTGTCATTTCCCATAGACTTACGAAACTCAAGTTTGAATAAAAGGTTTTATTTTTTCTCTTGAAATCTCTGTCTTTTAAAAATGCAGCAATGAAAGATGAGCCAATGAGATTATTAACATGTGAAAGACAGTGCCAGTAGTAATCAGGCTTAGGTTCCTCTAAGCTTTATACCCTTGAGGGACAGACTATTCCCTTACATAACTATGTTAACGTACAATGAACTGAAAGCTCAGTTGGATTACACAGAGGCAGCCTGGGCCAAAGGAAAGATCACAGACTGTGGAGTTAGGTAGACTCAGCCCACATCCCTGTTCTAGTTATTATTTATCTGATCCCTTAAAGAAATCGCTTCAAGTCTCTGGACCTATGTTTCCTCTTCTGTGAATGAGGGGATTGGCTATGTGTTTAATGACTTTAAAGTTCCGTTCTAGCTTTAAATGTATGATCCAATGGTTATCCTACCCCATTTCCCTAATGTACTGATCAACTGACCACTGAAAATAATTTCTTTTTGGATGTCTTTCATTTCAGATAATGGTAAAGCAGTTTTTGGAAGATTTTCTGGGTACACTTACTCTTCCTATCTTCAGCAAGGATTGGGGAGTAGGTGGGAGCCAGGAGGCATGGGGACCAGATTGCTATCCAGTCTGATTTTTGAGCCTCCCAGGAGGTGGAAAGAAGAGCAGCAGATGAACACACCATCCCAGGCCAGAGGGAAGTTGTCCTTTGCCTGGCCCTTCCACTAGGTAACAATTCTATTGGTCATCACCACACTGAGCTCTTGGATACAGGCAATAATGATTCTACTTCTGTCCTCCCTCCCTCAGCCCCCAGTCCCAGCCCTGCCCAGCACAATGGGCTAGGTGTTGTACTTAGCATGTGGTAGAGGAGGGAATAGAAAAATAGGATTCTCTCTTCCCTACAGTAGCTGTACTTTCTTTTGACTCTGTCCTCTAGGTGGAGGTAGATTGCAGAGGAGGCAATGGCCCCTCTTCTTCTGCCAAGAAGTCCCCAAGAAGAATTAGTAAAATTTAAAGATTTCACTGTGAACTTTACCCTGGAGCAATAGGCACTCGAGCTTTCTCCAAAATAGTTATATGTGGATGTAATGCTGGAGAACAATAGGAAGCTGGTATATTTAGGTAAGGGACTCGAAATTTTCCAATTGGAGGGTCTTTGTTTCCTTCCTTAGCAAATATTAGAGGATTGATCAATTGGATGAGGCAGCCACTGAGGTTGCTTCCAACTTTCAAATTCTGCGATTCTTAATTTGAATGCACTTAAGGCCCCTCTAGTACTTTCATAATTTAATGAGTTATTCTTATTAATCAGACAATAAACTCAGTTACTTCAAATGCTGTCATCACCCTGGGGCAAAATCTCAGTCGTTGACCCTAGTTATAGGTTTGTCTTGGACAGATCCCTATGGCTCAGATAAGTATTTTACTTCTCTTAGTCTTGTTCTATCAGGGGCCTTGGCTTCTTTCCCAGGTACAATCCTATCTTCCAGGAGAAGCTTTTCCCGATCCTCTTGGGTGTTGGTCCCTTTCCTCCATTGATTATCTCCAATTTACCTATTTTGTTTGTGCATAGTTTACATTTTGTTTCCTGATTTAGACTGTGAGCTCCTTGAGGGCAGGGACTGTCCTTTGCTTTTCTTTGTACTCTCAGTGCTTAGTTCAGTGCTCCACACAGAGTAGTTGCTTAATAAATGCTGTTTGAGTGTGAATTTCATACTTCCCCCTTAGTCCTGTTGGGTCCGGATGACTGACCCACTTTGTGAGCCCGGTCTTTGGTCCTGATCAAATAGAAAGTAATAATTTAAAATTTGCTAGTTTTACTACTGAATTTGTTTTTAGTCCTTCCATGCTTTCTCTTTGACCCTAGCTGAATAGAAGTTTTAAGTGTAAAAATGCCTTGAGATTTAACAAATAAGGAAAAATAATATTTTTAGAAGTCTCAGTGACTCAATTCAGCAAAGGCTTATGATTTCCCATTTTTTTAGTATCAACTTTTTTTTCCTACTTCTGAAATTAGCTTTATGAGTTAAATTCCAGAAAATAAGGAGTCCCAGGAGTCGGTCATTGCAAACACAGGCCGTGTCCAACTTCTGAATGTTATAAAAGTTTATTCATAAGTTTAGAAATCAAACTGCTTTTTTTCTCCCGAAAGAAACAATGTTCTAAATCACGGTCAGGTTCTAGGCTAGTCCCCAAAGGCTGATTTAATTAGCTGAAATACTAGATATTTCCAATAAAACAGTTGAAAACAATGCTGTGGAGCCACCTTTAATTTGCCAACATAATAAAATGTATTTAAAAATATGAAGACACTTAAAATAGTTATATAACTAGCTGTGCCCTTAGTGTGATTTATATGTCCCTCAACTCCAGTACAAATGGTAGAGCCTAGACTAGAGCTTACTTTGGGCCATGTTCACTGCTTAATTTTGGAAGTATGATTTTCAGCTGGGGAGGGAACAAACGTATGGGGAATACCTGATCCAAAAGGAAGGGAACTAGTCTCATAAGAAGAAGGTGGCTAAATGGCCAATAACCTGAGGAAGGCCCTCTAGTTCTCATCTTTGTACAACCAGAAAAGACAGAATATTGTCCTTCTTATCAATAGGATTGCCTATAGGAATTATGGGGGTGGTGGGTTGATGGGGAGGATGGCAAAGAGGGAGAGAAGTAGAGACTGAGAAAATTCTGATGGGGCAGCAGGAAGAGAACAATGAGAGAAAGAAATGAAAAGTAATACTAGCAGAGAGGTGAGTTTGGAGCTTGTACCACAGTTTCTAAAATCAGATAACTGAGAACTAGAAAGGACTTTAAAGTTCTTTAGCCCAATTCCTTCACTTTACAAATGAAGAATCTTAGGCGTCTAAGAAGTAAAATAACTTGCTTGAAGTTATACAAATCTTAGGTGGTGGGATCCCAGACACCAAATCTAGTGTTCCTGCTACTACATCACAAGGCCCTGTTATGACAGCACCTAGCCACTATCAAGGAGTCCAAATCACTAGGCCAGGGGTACTAAAAGAACCACCAGATAAGATAACTGTGATTTCTGAAAGACCATGCAAAATAGAAGTAGCAAATCCTCTGTTTTGATTATAAAGCCCTCTATAACCCGGCTTCTTCCCACCTTTGTAGTTTTTTTTAATACCATATACCACCCCTAAAACCCCCAAGTACTCTGTAATACAGTGACACTGGTCTCCTTACTGTTTTTCTCACACAACACTCCATTTCCCAACTCTAGGCATTTTCACTCATTCTTCCCCATGCCTGGACTTCTCCCTCACCTTATGTCTGCCTCCTGGCTTCCCTGACTTCCTTCAAATCTCAACTGATGTGATACCATCTTAGGGTTGAGAAGCCTTTCTTAAGTCCCTTTAAGCTAGTGACTGCCTTTTTTTGATTGTCTCCAATTTATCCAGTTTATAAATGTTGTTTAAGAGTTTTTTAGATGCCTCCCCCATTAGAGTGGGTGTTCTTTGAGAACAGAGATTATTTTTTTGACTTTCCTTATATTCCCACTGTTTAGCACAGTGTCTCGTACATAATAGGTGATTAATAAATGCTAGTTGACTGACTGACTGACTGACTGATTACCACAAGATTGAAGAATAGTAGATGTCACAACTTTAGATACGGGAAGAGAAAAGCAGCTTCAAACTACAAGCCTGTGATCTTGATTTCTCTTCCTGGGAAGATTTTAGAAGAGATCTTTAAAGACATAATTGGTGAATAGCTAGAAGGTAAAGTGGTGATTACAAAGAACCAGCACAGCTTCACAAAAACAAAAACAGAAACAAACAAATAAAAAATCATTCCAAATCATCCTCATTTCCTTTTTGTTTGTTTGTTTGTTTATTGTTTCTTTTTTACAGGCTCTTCTAATCTAGTAGATGAAAGGAATTCTGAATATCATTTATCACAATTTTATCAAAGGTTTTGGTAAAGATCCCATATTATTCTTGTGAAAAATGATGTAGATACATGGATTAGATGGTACTAAAACTAGTTGGATTCAAAAGTGGTTGGATGGCTAGACTCAAAGAAGTAGTTGTTAATGGTTTGATATCAATATGGTAGGACATCTGTACTGGAGGACCCCAGGGATCTGTGCTTGGCCTGGTTTTGTTTTACATTTTTATCATTGATTTACCCAAAGACATAGATGACTTGCCTATCAAATTTCCAGACTGTGAAAAATTGGAAAAGATGACTAATAAACAAGATGACAGGGTTGGAATCTAAACAGGCTAAATTTATTAAGAATTTGATAGAATTAAATGCAAATACTTGGCTACAAAAACAAAATCCACTTCCCAGGTACAAGATTGGAAAGACCAGTTACATAGCAATTGTGCAGAAAATGATATGGGAATTTTAGTGCACTGCCAGCTCCATATGAGTAATGAACTTGATTTTAGGGCCAAAAAAAGCTAATGCCATCTTGGGTTACTTTAAGAGAGACTTAGCTTCCAAGAATAGGAAAGTGATGGTTCACTGCACACATTAGAGCTCTTCTGGAGTATTCCATTTACTTTGGGGACTACAATGTAAGAAGCTGGAGAATGTCTAGAGGGGGGCATCCAGAATGGTAAAGGTCTTGAATCCATGTCATTTAAAAATCAACTGAAGAAAACAGGAATATTTATCCTTGAGAACAGAAGACTCAGGGGAGATGCACAATAGCTTCCCTTAAGTATTTATAGTGCTATCATGTAAAAGATTAAATCAGCCTGTTTTGTTTAACCCTAGAGATCAGAGGTCAGAAAGAGGCAATGGGTAAAGGAGCAAATGTAGACTAAACGTCAGGGGAGAAAAATGTCCTAAAGTTTACATTATCCAATAGGCTGGCTTTAGAAATGGAGGTTTTCAAGCAGAGGCTGAAAAACCTCCTGTCAGGTGTATGTTTTCATAGAGATTCTGCTTCTGTTATCAGTTAGACTGAATTCCCCCCTCCTTCCCCCACCCCAGCCCCAAGGTCATTTTCACTCTCAAGTTCTGTGATTCTGTGATCTCTGGCAGGCCTAGGTCAGACGCCAGTCATGCGTATTCTGTTATAAACACAGCAGTCTATTTCATTTTCCCTTTCTGAACTATTTTTTCATGTTATTAAATATTTATTAACAATTGAAGGCAAGTAGTACCAGTTGATAGCTACAAATTCCATGCTGAGCATCTTGTTAAATCTATACATGAGGAACAGGCAAAGGCAATTTTGGTTTTTTAGAAAAAGTCTGAACTATTTTCTAAGAGAGATCAAATCTTGTTCTTTAACTCTGAATGAATAAACATCTTAAATAATCAAAAGAATATAGTCAATTATTGGGGCACAAATGCATTCTGGGAGAGACATTTTGTTCCTTTCTTAGGAACATTTACAGCACAGCTAGATATTATCAAGAGCACAGAAAAGCCCATTTGCTACCAGTTGTGATGGATTACCAATTTATGTGATAAATAAATGGAGATCAAATTCTCCTTTTGTGTATCCCATAGATTGTTTATCTTTCAAACAAAGAAATATTCAGAACATAGCTATCTCTGCCAGGGTTGAAAGTCCTATAACAGAGAAGAATATCAATGATATAGTTGAAAATACCTTTTCTAATGGTATCAAAAACACTCCAAAATACCAGGTTAGCCTGGTTATATAGGAATTACCCAATTTTTCATGTTGAGGCTGTAGATGTCTTGTATTTCTGATCTAGTTTAATGAAATTTAGATAAAGATGATCCTGGGACAAGTAGCTATCCTGTTATTATTTTATGGTTAATCTTTTTGCAAACTATTGTACAAGTTGATACAACTGTTGATTTTTGAATAAAAATATAAGGATATAAGGTCATCTTCTGCAGACTCACCAAAAACATCTTTCGGACAACTCCCATAGTAGACAGGGCAACAATGTTGATATGTACCTTGTCCTTTTATCATATGAATTTTTGGTTTTTCACCTCAGTCTCTACATTTTGAAATTTTTTCCACTCTTATTTTTGAAGACTGAGTGTAGAATATGGCAACATATGTTTTAGATGTCCTTAATTTTTTGGGGGGGGAGGGGTGATGGAATCAGTGTTACTTTTGGAAGATAAGGGCAATGCTTTTGTTTGTGAAATTGTTGCAGTTTGAGTACAAATAATTTGTTTGATTTTCAAGGATATTATGTGGCTTCTATTTGTAGCATGGAAAATTTTTATTTATTAATTGATAAAGTATGATGAACTTTTGATATATAACTCTTTTTACTTGTTCATAAATTTATGGGTATTCAGTAGGTACTAAATTCTTATACATTGTTTGATATTGCACAGTTTCTTTATTTTCCTTGAGTTAGTTGGATTATTCTATAAGGCGTGATGCTCTATGCATAACCTTTTTCTAATGATGTTAATCTAGTCTTTTGTTGCTATCATCAAATCCTAAATACAGCATTTCTCTACAGATATCTTCACCATTCAGCTTTGTGTAAGACAATTGTTTATCAGGATATATTGTTGATTGAGTTAATCTATTTGATGTCCTTGGAGAGCTTTCTCCTTGCAATCTGCAAATTTATACTCTTTCATAGGGTCCCTCCAGAAGTAAATCACCTTCAGTCATATTCAGTTAATACAGTGGGGGGAGGGGCAACTAGGTGGTGCACTGGATAGAACACTGTCCCTATAATCAAGAGGACCTGAGTTCAAATCCAGTCTCAGACCAGACACTTGACACTTACTAGCTGTGTGACCCTGGGAAAGTCACTTAACCCCAATTGCCTCACCATAAATAAATAAATACATAAATAAGTATATTGGTATTTACTTAATTTAACCCTTTACTGTTGCTCTCTGAGGCGATGTCTATTTATTAAGGAAGATTTTAACTTCTTCAATTGCATATGCCTAAAACATTTGTCGTTCCTCTCCCTTCTTCTTGACAAATAAATATTCATTTTTCTTCAGCTGCCTCTCAGTCGTGGTGCTGTGTTTTGTAAAAATTTTAAAGTATTTTTTTTTAATTTGGATCAGTTCTTAACTTTGACTTCTATCACGAGTACCGTTGGTTAGTCTACTAAAGCCTATGGATTCCTTCTCAGAATAAAGTTTATAAATGCATAAAATAGCATTTTGGTTGTCCAGTCATGTCCAATTCTTCATTTGGAGTTTTATTGGCAAAGATGGTTTGCCATTTCCTTCTCCCACTCCTTTTACAGATGAGGAACTGAGGCAAACAGGTTTAATTGACTTGGCTACAGTCACACAACTAGTAAGTGCCTGAGGCCAGATTTGAGCTCATGAATATGACTCTTCATGATTCCAAGTCCAGCACTCTAGCCACTGTACTACTTAGCTGCCTGATAAAATACAGTACATGATTATAAAATATAGATAGATAGATAGATAGATAGATAGATAGATTGATAGATAGATAGATATAGGAGTAGTTATCTATTGAACTATCTTTCTAAAGTTCATAATTCCAAAATTAAGAAGCATTGGTTTTAGATCTATATCCACTGTCATTGATTTCACTATTCCAAAAGTATATATTAAGGCAGTTATTGAATTGGTTTTAATTTCCCAAAATATGTTCTTCCCATTGAACTTTAACTTCAAGATTTTAGTAAGCTTCTGGTCATAGTTATAACTATAGTTATAATTTTCTGCTTGATAGACTTGCTCTTGATGAATCTTGCCTGGAGAAGCCAATGTATTTATATCATATTCCTATGTTAGTTCTTTTTAACATCTGGATTCAATCTCAAAGCCACCAGTCTCTGTTTTACATATATATGTGTATATAAACATTTTATACTTAGTGATT
This sequence comes from Vombatus ursinus, assembly GCF_900497805.2. Lineage (NCBI taxonomy): Eukaryota > Metazoa > Chordata > Mammalia > Diprotodontia > Vombatidae > Vombatus > Vombatus ursinus. Next base: position 2,446,153 of record NW_020951957.1, read on the forward strand.
CAAAATGGCATTTTGTATGTCATTGGGAAAAATTTCACCATGATGAAGTAGCTTTTTGAAGTGCTTCTCAGTAGTGCTGCATCAATTGATGTCATACACATGTATAATGACTTTATTCTTATAATTTTTATATTTAGTGAAACTCACATAGAAATAGTCCTGAAATAAATTGTTACCTTGTTATTACTCTTTTAGGTTTAGTGGTCAGTAAACAACTGAACAGGTGAATATAATGTACTTTTTGAGAGTGGTGGTGGTGAGGTAGTTTCCTTCATTAGGTACCAGGCAACCTTTGGCAAAAGGCAAAACTGGGGAGGAGGGAGGTATGGGCCTTTTGTGAAAGAAAGCATGCTCCAAAAGAGGTGAGAGACACCAGTGGTGCCATGTGTCCTATTTGGATGAGAAGAAAGTATACTAAATTCAGGCCCCTTGAGATGAGGGAATGGTCACCTCACCCTAGCTAAGTTTATGTAAGGAACAATATAATGAAGAAAAACACAGCAAAAATAGTCTTGGGTGAGTTATTGATCAGTATTTATTGCAGTATCATCACTCCAAGCTCTGATCATTATAACTTAATTCACTGTATTCATTTATTAAGCAGTTTCATGGCATAAACTTATTACAGAATTTATGGCTAGAGATATAACAATTCAATTATATGTCATGTTCAGGGATAGCTGACAAATTAAAATCCAAATAACTTGACATTTACCCAATAATAGTAGAATATCATAAATCATATTCAATATAAAACTTATATCATACAAAACTATTTTTCCTATATGAACAAGTAAGAATGCAAACTTCATACCAGTGAGAGAGTGTAAGTGCCAGGGAACTCTCTAGAGTGCTGCTATGTCCATATACATTACAGTATTTCCAGACCATGATCACATTTTTTAAAAGAATTTTGCCAGTGAAGGTAAAGTTTTGACAGATCCTATCAAGTTTAAAAAAAATGTTGAGAATGGACCTGGTGACAGTGTGTCTATCACCCAAGGAAAAGTCTAACTAAATGTTAAAAGAGTCATCCTTAGAAAGTTGTACATTAGATAACTTTTTTTTTAATCTATTAGCAACTCAGATACTAGAAGAGGTGATAATGAAACCAAAAATCCCTCTAAGTATGAAAGTAGATAATATCTGACGGAAACTTTCCATTGGTGTTTTAAAGAAAGTTTAGTTGGCTAGATATCTATTATCTAGATAAAGTAGAAAATTCAGTGTCCTACTTGCAGAAGTCCTGTATTTCTTGTCTCTGTGCCTTGAGGCACATTATATTCTACTCCTGGAATCAACATCATTCAATGGACAAAACACTGAATTTGGAGTTGAAGGATCAAGGTAAAATCTCACCTTTGCCAAGATTATATGATTTTGAGTGAATCAATCTCTGGACCTCAGTTTCCTCAATTATCAAAAGAAGGCACTGAATTAGACATCAAAGATCACTTCCATCTGTAGACTGATGATCTATTATTATGTAAAAAGCTCATTCCTATGGTGACATACTACCCTTTTTCTAAGACCCAGCTTATATGTCCGCTCATCCACTAACTTTTCCAGATCTGAAAAGTTGGAAATGATGGTATTTCTTTAAATTTAATTCAAATGTATTTAGGCATTTCTTAAGTGTCTACCACAGGCCAGGAACTCTGCTAGACCCTGTGATACACAAACAAAGGAATAAAAGAATCCCCTAATCCATTCTACCTCCAGCAATAGAGGCTGGCATTTTGAACTTATCTTCTATACTTTCCACATATTTCTTTGTACATGGCACAACTCACTTTTAGATTACAATTTCCTTGAGGGATGACCATATTTTATTGAACTTTTTTTTCCTCTCTATCCATCAGCAATCTCAGTCCAATGCTTTTGGCAATTCAAGAAATGTCTATGGACAAAATTGGATGAATGAACTCAAGTTTCTGTCTACAGAAGTAGCTTCATCAGAGTGGAACAATCCTTTTGCATCTCTCTCTCTCTCTCTCTCTCTCCCTGCTAGATCAGTCAGCCCAAATTCATTCCCCTTTGCATTCATCATCTATTTTTATACTTCCTTCTCTCCCACACAAGCACCAGGGAGCAAGCCTACCTTGGTGCTTTGGTAACATCTAGATGCCACATAATTTCTCAGTTAGTGGAAATTCCTCACCTTCCATTTTTTCATTCTCTTTTCCCAAACACGTAAATTATTGTCTTCCCTTTCTCCCAAGGTTTTAGAGAATAGAGAGAAGTTCTGTGCCATTTCCCCCTTTTGTTTTTCATTGCCATTTATCTTTTTGATCCACTGCAGAGAACACCTTGCTGGTTGCAGGTGTAACACTTTAATTTCCAGGTTCCCAGGGACTAAATGTAGTGCTTATAGATATGCATTTTTTTCCTTGCCCAGAAGAGTGAGCAAAAATACATATAATATTTCTCTTGATGCATGTTCATAGGAAACAATTAGCAAATATATATTGCCTATGTTTAAAACAATGTTCTATAAGGAATCCTAACATAAATTATGCTATTATGATCCTATATAAATCATTTCAGAGCTTATAAAATTCTTTCATGTGAAAGCATAACTTACTTTCCTCATCTATAAAATGAGGGGGTTGTATTACACGTTCTCTAAGGTACCTGAGAGATCTTAAGATCTAAGTCTTCTGGGCTTTGGGTTCCTCACCTATGAAATGAAGGAGTTAGGGGAGATAAGCACTAGTTCTCTTCTAATTTTCACATTTGATAACTTTATGATCTTCCAGTGCCCAGGTCATTTCATGAGCTATCTCCAGCCTCAATTCACTCTGGATTTCATTAATCTGTCATCTATCACAATAGAAAGGAGGTAAGAAGGATATTCTCACTTTTGGGGAGTGGGGTAAAAACAAGGCAAGGAGAAGTGGGAAAGATGGGATAAACGCATGCAGGTAGACACAGGAACAAACTAGTGAATTGAAAATGGGCAGGCTACCCAAAGAGGTATTTTTGCTGAACTTTTCCAGATGGTCCAGTGACAGAAGCCTTGGCTAGAATTTACACACACAAGTATACACACATGTATATCTACACACATGTATATCTACATACATGCATGCCTGTATGCATATTAGAAGAAGTCTTTAAGGCCATCTAGTCCAACATCTTACTATTTTACAAATGAGAAAAGTGAGGCTTAGAAAGGTAAGGTGACTTGTTCAAGGTTACACTATGGCTACTTAGTGACAGAGCCAGGATTAAGATCCAGTATCCTGAGATCTGTGGTAGTGATCTGCCTTTATTTTGTGTCACAGACCCATTTGGCAGTCTGCTGAAGCCAACTGATCTCTTTTCAAAATAATGTTTTTAGATGTAAAAAATAGAACACATTGACTTTCAAAGAAATCCAACTATATTGAAATGTAATTATCTTTTTTTAAACCTTTTTTTAACAAAACATGGAAGTTCACAGACCCTAGGTTTAGAACCCATGCTCTGTACTATGCTGCTTTTCACTGAGTTTAGCAATTCTCACCTCTCACCCCACCCCCAACCACCTTGGAAAAAATATCAAAAGAAGTGAAAAATCTCCTTATGTCCATTACAGTAGATATCCCCAAATTATGCTTCTAAAATATGTAGGCAACTTCCTGATTACTGATTTTGCTGATACTATTTAAAAAAAAATCAAGCCTGTACTGTCCTCCCAGTTTCCAATTTTCTTTTCTGTATCAAAATTGATTTTTATATTTTATTTGTGTACATGTTGTTTCCGCCAAAAGAATGTAAGTTCCTTGAGAAGAGGAAGAATTTTCATTTTTATCTTTGAAACCATAGTACTTAGCAATTGCCTATCATATAGCAGATACTTAAAAAATGCTTATTGTCTGATTTGGGAGAAAAGAAAAAGAGCACTTGCCTTCAGTGTTAAAAGGATTACAACATAGAAGCCTACATTCAACTCTACCCTCCCAATGCTGAAGCCTTGCAATTGTATTCTTTGCCGTAACATTCAGTACGTAACATGCCATAAAAGAATTGGTTCAATTTAATTTAACAAACATGTAGTAAGTGTCTGCTATGAACTACAGGGGTGGGAAACCTGCAGCCTCAAGGCCACATGTGGTCCTTGAGGACCTAGAAAGCCACATGTGGCCTTGAGGCCATAGGTCGTGTCCCCCCCCGCAGCGAGCTAGACACTATGCTAGGAGCTGGAATTAGAAAGATAAACATAAAACAATCCTTGCCCTCAAGAAGTTTAGAATTTACATGAAAGAATGACAAGTACATATAAAAACAAGATAATTTGAGATGGAAAAGAAAACCAACAACTGGGAGGAGGAGGAGTTAGGGAAGGTTTAGTAGAACGTAATATGGCCTGTGAGTTGAGCCTAGAAAATAATTAGATTTGAAGGGACAGTTGTTTATTTCGGAGAACAGAAGACTGAAGGAAGACATGTTATTGTCTTCAAGTATGTAAAGGGCTGACCTATGAAAGAACAATTAGACATGCTCTGGTTAGCCCTAGAAGGAAGATCAAGAAGCAATGAGAATGGCATGGAGATAATTTTGGATAAATGTAAGGGACATCAGATAAATGTAAGGGCTTTACACTCAGAGCAATCCAAAAGTAGATAGCCTTTGCTCAGGAGGGAATGTTTTCTCCCTCATTAGTGATCTTCAAGTGGAAGGTTGGTGATCACTTGTCAGGGATATTATTGAAAGGATTCCTTTTCAAACACCAGTTTTGTGGCATTAATTTGTTTTCTGCAATCTTTCAACTCCAAGAACCTTTGATTTTTGATTCTTTGCTAAACTTGCAGAGTGATAAATACATCACCATTCTTAAAATCAATCATTTCAGCATGTTTATGGGCTTTATTTATTATTTTTTGACTGGTTTTAAATCCATAGGATTACTACAGAAACTTGCTAAAGCCTAATTTATTGAAATATGATATAGATCATTACTTTCAACCAAAGTCTGAAGAGTTCATGTTCTGTGGGCATCATAAATATTTATTCCATATTTCTAAATGTAGCAAAATATTCTCCTAGTAAATTATTATTTTTGATGACTACTGTACATTTTGCTGTGATCAATTATTAAAATTAATGGAATCTTTAATCACAATTTTAAAAGTTTGTTCATTACAGTATGAAATAATTTAGATGGGCTAAAACTGAAGGAAATAAAATTCTCTATGTAAATCCTTACCTCAAAATCATAGAACTAAAAGGAACATTAGAAATCATCTAGTCCACAGATTCCTAACCTTTGCTTTGTCAAGGACCTACCCCCTTCCTCGCCACAGGAATCTTGCTGAAGCCTACAGTCCTTTTCTCATAATATTTTAAATAATTAAAGAGAACAATGAATTTCAAACAAAGGTTAATGATTACTTTCTAAACATCCAAGTTCATGGACCCCACTGAAATCTATCCACACACCTTGGATTCCAGGTTAAGGATCTCTGATCTCATGGAATTCATACATTTAACACATGTCCAAACTGCAGTCAAGAGAATTTATGTGATTTGTCAATCACCCTGTCAGTGGCTTTATTTTTCTTCTATCAATTATAAATTGAAAGGGACAGTTATGTTTTAGAGAACGATAGGCAAAGGAGCTAGAGGACTTTAGGAAAGGAGAAAACCTGTATACAGATACATACATACATACATACATACATATGCGTGTATAGGTATATATGTATACACATATGTATACATGTATACATATATGTGCTGGTTGAGCCAGCCACCTTTTCAAGAGCATAGGATTAGCTTGAAATAGTATTGTTTTTTTCCCACCTACCAACTTCCACCCTATGTGGTACACTTTTCCTTTCAATGCTGGGATAGAGCCATGACAACAGATGGCAAACAACCTAAAGAGATGCAGTCTTTATTCATCAGGTCTACTCTTCCTCTGGAATGCATCACTCATACCCCCTTAGAGGAAGATTTGGGAGACCATAAGCTACAGCTTACCCAAGATCTATAGAATGCAGACTAGATCAAGTCCTGGGGAACTGGAAAGAGTACGGTGTGCCTTCAGCTCAGATAATACCTGATACTTATTTTTGCATCTCCTCTTATAATCACCACCCCCACTGACCTTTTTGGCTGAATACTTTCTCCTGACAGCTTTGTTATTTCCTCTCTTTTCAACGATTGAAGTTTAATGTTGAAATAGGAAAGTTATCTGCACAGTTCCCTGAGCTTTTCAGTGAGATAGATTAGAAGTTTAGCAAATAAACATGGCTTAAGGAAGGAAAACAATCACCATGCATTTGGGCATATTTTAGTTGTTTTTTTTTTTAAACATTTTTCCAGTATTGTGGTCTTTAATAATAACTAGGATTTATATAGCATCTACTATGTGCCAGATACTATGCTTTATTATGTCATGATATGGAGGTGATTTTGGATGTGTCAACATACCACAGGTATGTTTACATATGTTCACATGAGCACCAGAAAAATATTTTTTCATGAATGAGTTCTGATTGATACTACAGATGACAGTACAGAGTACTTATATTAATAAGATCATAGATCCATTAGAACAACAAAGTTTTGTTAGATTAGATTGTAAGCTCCTTGATGGCAGGAACTGTGTGTTTCTTTCTTTGCATCCTCACCACTTAACACAATACTTGGGATAGGTACAATGGTATAAGCCTTGGCAAAGACACTAGGTGCCTAGGCTAGGCAAATAGTAGGTGATTAATCTATGCTTGTTTGCTTGACTTTACTCAAATTGAGTTGGAGTCTGGAGGAATATTATCTCTTCTTACTCATTCTTGGTGATGTAATCAATCTGTATATCCACCAAGATGTATTTTAGACCTCTCAAACTTGATATGTACCAAATATTTCCTCATATTTCCTATAAACCTTCCCCTATGCCTAAGCTTCCTATTTATATTGAGGGTACTACCATCCTTACAGTCACTTAGGTTCCAAATTTGGAGACATTCTTGATATTTCTCTCTCTATTATACCTCTTATTCAATGTGTTGCCAAATCTCCTCACATTTACCTGCCTAACATTTTTTTTTGCATCTGTCCCCTTTTGGCCACTGACTAGGACTGTATCTTAGTTCACTGTCTCAACACCTTTCTCCTAGATTATTCCTATTATCTCTTAATTGGTCTCCCTGACAACAGGATCTCTCCTCTGAAGTCTAGCTTCATTATATTTGCTAAATTGTAGTTCCCACATTAATTTGACCAAGGCACTCCCTGCTCTGGAAAATTAACTGGCTCTTTCTTGCCTCTAGGTTAAAATAAGAACTTTTTAGCTATCTAAAGTCCTTCACAAACTGGTTCCTGCATGAAATCCCAAGTTCATTGCAAATTTATTTCCTCATTGTGTTCAATTATCTAATCATCTGACAAAATGCATATATATTATATAAAAGGCATTATAGGCTTACAAATTGATAATTATTATCAGTCCTTCACTAGTAAATGTCAAGGTAGTACTGAGAGAATGGGGCACAGGAAAGATAAAGTACTTTGGGATCCAGGGACTCCTGGGCAGTCTGGGGTAGGGAGAGGAGAGGAGAACATGCTGACAAAGAATGTATACTATGAAAGCCATGGGTAGTCAGAAGCCTGCAAGAAAGTATTGGGTAGGAAGCTAAAATAATAATAATTAGTAAATTAATTAAAATAATACTATATGTATATAGAAGAATAGGGAAAGGAAAAGTTAGGGCATGCTATAGACAAATTCTACTTCTCAAAGGTTTACCTAGGGTCAGATCTAGAAGTAATCATAATTATAAGACAAAAGCTCTATATTGATGTAGCTCCCATACTTATTCTTATGGTATCCAAAACCTATAAATATAGGAAAAATATTTAGAGCAGTAAGGAAAAATACCCAAGGAATCAAACATTCATTATGATTTAAAAATGCCCAAAGCTGTTCCAAATAAATTTGAACTAGGTTAAGAAAATTGGAAATATATTGACAGTAATTCCTTAGTGACTTAAAAAAAAAGAAACAAAACAAAACAAACAGCAAAAACAAAAACAAAGCCCAACAACTTACAGTTGAAAGAAAATTTAATAGGTTAGTACTACCATTATTACACACACACACACACACACACACACACACACACACACATTTCCAATGGGAGTTAACGGTAATCTTTTCCATTTTGACCTCCTTAAGGTAATTTCAGAGTTTTAGAAATTGCTTAGTAATAGTAATATCAATAGCTAATATTTATCTAGAGCTTTCTTATCAGAAACATCTAATGTAGGGGATATTACCATCCTCATTTTACAGGTGAGGAAATTGAGGCTTAGAGAAACTGTCACTTTTTCCGTGCTACACAGTTCATAAATATATGAGGCAGGGCTGACTCCAAGTCAAACTGGCCATAAGGCCAAATATATGAGAGAACAATTTGATTCCTGTGTAGCCTGCAAAAAGAACTCTCATTTTAAATATTTTTCCCCTCCAGTATCTAAACCATTCCTAGAAATTGTACACTAGGCTTTCCCATCTGAGGTGGTACTCGCCAAAGTTGAAAGGAAGTTACCAGAGGAGATCAAGGCAGCTAGATGGTAATGGACAGAAGGACTGGACTTGGAGTCAGGAAGAGACATCATCATCATCATCATCATCATCATCATCATCTCTGTGCTTCTACCCTGGCTCTTTTTGCTGGAATGATCTGCCCCCTTTTCTTTTGATTTCCTTGGCTTCTTTCAAGACTCAGCTCAAATCCCACCTTCTATAAGAGAGTTTTCCCAGATCTCCCCAGTTGCTGATGCCTTCCTATTTCAGATTACCATATATCTTGTTTGTCCCACAGTTGCCTGTGTGTTGTTGCCTCAATTAGAATAGTAACTCTTTGAGGGCAGGGACGTTTTTCTTTAATCTTTGTATTCTCAACTTGGCACAAGGTGGCACATGTAAGAGCTTGATAAATACTTGTTAACTGACCTTTTGTAAAACAAAAGGAGCCCCTGAAGGATTAAAGGGTTTTGAGTGGAGAGCACTGACAGATCTGTATACAACTACATTTGTAGCAGCTAGGCTGTGCAGTGGACAGAGCTCCTGGCCTGGAGTCCGGAAAACCTAAGTTCAAATCTGGCTTCAGACACTTACTAGCTGTGTAAATTTGGGGAAGTCACTTAACACTATTTGCCTCAATTTCTCATCTGTAAAATGAGCTGGAGAAGGAAATGGCAAACCACTCTAATATCTTTGCCAAGAAAACCCCAAATGGGGTCATGGAGAGTAAGACATGACTGAAAAACAACAAAAAGTACAATTAAACTGGCTGTACTGTGAAAGATGAATTGAAAGAGGAAGAGACTAGAAGTGAGGAGGCCATTTTAACAGTCCATCAGCGAGGTAATAAAGGTCTGGACTAGAGAGATATCTGACACGCCTGTGAGAATGGAATGGACAGCCAAAAAAATATTGTAATGAATCTTATCTTGTTGGTCTTTGAATTCTATCAAATTAGGTGATGTTAGAAATTGTCCAGATAAATCTGAAATATATCCCTTCCACATGCTAAGGACAAGAAAAGCACATTTCACAAATTTCAATCTTGCCTCTAGCAACAGGCACTGATGTAGTATGGGTAAAGGTGTGGCTAAATTCTAGTGCAACAGATCTTCCAATTCAACAAACCTATTCTGTGCACAGGATTATGCTAGGGCTAGGATCCAAAGACAGACCAAACCACACCAGGAAACAAAACAAAATAAAGCAAAGCAAAACAAAACAAAACAAAACAAAATAAACAAACAAACAAACAAAAAAACTTGTCATTGACCTCTAGGAGTTTACATTCCACTTTGGGGTGAGTTCGAGATAGGGATATAACTTATTTTTTTTTTCCTTTTAAATAGTTATTTTATTTTTTTTTCCAATTACATGCAAAGATAATTTTTAACATTTATTTTTAAATAAAATTTTGAGTTCCAAAAAAAGAGAAATTGTACATTAACTGAATATCACTAGGTTTGTAGGTACTTTTCCTCCATTTAGATTCTCATGGCCCCAAAATACATTCCAAGTATGATCATTTAAAGGAATAAAATGTTTTAAATAAATGGTTGAATATATCACAGCAAATAATTACTATTGTGCAAAAGTTTAAATTTGAAATAGTGAGAATATTAAAGGTTTCTTTGACTAACAAATGCAAGGAAAAAGACATTTCTATTATCATAATATCAAACTGAAAGCATGAAAAGAGCTGGAAAGAGAGATCTTTGGGCTAGCATTTGAAAGACCTATGTTTTTGAGTTTCTTTTGTGCTATTAACTGGTAATGTATATTGGGGTAGAACATTCCTCATCTATTTATCTGCTTATTTGTGTTTAAGTTTGATCAAGGAGGATGAAACTAGGAGTAGTAGTTAAAAATCCAATGGATGATAGAGATGAAAAGACAAAAGAAAGAAAGAAACAAACAAAAATCTCTGCCCTCAAAGAGTTTACCTTCCACTAATAAGGTCTCACCTTGGAAAGAAATTCTTCTTTATCTGTGAAACACCAGATAAATGCTTTCCTCATTACTTGATCCCCTTATCTAGACAGCTAGGCAGGGGGGAAAAGGGGAAGGTTTAATAGTGCCCCCCCATGCTAAGCCTTTTATAAATAGTATCTCATTTATTTGATCCTCACTACAATCATGAGAGGGAGATGTTGTTATTTTCCTTATTTAACACTTGAGGAAACTGAGGTAGACAAAGCTTAGGTGACTTGCCCTGGGTCACATAGCTAGTAAGTGTCTGAGGCTGGATTTGAACTTGGGTCTCTCTGTCCACTGTGCCACCGAGCTACAGAAGAACATGGACATCTGCAGTCATATTTGGGAACCCGGTCTAGCATATCCATCTAGATAATGTCATCTTGTGCTCACTTTCATGATCATGATTTCTGAAAATAGTAACCTACTTTATGAAGAGTACTTAACAAGCCTTGAGTCCTCATACAAAGTGTATTGAAATTCCTCCTAGCATTTGTATATAGTATTTGTATGTTGCACACATATGTTAGAGTGAAGCCTCAGATCAGTGAACATGGTCTTTTGTTTGTTTCATTTTGTTTCTTATCCACAAAATGGCCTTGTAAAATTATGGAAAGAAAGGAGGAATTTAGGCAGTTTCTGAAGCAACAAAGTGAAATTTAATTCCCATATTCCTCCCCATCAAATGTCTATTATTTGGACTGCTGTTCCTTTTGGCGAAATGAAGGAAATTTTTTTTTCTCCCTGGAATTTGTCCTTATTGAACACAAATGTGCACAGCAGGTTGTCAGTTTCTCTGCTCCATAAAATAACAACAACAACAACAACAACAACAACAACAAAACACAAAAGAACCCACAAAAAAAAACCACACACAGAAATATTAAGGAAAGTAGTAAAGTGCTCAGCTCCACATCTGCAGCATTGTTATAAAATAATAAGCAAACATCAGTGTTTATAGTATCTTATAACTTTAAAAAAAACTCATGAAAAATTGATGCAAAAGCATCCTCTCTTATTTATAGACCTGATGCCTTGTTGAGGACCAGACTACAGACTTCCTCCTCTGTACTTTAGAGCTTTTAAGTGAAAACTTGAGGTTCTTTACTAGCCTTGGCCATTGGAGATGGGGCCAAGTCCAATCACTTGGCCATATCAGACCAGAGGGTAGAAAAATTGATTGCATCCAACTCACTGCTATTCATTTCTATAGCCAAGCTTTGAAACAGTAATCCATACCATTACTATCTTTCAGTGAATAAGTATAACACAATTTTCTAGTTTCAGCTCAATTCAGAAGTAGTCATGCAGTTACTTTCAGGGAATCTGAAGAAATTCACTGTAGGCTGCCTGTAGGAGGTGAGGTAGTTAACTAGATAATACATAGATAGCACAGAAAACAATTGAAGTGACAAACAGAATTACAACTTTTGGGGTTAATGGGTGGAAAATATTCTAATGAGGTCCTATGAGGTATTGGTACCTTGATCCCCTTCCAATATTTTATTTCCTCCTTTAAATGTATATGAAGCCTAACTTCAAATTATGTTAAAGTTTTGTTGAATTGTTCCCTGTTCTCACTCTACATATATCTTAAATCATTAATTGCTTGCTTAACATCTACATCTACATGTCACGTCTCAAACTCAACATGTCCTTAGACTTGATATAAGGGAAAATTTCCCTAATGATTAGATCTATCTAAAAAAGGAATGGGAAGTTTCGGGAAGTAGATCGGTTCATTCTCGCTAGACATCTCTCCTAAAACCACTCCTCATCTTAAGTTCCACCTTTTTGTTGAGTATACCACCCACCTTCCGTTCACTTAGCTTCACAACTCCCAAGTTATACTTGACATTTCTTTCTTCTTAACACTCTGTGGCAAATGAAACACCAAGTCTTGTTGATTCTACCACTGTAGTATCTCTTGCCTCCTTCCTCTCCTTTCCTTTCATATGACCATGATTGTGCTTAAGAAGCTTCCCAATATCCTCAAGGATAAGATAAAAATTTCTTTGTTTAATGCCTAAAGGCACTCAGACTCTCTCCAACCTATGCTATTAGATTCATTTCATGTTACTTCCCATCAAGTATTATATACTCCAGTCAATGGTCTGTTCCCCATACACAACAGTCCACTTTCTGTATCTGTCTATGCCTTTGTAAAGGTTGTCCACCATTTAAAAGAAAATGTTTATTTTATTCCAGTTTTTTTCTAACATTGAACCAACCCCGCATTCCCAGTGTAAGTCCCACCTGGTCATAGTGTATGATCCTTGTGATACATTGCTGTAATCTCCTGGCTAGTATTTTATTAAAAAAAAAAGTTTCATCAATTTTCGTTAGAGACATTGATCTATAGTTTTCTTTCTCTGTTTTGGCTCTTCCTGCTTTAGGTATCAGCACAATATTTGTGTCACTTTTTTTTTTGTAGGACTCCTTTGCCTATTTTTTAAAAATAGCTCATATAGTATTGGAATTTATTATTCTTTAAATGATTGGTAGAATTCATTTATGATTCTATCTAGTCTTGCGGATTTTTTCTTAGGGAGCACATGGATGACTTGCTTAATTTCTTTTTTTTTAAGTTAGGATTATTTAGGCATTCTATTTCTTCTGTTTATATGGGATATATATCATCCATTTCATTTAGGTTGTTAGATTCATTGGCATACAATTGGACAAAATAGCTCCTAATAATTGCCTTAATTTCATCTTCCTTGGTGATGCAGTCACTCTTTTTTATTTTTGATACTGGTAACTTGGTTTTCTTCTTTTTTTTTTAAAATCAAATTAACTAATGTTTTATTTTTTTTCATAAAACCAGCTCTTAGTTTTATTTATTGTTCAATGATTTTCTTGCTTTCAATTTTATTAATTTCTCCTTTGATTTTTAGGATTTCTAATTTGATGTTTAATTTAGGATTTTTAATCTGTTATTTTTCTAGTTTTCTAGTAGCCTATGAAATTCACTAATTTGTTCTTACTCTATTTTATTAATGAAATTATTTAGAGATATGCTTTTCCCCCTAGGCACTGCTTTGGCTACATCCTATAAATTTTGATATGTTGTCTCATTTTTGTCAATATCTTTAATGTAATTATTGATTATTTCTATGATTTGTTCTTTGACCAACTCATTCTTCAGGATTAGTTTATTTAGCTTCCAATTAATTTTTAATCTATATTTCCATGGCTCATTATAAAATGTAATTTTTATTGCATTATGATCTAAAAAGGATGCATTTAATATTTCTGCTTTTCTGAGTTTGGTTGTGTGGTTTTTATGCCCTAATACGGGGCAAATTTTTATGTCGGTGCCATGTACTGCTGAGAAAAAAGACATAGTCTTTTTTTATTCACATTCAATTTTTTCCAGAGTACTATCATACCTTCCTTTTCTGAAATTTTATTTATGTCCTTAACTTCTTTCTTTCTTTCTTGTTTGGTTAGATTTATCTACTTCTGAGAGTGGAAAGTTCAGATCACCAACTAGGATAGTTTTATTGTCTATTTCTTCCTGAAACTCATCGAACTTTTACTTTAAGAATTTGGATGCTATACCATTTGGTGCATATATGTTTAGTATTGTTATTACTTCATTATCTAATGGTGCCTATTAGCAAAATATAGTTTACCTGCTTATCTGTTTTAAATAGATTTATATTTGTTTTTGCTTTGAAATCACAATTGCTACCTCAGTTTTTTTTCAACTTCTGCTGAAGCATAATAGATTTTACTCTATCCCCTTACCTTTACTCTGTCTCTCCATTTCAAGTGTGCTTCTTGGAAACAACATGATGTAGAATTGTGGTTTTGAATCCAATCTGCAATTCGCTTCCATTTTATGGGTGAATTTATACCATTCACATTCTCAGTTATGATTACTAACTGTGTTTTTCTCTTCATCCTATTTTCCCCTATTTATCCTTCTTTCTCTCTGTTATTTCACCCTGTCCCTCCTCAAAAACATTTTGCTTCTTATCATAGTCTTCCCCAGTATACTCTCCTTTCTATCAGATGTCCCCTCCCCCTTTTTCTTCTCCCCCACTCTCCTAATTCCCTGTGGGGTAAGCTTGATATCTATAACCAAATGAATGTGTATGTTATTCCCTCTTTCAGTCAATTCCAATGAGAATAAGGTTCAAGATATGCCTGCCCCACCATGTTCCTCTCTATTGTAGAAGATCATTTATGTGAGATAATTTACTCTGTTTTACCTCTTCCTTCCCCATTCCCCTAGTGTATCCTTCTTTCTCATCTCTTAATTTAATTTAATTTTTTGGATACCATCTCTTCTTAGTCAACCCACCCCTGACCCTTCTGTCTATATATACTCCTAACTTTTCTAATGGTGATAAAGTTCTTAGTAGTTACAAGTATCATCTTCCTATGTTGAAATGTACACAATTGCACCTTATTGAATCCCTTATGATTTATCTTTCCTGTTTAACTTTTAATGTTTTCCTTGAGTCTTATACTTGAAAATCAAGTTTTCTATTCAGCTCTGGTCTTTTTATCAGGTGTGCTTGAAAGTCCTCTACTTCATTAAATGCTATTTTTTTCCCTTATGGATCTGAAAAACTTTCACTGGAATGCACTTCACTCTCAACCCAGTGAGAGACCTTTCCTGCTGAACTTCTAAGTTGTGTTGGGCTGGAAAATCATTTCATTCTGTCCTTTTGTTGGTTCACCAGCTCCAGAATTAGTTTCGAAGTGTTATTTTAAAATTATTTTGAGGGAAATTTGGAGAGTTCAGTCAAGTCCCTGCCTTTACTCTGCCATCTTGGCTTCACTCCAGAGGGGTGGTTTTTAAGGAGAAAAAATTATATTGTTAAGCCTGGAAAAAGCCCCTCCTGATCCTTTCAGTTTTTAGAACTTTTTAAATTAATTCTATTACATATATATATATATATATATATATATATATATAATTTTGTGCTTACTTATTTGTGTATTTGTTTTTTTCTTTTGTGATATGGTAAGTTTTTATATAGCAAGGACTGTCTTTTTGGTTTTGTCTTTGCATCCCCATACCTTAGCAATGTGCCTGGGACATAGTAGGTCTTAATAAAGGCTTGTTGAATTGAATTTAGCTGAGCTGAGTTTAATTGAATGGGGTTTTACTAAGACAACTAATTTATTATCCCAAGTAACTACAACTGTAGCACAGACAGAGCTATCCCTCAGGGATATGGGATAGAAATTAACAATCTATTCACAGTAAGTGCTTTATATCTGCTCCTATTCCCCCACTGACTTCTTCTCCCTTCTGCTGATCATTCCCCATAGATGGACAGTGACTCAGGCAAGCATACAGGATCAGAGGATACGAATTTTCAAGATGGTATTTAAAAGGCCTGGTACTCCATTTTCATCATCAGCAAGGCAAAATGAAAGACTATCAGTCAGTTAAAAAAAATCATTAAATATTTACTATATGCCAGAAACTATTTTAACTGCTGGGAATACCAAGAGAGGGGAAAAAAAAAGTCCCTGTCCTCAAAGAGCTGACAATATAATGGGAAAGATAATAAGCCAACTAATATGCACAAAGAATCTACATATAGGATGAGTAGGAAATTACTAGAAGAATGAAAGCATTAGAATTAAGAGGCTTTGTGAAAGGCCTTTTGTAGAAGATGGGATTTAGGTTTGGACTTGAAGGAAGGAAGAAGGAAGCCAATAGGTGGGAGTGAGGAGGGAGAGAATTCTCGGCAGGTTGATCCTGAGAAAATGCCTGGAGTGGAGAGAGACGTAATGTCTTGTTCACAGAACATCAAGGTGGCCATTGTCCATAGATCATTACTCATCATCACTAGACTGCCCTCACTCCTTCCACATACAACCATCATGATAGTATGTGTGTGCATGTGACTTCTTTTCTTATAAAACTTCTTTTGCTTTTCCTTTTGATTTGATTTCACCTACTGAAAATACAGGTCTTTGGATTTAAAGCTGAAAGGGACCTTAGAGACCATCTAATTCAAAGTACTCATTTTACGGATAAAGAAACTGAGGCCTAGTGGGATCAAGTATCTTGCTCATGATGACATTCTTAATAAGCAGCAAAGTCAGAATCTAAACCAAGATCTTCTGATTCTTGGTTGTTCTTTTGGCTTGGGGCAATTCCACATGTCACTTCAATAAAAAAATAATTAATAATAATAATATGTATTTTTTTTATAAAAAATCATTCAACAAGAGAACATGACTCCTGTCTGATTCTTATTTTTCCCTGGGATCAAGGAAGTAGGGAGTTAGAAAACATAATGAAGTGCTCAAGGCACCAAAAACAAAGTAGTAGGGTAGGGTTGGGGATGATGAATCATGTTGGATTTGCGGTCAGCAGACCTGGTTTTTTTTTTTATTTTTAATGGTAATTTTTATATTTTTTTTGTTTTCAACATTTACTTCCACAAGATTTTGAGTTCCAAATTTTCACCCCATCTTGCCCCTCCCCCTACCCCAAGATGGCATGCATTCTAAATACCCTTTCCCTTAGTCTGCCTTCCCTTCAATATCACACCCCCTTCTCTTATCCCCTTCCTCTTCA
Organism: Vombatus ursinus; assembly: GCF_900497805.2. Taxonomy (NCBI): domain Eukaryota; kingdom Metazoa; phylum Chordata; class Mammalia; order Diprotodontia; family Vombatidae; genus Vombatus; species Vombatus ursinus. The sequence continues at coordinate 2,463,201 of NW_020951957.1, forward strand.
ATTTTCCTGTAGGGCAGGATGGATTTCTGTACCCCATTTCCTGTATTTCTTATTTCCCAGTTGCACTTGAAAACATTTTTTTTAAATGTGTGTTTTTAAAACTTTGGGTTCCAAATTTTCTCCCTTCCTCCCTCCCCACCCACTCTTATTGATAAGGCAAGCAACTAAATATAGGTTATATATATGTGCAGTTATGCAAAACATTTCCATAGTAGACATGCTGTGAAAAACTAACTCTATTTCCCTTAATCCTATCCCACCCATCCATTTATCCTATCCTTTCTTTTGACCCTGTCCCTCCTCAGAAGTATTTGCTTCTGATTACTCCCTTTCCCAATCTGCCCTCCTCTCTATCATTCCCTTACTCTCTTGTACCCTTCCCCCCCCTATTTTCCTGTGGGGTAAGACAGATTTCCACACCCAATTGAGTGTGTATGTTATTCCCTCCTTAAGTCAAATCCTATGAGAATAAGATTCACTCATTCCCTCTTACCTTCCCCCATTTCCCCTCCATTGTAAGAGCCTTTTCTTTTCTGTTTTTTTTTTTGTGGGATAATTTACCCCATTCTACCTCTCCCTTTCTCCTTCTCCTAGTGTATTCCTCTCTCACCCCTTTATTTTTTCTCCAGATATGACCCCTTCATTTTCAACTCACCCTGTGCCCTCTATCTATCTATCTATATCTATACATACATACATACATACATACATATAATTTTTCCCCTCCAATTACCCTAATACTGACAAAGGTCTCATGAGTTACAAATATCATCTTTCCATGCAGGAATGTAAACAGTTCAACCTTAATAAGTCTCTTATTATTTTCTCTTTCCTGTTTACCTCTTCATGTTCCACTTGAGTCTTGTATTTGAAAATCAGATTTTCTATTCAGCTCTGGTCTTTTCATCAAGAATGCTTGAAAGTCCTCTATTTCACTGAATGAACATTTTTTCCCCTGCAGGATTTTACTCAGATGGTAGATGAAGAGAGAAGTTCAGAAAGATGCATGTTCAGTGAGGCCTGAGGAAATTTGGGATAAATAAAAAAAATAACTTGGTAGAAGCAAGAAAGCTTTATTACATCCTGGCAAATCTATGAAAGAAAGCTGATATATAACTTACTGAATAGTTATCAATATTCCTGATATATTGAACACAAGAAAAATACTTCCATATATAGCTTCTGTCTTTTATAGTACAATTAAAGAAAAACATGGGATTTTCTAAGGAAAATTATAAGGAAGATGAATTTAATATTTGGAGTCCTTGACTCTACTTTTTGCTCTAAGGATGTGGAGGTAAGCACTGAACCTCCAGAAAAAAAAATGCATTCAACACACTTTTAAGTTTATTTTGAATTATTAACATTTTATCCATTACTTTCTAAGTCCAGACAACAAAAAAACAAGAAATCAAGCCCTGATTTGTCTTTTGTTGATTTCTGGAGTGTACATGCTCAAGATGAAAATAATAACAATAGCAGCTAACATTTACATAACATCTCTTCCAGGCACTGCATTAAGCACAATTATAGGTGCTATAGTTATTCCCATTTTTATAGATGAGAAAACTGACGAAAACAGAGATAAAGTGATTTGCCTGGGGTCGCCCAGCTAGCAAGTGCCTGAGGCCACACTTGAATTCAGGTCTTCTTCATGCTGGCCCAGTACTCCACCTCACTGCCCCTGACATTTAACAATAGGTAAGAGCCAGAAAGAGCTACATCTAGCTCAATAGCTTTACCCTCCTGTCTTCTGGGATTTCCTCACAACCTCTTTCAGGCACAGAGTGCCCTGTTGTTTCTAATCCCCTGCACCATAATGTCATCAAAGGGCTTTCTCTCAGTCATTTAACTCATGTTTATTTTCAGAGCTTTGGAGCTCACATGAACCTCTGTCAGAGTGGTGAAGGTGGAAACTATTCATTTTTTTTTAAATGTGAAGTAATATATCTAGTATTTGTAGAGATTCCTTTCTAGAAATGTAGTCATGAAAGGTAAAAGAAATTTTGGGTGAAGAGAAAGTGGAGGGCTATGGGGTCAAGGGAAAGTTCACTCTCTACTCCTCCAGAGAGTTTAAAATTCTTACTCAGGGTCACAAAGATAGTAAATAATAGAATGAGGGTTCAAATTGAAGCCCTTTGACTCCAAATCCAGAACTAAAACCTGAATGACTTATAAGTGATCGTATCTTAGTATGACTGAGTTTCAAAGCATTTCTTCTGTTACATATTTGCCTGGGAGATTAAAGGATAGTCTGACTATTACAGTATCAGGTCCTTTGTGTGAGGAGGATATTTAGGGGAAACTGGGAAAATTAATCCTCAGTACTATTTTTGAAGAATTACTAAAGTGAAAAGAAAACAATGTCAAAATTTGACTTGGCTTTGTGAAAGTAATACTAATTAGCCATTAATGTCTGTTGCTAACCAGTTATGTCTAATTACCACGGAACACAATAACAATTATTTCTATCATCAAATATGTGTCAGAGTAATTCATTCAGCTTTATTTAGTTAAAAAGCAAAAGTTTGTTGACATGTTTAATCTCCATAGTTTGTTGATCGTGTAACCTGGTTATTGACACTCTCTTGTACTCTCTCACACAAATACAAACACACACACAGTACCTATGGAAGCTTATTAAAAACTTCCTATTTTTAGTTTACATAGCAATATCAAGAAATAGTCTTTCTCTCTAAAGCCCTTTCCAGACTTCTGGGAAAGGTCCCTTGGAAAGGTAAGTGGAAGAAAAAAAAAGTATTTTCTTAGGGAAATTGATAAAGAGTGATACTAAACCTTTAAACAAAGAATAAATCTTTTATAGGTTTGTCTTTGCCTTCTCCACTCATGAAATTATTGACCCTTCTAAAGGTAGTTACTCCTTTACAAGCCACTTGATAGGCTAATACCCACCCTTCTCCATTGAGAAAAAATTAAGATATCAGTAGAAGAGAAGAGATCCTTTGATAAATTCTAGCAGTGAAGGGAGTGGTCCAGGAGGAATGAGATAGTGATTTGGTTTGCTCAATTCTGGAATGTTAAGAAAGACTTCATGTTCAGATGTCTTTCTTGGGGAACAGTGTAATGTAATGCCATGGGTCACTATGCTATTTTGAACATCTCTATCTCTCTCTTCAAATTAGAAATGGCTTAGACATAAATTAGTGCTAAATTGTATACAATATGTGTATATATAATGTGTGTGTGTGTAGATATGTGCATTTATACATGTTTTGTGTCTATATATACAGGTACAATACGTACATACATACATACATAAATACATATTTGGCAGACTTGAGCTCAAAAACAGTACAGTATTTAGTACTAATATTTTCCTTTCATAATATATATATATATATATTGTATATATTTATATATAATATGCACACATACATGCATACATACAGATGCACACATGCATTCCTTTCATGATGTTGCATGGCTGTAGGTCCTTGAGTACCACGGTCACTGAAGAAGCAAAGTTGAAAATGACTATAGCCTAAAGGTCAATGGAGAGGAACAGGGTGAACATGAGCAAGTTGCAATATATTAACAAAAGATAGCATAGGAATAGTTGTATAAAAATGGGATCAGAGAAAAGTATGGCTGGAAAAAACAATGAGCCAATCACATAGAGAAAATAAAAAACAACTGATGTACACTTAGTGTGCTACATTGATATCCATACAATATGAAGGGAAGCATGAGTTCCAGTAGTTTGAATAATCCTCACTGTGTAATGAATTTATTTAAGGACATGGAAAAGTTGTATAGGTTATCAGTTCATTTGGGATATCAAGCAATAACAACAAAAATGGATTAAGTATCTAGTGTGTGCCAGGCACTATGCTAGACAGAGGGATAAAACAACAAAAGAAAAAAAATAGTTCTTACTCTCCAGGAGCTTGCTACTTAGAAGAAATAATACTGCTAGCTTTGGACTTATTTGATCTCCCGGGTTGAAGTATAACCTACACCCAAGGCCAATCAGGAATCTTGGCTCTGAGACTCATGGTCCTCTGAGCAGAGTCTTAGCATCTTTGGGCATCAGAATATCAGCTTTCTCCAACCCCTCTTGCCAAACTAAATCTAAACCCCTCACCTCTAATCCCTCTGTATAGGCATATGCAAAAGAGAACAAAAAAAAATGGGGTCAAAGACATGGGAAGAATGGTATACAATTAGCAGTTAGAGGGAACATGAAATGATCCATATAGAAAGTGGTGGTAGATAAGACTCTTGAAGGAAATCAGTGATTGATAAGAAGAAGTTGAGGTGAGAAGCAATGTTTTCCAGGCATGGATATGAGAACTGAAGAATACTACAAAGATCAGTTTGACTGTAATGTAATATACATGAAAGGAAGGAAGATGAAATAAGAGTGGAGAAGTACATGAGGGGCAAATAGAGAAAAAGTTTAAATGACAAGTAAGAAGCTTCTAGCTGATCCTGGAGATAATAGAATGTCACTGAAGTATATTTAGTAGTGAAGTGACACAGTTAGACCTGTGCTTAAGGACAAATGCATAGAAGATTGATTAGAGTACGGAGACTTGAGGGATGAAGACCAATTGTGAGATTATTGAGGAAGTCCAGGTGACAGTTGATTAGGGTCTGAATTAGGGTGCTTAGTGTGTGAGAAGAGAGAACTGAATACATGTGAGACAAATGGAAGCTGAGATGACAAGATTTGGCAACTAATGTGATATGTGCAGTAAATAAAAGTGACAAGTCAAGGATAACACCAGTATGGTAAATGGAGAGATTGAGAAAATCACAGTGACCATTACAGAATTAGGAATTGGAAAAGGGGTGGATATAGGGAAGAAGATGATAAATTCTGTTTTGGTTACGTTGAGTTTGAGCTGCCTCTTTTAGATCCAGTTTAAAATGTCCAATCAGTAATTGGTAATGTTGAACTGAAGCATAGGAGGGATGTTAGGGTTGGATATAAACATCTGGGAACCATATACACAGAAATGATAATTAAACTGAAGGGAGCTGATAAAGTGTGTGTGTGTGTGAGAGAGAGAGAGAGAGAGAGAGAGAGAGAGGGAGAGAGAGAGGGAGAAAGAGACAGACAGACAGACAGGCAGAGACAGAGTCAGAGAGATGGAATGTCAGAGAAGGAAGAGGGAAAAAGGCCTAGAATAGCATCTTAGGCAACACCTACAATTAATGATTGTGACATGGATGATTACTCAGCAAAGAAAACCAAAAAGGAATGGTCCCTCTGACAGGTAGTAGGAACTCCTAGGGTTGAGATAATATGGAAGAGAGGGTAGACATCAAAACACTACAGAATAGTATTTTGGCTAGTATTTGGCTAGTAGTACAGGGTAGGGTAGTTAGATGGTACAGTGGACACAGTTCAGGGCCTGGAGTCAGGAAGATTTATTTTCTTGAGTTCCAATTTGACTTCAGATATTTACTAGCTATGTGACCTTAGGCAAGTCACTTAAGCCTAATTACCTCAATTTCCTTATCTGTAAAATGATCTGGAGAAGGAAATGGCAACCCACTCTAGTATCTTGACCAAGAAGAAGGAAATAGCAAATCACTCCAGTATCTTCAACAAATGGCATCACGAAGAGTTAGACACAATTGAAACACTGAATAACAACAAAATATAGGGTAGAATCAAATTACAAAATACTACAGAAAGAGCAAGAAAGGTTAAAACTGGGAGGGGGGAAGGGAAGCCATAAGGTTTGGCAGTCAAGAGATCACTGATAACATTGGAGAGAATAGTATCAACTGAATAATGAGGTTGGAAGCCATATTAAAAAGGGTTGAGAAGTGAGTGCGAAGAGATTTAATGAAAGCAGAGTCTAGATAGCTCATCCATCACTTATCCCATGCTCATCATAGGTGTGTGGATGATCTCTCTTTTCATACATTTCTCTAATGACTTCTAAAACATGCCTTCTCCTCCGTAATTCCTTCTTTGTATTGTACTGTGGCAGGCCCACAGCCATTATACCTCTGTGGTCCTTTGGGTGATCTCCTAGTTCATTTTTTCTGAGACTATGGTATTTTGTGATTTGTAACATACCATGCCATGAAAATAATACTATTGTCAGAAATATAGGCGTTTATTTAAGAGAGAAATTTGGGGTTACTAAAAGACCCATACGATATCCTTCTTCCATGTGACTGTCGGTTTTCATCTTTTCCAAATTTCATGTTTATTATATTTTTGTTGTCTATGCATATTGTCACATCAGTTTTATCATTAAAATTTCCTTTTTATTTTAAATTATTGCTAATATTGACATTAAATAAGTTTTCTTTTTTGTTCTACACCAAAGTAATCAACATCTTAATATTCTGAGCTCTGCATGCAATGTATATGTGTAATTTCTAATGCACTTTGGAATTCATGTGGGTAAAAAAAAAAAGAAATTAATGGAAGTTTGCAATCCTTGACACTATTAAAGTTGTAAAGAATACCCATCACATTAAATTTCTGGGAAAACGTCCAGTGTAATGCAATGTTAACATTATAAAGGAGCTAGGCACACACTGATGATGCCTCTACCCACCCAGAAAATATATACAGTGCTTCTATACCCGTAGTTCCCTCTTTGTCCTTTGAATGATTTATCATGTAAATGTGAGGTGACAGTTTCAGGTATGAAATGCAAATTTGGATCATCTTTTCCAACCTATGAATATTAAACTGTGTGTATGGTAATTTTTCTGGTGGTTGTGGAATGGCCTTTAAATACTGCTTTCAACACTGTCAAATGTGAATTGGTACTCATGCCTTCCACAGACTTGGATTTATCGAAACTCATAAAACTGTGCAATATGTCACAATAGTCCCTTGCCTTTGGACCAACCTAAAATTATAATGTCAATAATGTGCAAAAATAATTATCACTCTAAGGACTAATTAGGACTTCTCATATCAAGTTGTAGAACCTCTCTCCTCTGTAGTAAATATAATAAATAAAAAAGTAAAATAGTCTTTGGGGTGGTAAGAAGAAAGTATTACCAAATAGTTGTGACTGCTGCCACATAAGTGACAGGAGAATGCTTTTGACATTTGACAATAGACTTCCAATTTTTAAATCTACTATCTAGATAGTATAAATGATAAAATATTATACATTGGTTCTTTTCTCATTGCAAATATTTAACTTCTTCAGAGTCTCTGATCTTCCAAAAGAAAAAAAATGAAATAGGAAAACAATAATTGTTTTCCATCTTTTTCTACCCATTTGTCTGTTTCATTTTTCTCTTTGACCTTATAACTTACTACATATAGTTCTTTTCATCCTCAAAATACCAGAAAAACACTAGTGCAAACCTATTTATCAGGCAAGGTGTAGTATAAGTCACATAGATATATATGCTTACCTTCTCAATGAAAAGGGGTGGGGAGAGAAGAAGGGAGAGAACTTGGAAATCAAAGTTTTTAAAAGGAATGTTAAAAATTGTTTTTACAAGTAACTGGGGGAGAATAAAATACTAAATAAATATAATTTTTAAAAAGTTATGAAGTAAATTCTTAATAAATGTTTCATTATGAAATCATCATAATCTGCCTCATATACTATAAGCAAGCAGAAAGTAGTGTCATTTACCTTTTCTGTCCTATTAGCTAATATAATAGGTGTGAGGTGGTACCTCAGAATAGTTTTAATTTGCATTTCTCCAATCAATAATGAGTTAGAATATTTTTTTTTCATATGGCTATAGATAGCTTTGTTTAATTCATCTGAAAATTAATCATATCTTTTTGTCATTTATCAATTAGGGAATGGCTATTTTTTTTTATAAATTTGACTCAATTTTCTGTATGTTTAAGAAATGAAGCCTGTATGAGAGAAATTTGCTTCAAAAATTTTTTTTAGTTACTATTGCTAACTGTATTTCCCTCCATCCTATCCCCCTATTTATTTATTCTACTCTCTCTTTTCTTTCACCCTGTCCCTCCTCAAAAGTGTTTTACTTCTGACCACCCCTCCCCCGATCTGCCCTCCTTTCTATCACTACCACCCTCTTCTCTCATCCCCTTCCCCTCCTACTTACCTGTAGGGTAAGATAGATTTCTATACCCAGTAGAGTGTGTCTGTTATTCCTTCTTTGTAAGAAAGAGTAAGGTTTCCTCACTCCCTCTTACCTCCCCCTTCAGTTCCCCTCCACCATAAAAGCTTTTTCTTGCCTCTTTTTTGTGAGATAATTTACCACATTTTGCCTCTCCCTTTTTCTTTCTCCTAGTACTTTCCTCTCTCACCCCTTAATTTAATTTTTTTTAGATATCATCCCTTCATATTCAACTCACACCTGTGCCCCAGAACTAAGTAAAATTTATAAGAATATGAATCATTCCCCAATTGATATATAATCAAAGGATATAAACAGATTTCAGATGAAGAAATCAAAGCTATCAATAGTCACATAAAAATATTCTAAATCACTATTGATTAGAGAAATGCAAATTAAAACAGTTCTGAAGTACCATCTCACACCTATCAGATTGTCTAATATGACAGAAAAGGAAAATGTTAAACGTTGGAGGAGATGTGGGAAAATTAGGACATTAATGTACTTTTTAGTGAAGTTGTGAACTGATCCAACCTTTCTGAAGAGGCATTTGGGACTGCCAAAAGAGTTATAAAACTGAGTGTACTTTTGACCCAGCAATACCATTACTAGGTCTATACCCCAAAGAGACCAAAGAAAAAGGAAAAGGTCTTATGTGTATAAAAATATCTATAGCAGCTCTTTTTGTGGTGGTAAAGAATTAAAAATTGAAGGGATATCCATCAATTGGAGAATGGCTGAACAAGTTGTGATATTTGTATGATTGTAAAGGAATACTACTTCAGCAGGCAAATTGTGATATATGTATGAATTTAAGGGAATACTATTTGAGCAGAATAGTTTCAGGTAAAAAACAAACAAACAACAAACAAACCTGGGAAGACTTATATGGACTGATGCAAAATGAAGTGAGCAGAGACAGAAAATCTGTAACAGTAATATTGTAATGTAATCATCAACTGTGAATGACTTAGCTATTGTTAGTAATACAATGATACACGATAATTTTGAAAAACTTAAAATGAAAAATGCTATCCTCCTCCAGAAAAAGAACTGATGGAGTCTGACTGTAGATTGAAGCATAAAAATAAATAAATAAAACTTTATTTCTTTTTCTTGCTTTTTAAAAAAAATCTGTGTTCTCTTTTGCCACATGGCTCACATGGGGTATGTTTTGCTTGACTGTACATGTATAATTTATATCAAACTATTTCCTTTCCAAGGTGGGAGAGGAGAGAGTGAGGGAAGGAAATTGGAAATCAAAAATTGTAATAAATAAATATTAAGAATTATTTTTGCATGTGTATAAGAAAAAAATGAAAACCTTTAAAAATAGTTTTTCATGATACTCTTTAGATATAGGGGTTAAGGTTGGGAGAGAGTAGATCTTCACTTGAATCTACTCCAATTTCTACTCATTCATGACCAACATTTTGAGGTATTATAGCTCCTGTCTCCATTTTCTCACCATTAGAGGAAGGGAAAGGAATAAGTATTTTTTAAGTCCTTACTATGTTAATATGTGAACTTCCATTTTCTCACCATTAGAAGAAGGGAAAGGAATAAGTATTTTTTAAGTCCTTACTATGTTACTATGTGAACTTACACTGCTCAAAGGGCTTTTACAAATATCGCTTCATTTGATCATCATAACATCCTGTGCAGAAGACAAAGATGGATGAGGATTCCCTTTCCTCAAGAAATACAGCAGGGTACATAATGCATGAAACATACACAACCTATGGTAAAATGTTGGAAAAAGTAAATGCCATATTCTTTGGAAATATAGGGGAGTTAATGATCACTTTATCCGTCTCCCTCAAAGACTATATTATTTTGTCTTTTTTATTATTTTATTTTTAAACATTTAATCACTCATCTTAAAAGTCTCCTGCAAAATGCACTGCATTCCTCCACCATTTCTTATTACCTTCTAGGTGCATTCTTTGCTCCAGATAAATTATTTATTTTCCTTCCACACAAATAGCCTAGTAATTTTTGTTTCTGAACCTTTGTATGTACCATCCAACAATAGTGTTTGCTCTATTAAAATTCAATCATGTAACCATAAACAGTTCTGAACTTTTGAACTGAACTGGGAGTCTTGGGAAGTGAATTTTAATCTCAGCTCAGGCACTTACTTTGTGAGTAACTTTAGGAAATTCATTTAGCCTTTCTGGATCTCAGTGTTTTCATCTGTAATAAGAGGTAACTGAACTAAATATCCCTTGCCATTTATTCCAGTTCTGTAAATATGATTCTATTATGATCCACTATTTGTTTCCTTGCTTTTCATTTAGGGGAACACTTGGAACAAGAGGGTAGGGAGAATGACCAAATAACACAGCAATGAGAAGAAAAAGAACAAAATTATATTCTTAAATACATATCTGATGAAATGATCTTTCTGTTCAGATGCTTCCAATGATTCCATATTGCCTCTAACATAAAATGCAAGCTTTTAAACCTGACATTTAATGCCTTTTACAATCTGTATTGTTCATATGCCTTAACTATGCCTTACTTTCAACCTCTGAAAAGGCCAGACAACAGAAAAAAATGTAATCAGACAAGAATGTATTTGGTTCCCTGTAAAGTGCTACGCCTCCACATGACCCCTCTCGAGAACAATGTCCATCTAGGAAAAGTCAACCATTGGACATACAAATGGAGCAGACAGAAGAGAGGCTTTCCTAAGGGAAAAATACTACAAGTTCCAGAGAGGTCTTAATGTGGAAGAAGAAAATGAGCCAATACTGAAGAAGAAAAAAAAAGGAAATGAGAAGCAATGTTATTTTCAGTATGAATATTAAGTACAGGAGGGAGACAAGGTGTGCTCTGTATGTCCAAAGGAAAAGTGGAATACAAAAGGCAGGATGTTTACTTTCTCCTTATGGAGACCCAAGTTTTTTGGTTAGTAGCGAAGTCTAAATGACTGCATAGATTTCTCAGGAAGGTGGAGGCCTCATGGAAAGGGAAGAAGAATTACTTTTACTATTTATGCACCTGGGTTTAAGTTATTTGAATTTTCTGATAGGTCAAACAAAACCTGCTGTATTGGATGTTTCATTAACCCAAAAGCTTGCATAGAAGTTGAGGCCGTTGAGAGAGATCTGAAGTGAATTCTGATGCTTTTAGAGGAAACCCTACAGGAAGCCAATGAGAGAAGACCCCCAAATTAACATTTGTATTTGCCTATTTATAGTTATAGACAATAGCTTTGGAATTGGCCCTTTCTCAGCAAAGTGTAAGCTTGTTGAAGAAAGAAGTGATTTTATTTTTGTCTCTATATCCTCAAGTTTTTGATAACCCCATGTTAAATTGATGAACTGACACCTCATGGAAGCCAAAAAAAAGTTCAGAGTGAATTTAAGAGTTGTTATCTATTACTCATTATAGTGCTAATTTCATAATAAAATCTTTTCTTGATGTGGCATCTGACATCAGCATGGTAGTTTTGTCCAATGCAGTCCATCTATCCTTGGTAATTTCAGGTGTAAAGTCATGCAAGTTAAAATAGAATTGGAATTAGTCTCCATTTTGTAAAGGACAGTTGAAGTCATCTAGTGCATCTTATACCTGAACAATAGCCCTTTCTCCAATGATCCTGAAAATTCTCTGACTGCAAACCCCTACTGATAGAGTATTTGCCATCTCCTAAGTCAGCAAATTCAGTTTTGTATATCTGTAAATGTCAGAAAGTTTTCCCTCAGAAAAAAACTGAAATCTGCACTCAATGTTTCTTTCATATATGTGTGTGTGCATGTATGTATTTACACACACATGTATATATGTATGAATATATGTATATGCATGTGTATATGTATCTATATCTATGCGCATATAGATGCATGTATAAATTTATACACATACACATATAAATATATACACACATATCAAAAGTATGTACCAACATATGTATGTGTATATATGTACATGTAATTATTATATTTATTTCTTTATTTAGCTTTTCTCTCAATGTATAGACTGGAACTTCTCTGACAAACCAACATCATGTTCCCACCTCCACATTTTGAGTGAATATATGAACCACCTCGGAGAGTCTTGTTAAACCACCAATGGTCTGGGAATTTAAAGGAAATGACAATGATTATTAAGCCAGTTTGTTTCAAGATTGTCCAAGCACCACTAGAGCATTTATATTTGAGTATTTCTTGGTAGAATTTGGAGTCTGTTCAGTTATTCAGTAGACCCAAAATATCAATCTGTTTGTCACAATGATCTCTAGTTAGTGTGTGGAGTAGCCAGGAAGTAAATTAATACATGTCTCAATATTCAGTTAATAGTATTTTTCTGTACCTTTATCTATCTCACATGGACCCTCTAACTGGCTTAGGCTGGATTAGTTTTAGTTCATACAACCAAGCACCTATTTATCAGACAACTGACAGCAAGGCCTCCATTGACTTTCAATATATGGCAAAAAGAAGCCTCAGTGTGAAATCCTAATTATTGTAGACTTTGAGCATGCTAACAGTGCCTCATACCAAACTAATGAAAGTTATTTCTCTTTGGGAAAGCAAAAAACAACACACAAGGTTCCTTGAGGTTTCCACCAAAATTCACTGAAATGGGAAACACGTAGCACTTAGTGATGAATACAGATCATCACAAAATCACCAACATCTGCTAGCTGAATAGCAAAATAACGATAAATCTTTTCAATAACAAGAGAAAAGAAAATGTCACTAATACATCAAGCAGTGCCTTTCTGACATCTTCTAGTGGGAATGGGCAGGTAAGATTATTATAATGTTGGTTGTTTTTTTTTTTTTTGGTTCCAAGATTTTTTTTTTGAAGGGTCTAATATGTGGTACACATGATATACTACTCATTTGACCTTGGCCAAATGATGTCATAGCTCTGGACTGGGTTGGGATTGGTGAATTCTGAGCTATTTTTTAGCTCTAGGTTTATGACTCCTTGATCTAAGATTTATCTTGAATAAGTCACTTTTCTACCTTGAACCTCAGTTTCCTCATCTGTCAATGGGGATAATCATACTCATAGCTTTTGTTTGCCAGTGTCCTTGTTGGACTCTAATGTAAATGAATACAAAATAGTCCAAAAACTTTCAAATATACTAATAATTTCTATTTGAATATCATTTGAAAGTTTGTGCAGTGTTCTATGTGTTATCTTATTTGAGCATCAGTCATGGTGGGACAGGGATATTACTGGTATTATTACGCACATTTTTCCAGATGAGGGAGCTGAAGCTCAACATATTTAAGTGATTTGAATATGGTAATACAGTGGGTTAATATCGGAGGTGAGAAGTGAAAAGAAATTTTCCTCGTTCCTGCTGCAGCTAGCTTTCTACAAAACTGTGCTGCTGGAAAGGAATTGACCACCTCCTAGATATCTAAGTGGTGCAATGGACAGAATGCCGGGCCTGAATTAAAATCCCACCTCACCTATCTACTAGCTGTGTGACCCTGGGCAAGTCCCTTAACTTTTGCCTGCCTCAGTTTTGCAACTGTAAAATGGAATCAATGATAGCACTTATTTTTCAGGATTATTGTGAAAATCAAATGAGATAATGTTGGCAAAATTCGTAGCACATAATAAGTTCTTAATAAATGCTTGTTTCCTGTCTAATAAGTATTTCTTTCTTTCCTTCCTTCTCCCTGAGATAGCCTTTTCTAACTTCAAAATGACCCCATATAATGGCAAGCAGCTTTTCCTCATATAGAGCCTCCTTACAACTAAGACCCATTGTTACTAGTTCAATCTTTTTGAAGAATTCTATCATCTGTCTTATAAATCTCTTCTTTAGGTCAACCATCCCTTATTCCTTCAACCAATAATCAAAGGGTATGATTTCAAAGGGCTTTGCCCTTATGGTTGTGTACTTGAGGTACTATAGCTTAGCAATTTACTGTCTAAAAGATGGTACCTAGAACTGAATACAATATTCCAGTGTAGTCTAAGACCTGAATATAATGAGACTATCACTTACATGGGACTCCTTTTAATGAAGTCTGCTCCTTTTGTTGTTGTTGGTTTTGTTTTGTTTTTACACTTCAGCGATCATTTTATTGACCTTTTAGTAGAAAACAGGACTTTATTTGCCAGGAAGGATGATGCTATCGTCCTTCTGCTGGAACCAGCACATGGCTTCTTCCTCTTTGCCAATTCTGTATTTAGCCCAAATGCAACCTGTCCTACCCTTCTTGTCTGCAATGCTGGACCTGGGCCTGTCCAGAACCACAAAGAAGTCCAAGCCATAGATGCCGATGCTTGGGTCATATTTAGTCCCCAGATCGATGTGCTCTTGGATCCCAAAGCCAAAGTTGCCGGTGTCTGAGAAGTTATTTTTCCTTAACTCATATTCTCTCATCTTCAGTCCCTTCTCCAGAAACTCTTCAGCTTTGGCCCCATGGATTGTAAAGTGAACAGCGATCTTCTCTTTTCTTCTGATTCCAAAAGACCTGACAGTATAGTGAGTTTTGGAGAACATTGGGGTTTAGCCTGTGAGCTGCTCCACCACTTTGGCCACCCTGGTCAGTCGGTCCCAACTCTCACCAGCACAGATGTTGAGGCACAGCTTACGGTTGCACAGTTCCCACATGGGGTTTCTTTTTCACCCTGATCTTGTACCATAGTGGAGAACCAGAAGAGCCTCAGCATGTTTTTTTTTTTTTTTAAGGGAGAGGAAGTGCAAGGGGACAAACATTATTAATTTATAATCATTATTAGCAAAGCCTACTATGTGACAGGCATTGCTCTCTCTCTCTCTCTCTCTCTCTCTCTCTCTCTCTCTCTCTCTCTCTGTCTGAGTTGAAGAAACTGAAGCAAAGAGGTTAAGTGACTTTACCAGAGTCACAAAGCTAGTAAATGTCTGAGGCCATATTTAAAATGAAGTCTTCTTAACTTCAGGTCCAGTGTCTCCAATGTGCCACTAATAGCTAAATTATGCTATTCATTTGTAGTATTTGTAGTTCACTGTAACTTCAGAATATTTTTCAGACATGCTACTGTCTAGTCATGTATCATTAATCTCATATTTGAAAAGCTGATTTTTGAACCTAAGTAAAATAATGTATGTGTATTCCTATTACAATACAAATTATTAGATTCAGGACAATACGCTTATGGGTCAAGATCTTTTTGAATCTGCATCCTCATCCAATATATTGGCTATTTTTCTCAGTGATGTGTCATCTGGTAAGTATGCCATTTAAGACCTTATGCAAGTCATTGACAAATGTCACCAAGTCACCAAGTACATGCTAAACACATGATAAATTTCATGCCTCTGACCTGAGGCTTTTTTCATTATCAACTGGGGATTTTGATCTTAAATTGACAAAAATGCTAATCAGCACAGGTTAAAGACCAGATCCATGGAACATTACAGTACAGACATCCCTTCAAATATTTAATGAGCTCCTTTTTTTCCCCCAGATGTTAAAGCCTATTTGTGATGTTTGCCATCTAGTAACACATAATTTAATTCACATAAAATTTATCCAAGGGTGAATGTATTGACTAAAGATAGGTTTTACCTTTGTTTCCCGAATTGCAATTAGAAAGAATCATTCTATAAATAACTGCTAGACTCAGATAAAAGCCTGCACTGGGACTGCAAATCCAACTCCCTAGAAATCAGTGTTTGTAGCCTGCTTTTTTTATTCCCTCATCTCTTTTTATCCTAATCATCTTTAACCTTCCTAGAATTTACCTCCTTACATTCTGTCTACAATTTAAGAATTTATCCCTTTCTAATTTCTTTTCTGTAATGCAAGAAAATCAAATGACTTAGACCAAATTTGCATCTTCTCTTCCACTTTTCCATAATTTCAAATACAGAGTCACAGATAATAAGAACACCACATTTCAGTGAAGTTCAAGATGACGTGTTTGAATTTCACAGAGTCTGTTGTGTGAGAGAAAGATTAATTAGGCTTTAACTTTCTATTTTATTACTTTCTTGAGGATTTTGTTTTCTCACAGCCAGGAAAGAGACAGATACATTGAATATTAGTGTGTTTTCTCACTCTCTCTGTGTGTCTCTTTCTGTCTGTCTCTCTTTTTCTCTGTCTGTCTCTGTCTCCCTCTCTCTGTGTCTCCCCCGCCCCGTGTGTGTGTGTGTGTGTGTGTGTGTGTGTGTGTGTGCCTTTCTTTGTCCGTCTATGTGTCTATATCTCTGTTTCCCTTTCTGTCTCTATATCTATGTATGCATCTCTGTTTCTCTCATTTTCTCTCTATCTCAGTCTGTTTCTGTCTGTCTCTGTCTCTCTCTTTTTGATTAATCTTAGACTCCTGAGTGGAAAATCAAGAAAAAATAACCAGAGATTTTGAAATAAATGGAATTATATGTTTGTTGAATATACAAGTATCTCTCTGAAGTACACTAAAGATCTCTTCTGCTTGATACAAGTATAAAATAAATTAAAGAAATATATAGAATTGATGAATATGTACCCTGGAAAATAATTAAAATAGCGAGAGGGTTAACTAGGTTTGATCATGTAGGGCAGATTCTTCATTTCTAAGCGGAATCATTGAATGATTTGTCTAGAACCTTTCTGCCATACAATCATTTAGAGAGTTTAGGATTTGCAAAGTGAGAAATGCTTTGGAGAAATAGTTTAGGCAAAAAAAATATATATAATATACATAATATTATATATATATATATATTTGCCCATCGATCAAAGAATTAGTGAAAAATTGTGCAATAGGAATAAAATATTATTGTGCTAAAATATAAATAATATAGAGAATCATGGGAAGATTTGATTTATATGAATTTGTTCAAAGTGAAGTAGAACCAGGGAAACCTTGGGCACAATGACAATAAAAATGTAAATGAAACAAGCAAAACAAAAACAAAATCAAAAGAGAAGTCTGTGTACAAAAACTAAGCTTTTCCCCATTGGAGAGAAAAACACACACATACGCATACATGGACAAGTGTGTGTGTGTGTGTGTGTGTGTGTGTGTGTGTGTGTGTGTGT
>NW_020951957.1:2480255-2735595 GCF_900497805.2 Vombatus ursinus
GTGTGTGTGTGTGTGTGTGTGTGTGTGTGTGTGTGTGTGTGTGTATGTCCCATCATTCTTACATTCTTAGTATAGGTAAGGAATTGAACGGCTCACTGCTGAAATACTGATAGATTCATCTGATACGCTAATTAGTTTTGTTGAAATGATTCCCTCCTCTTTCTTTCTCTCTCTCCTTCTTTCTTTGTTTCTTTCTTTCCTCATTTTAATAAGTGATGACTTTTTAAATGTTGGGGATATGCTTTAAAATGAAGGTGATGTATAAACAGTAGATAGCAATACCTGATTCCACAAAGAATCAGAAATGCAATATTCTTTCCAATACATTTCCTGTTAGGCCCACCTGTCTCCCCCTCAAGTCTCACTACAATGACAAAAGATCCATAGTCACCAAGTACATGCTAAACACATGATAGATTTCATACCTCTGACCTCAGCCTTTTTTAATTATCAACTGGGGATTTTGATCTTAAATTTAGGATTATTGAGTAACTTCAGTTTAATCCTCACAACAGACTCTGGAGGGCTGCAGGAATCTAACGCTCCTACCAAAAAAAAAAGACAACAGAAATGCTTGATGACTACCATTTAAATTTATAGGCATGATTCTTTGCCCAGGAAAATTAATTTGGGTAGTATGTATGTCTGGTGTCTGTTTAAGTTAACTAGTGGAATCTCTTCACAAATTTGGTAAAAAAATAGAGGTGAGGCACTACTCAGTCCCCATTATGTCAGCTACTTCAGGGGCTTCTCCAAAGCCAGGACACTTTTCTGTAGAGTAGCAATGGCAAAAATCAGGCTGGCAAGTTGACTTACTACTCATTACTTGAGAAGTAACATGATATACTCATATTAGAGTTTGCTTAGGAAACCATATTAATAATAATTTGTAATTGTGAATATGCTGTGGATAACTTTCCTCATTTAAAAATGAGGGTTCCAATATGTATTATCAAAGAGCCTTTCCACCTCTTTCAATGATTCTACTTCATTGAGATGGTCTGTGCACATATAGACTTGCTATGTAGCTTTTGGAATTATGGGCATCTCCCTTTCATTCCCTTGATGTAATATGCAGACACTTCGTCTATTGTTCTATTTCAAGGAAGTAGGTAAAAATGAACACACTCAGTAGATTGTTTAAGTTGACTAAGTCTGCAACAGTAAAAAAGAAAATATATCAATGCTGATGAAAAATTACATTTCTGTTTTTAATCATCTTGCAATCTTGATGGTAACTTCAATAACTAATGAACATGGATGATTCTGTGATCACACAGGCTAATAGGAGAGCAAAATAAAAAGCATTTATTTCTCATGGTTCACCTTAATGATTTAAAAAAGAAGCAATTTGTTTGCCCCCAAAGCCTTTAGGGGCTAAAGTGACACTATATTTAAGAGGAATGGAAAACAGAATAATTTTGTAAATGCATTCAGATAAACAGTTCCTGAGATCTGATGTGATAGACTTGTTGTTCTTGTTGTGGAAAATACAAGGATGAACAAGACATGGTCCATGCTCTCAGAAAGCTTCTTATTTCATCCGATAGGAATATTTGATTTAACATTCTTGTACTCTGATACCTCATGTTTATAAAAATGTTCTATCCATTGGTAAATTAGTTACCTCAAGCTCTATGGAAAGCTGTTCTTGATTCCCTCAGCTTCTAGTGATTTCCTACCTCAAACATCTTTATTTATTTCGTATTTATTCCATATACACATATATACATACATATGTATGTATACACACATATATACACATACGTATATTCACACACATATAAATGTTCTCTCCATTTGTAGACTGTAAGTTCTTAGATATCAAGGGTAATTATACATGTGTGGCAACTAGATGGATGGCACAGTGGATAGTGTACAGAGCCTGAAGTCAGGAAAATCTGAGTTCAAATTCGGCCTCAGACACTTATTAGTGTCTGGGCCTGGGCAAGTCAGTTAACCTCTACCTTAGTTTCCTCATCTATAAAATGGAGATGATAATGGCACCTACCTCTAAAAGTTGTTTTGAGGATCAAATGAGATCATAATTATAAAGTGCATAGCACATTATCTGAAACATAGTAAGTGCTACGTAATTATTAGCTCTTATTGTTATTATTATTATATTCATACATTTATTTGTTTACTTGTTAATTTATTTGCTCCTTTCTCTGTACCTATGGACCAGTATACACTTAATAAATGCCTGTTGACATACTAATTTTTTTTGTGCTCCATCTTAAGTGCTGGATTTTGTTTCCTTTTTTTTTCATTTTTTTAAATGTAGACCAATTCTTACATATATTACCAAAACTATATTTGACCAATTAATTTCCTTCTCTCTAAAGTAATATCCTATTTTTTAAAGCCCTTGAGTCTTTTCTGCATTATGATTGTATTTCAGAAAAGATATTGATAAGCTGAAGATCTTTCTAAAGAGGACAATTTGGAAAATAAATAGCCTCAAGTTCACGCCATAGAGTGTCTTCTAATGTGAAGAGTCTAATGAAGCTTTGCTAAGAGAAGACTTGGGGGAGAAATGATAAGTGTCTTTATGTCATTGATGGCTATCAAGTGGAAGAAGGATTAGACCCTGGAAGGTGAAACTTAGAGCAATGGATTGAAGTTAGGAAGAGGTAAATTTAGGCTTGATATGAAGAAAAACTTACTAATAATTATAGAGAATAAAAATGGCATGTGGTCATCTTGGATAATGTCTTCATACAAAGGTTCAGTGACTTATTTTAAGGAATATTGTAGGGGAGATATTTTCAGGTATAGATTGGGAGAAGATGGCCTCTCTGAGGTCCCATTCAATGAATGTCTGAGAAACCTCGACCCCCACTTTTCCACAAGGAAACCATTCCTATACAATGAAAGGGAACACACCCTTGTAAGGGTGAAGAAAATCATTCATGCTATTTTAAGACTGATTATTCAGGCTTGCTCGCCTAGGAACAAAGGAATCCAAATATGGACTGAGAATTAAATTTGTCTTCCCAAATTTCCCTATTCCACCCTTGAAGTTGACAATTTTCACTTTAATTTGTGTGAACTTCTTTTATTTTAATTTTTTATTTATTGATTTTTAAAATTCATTTAAATTATTTTTTAATTCCAAATTCCCTCCCTTTCTATCATCCCTCCCTTACTCACTGAGAAATCAAGGAACATGATATCAATTATAAATGTGTAATTATGCAAAAATATTTCCATATTAGACATGTCAAATAGAAAAGGAGAAAAAATTAAATTAAAAAATATTCTTTAATTTTCACTTAGAGTTACTGTTTTTTTTTTTCTTCTCCTCTGCAGGTGGATAGCATTTTTCAGCCATGGGTCCTTAAGAATTGTCTTAGATCATTGTATTGATCAGAGCTGCTAAGTCTTTCACAGTTGATCATCATTACAAAATCGGTGTTACTTTGTACAGTGATCTGCTGGCTCTGCTCAGTTCACTTTGCATTCATTCATAAAAGTCTTTCCAAGATTTTCTAAAAAATAACATTGTGACCATTTCTCATATCACAACAGTATTTCATCACAATTGCACACCACAACTTGCTCAATCATTCACTAATTGATGGGCATCCACACAATTTCTAATTCTTTGCCACCACAAAGAGAGTTGCTATAGATATTTTTGTACATATAGATCCCTTTCCTTTTTCTTTTATTTCTTTGGGATACAGGCCCAGTAGTAGTACCACTGGATCAAAAGATATACACAGTTTCACTGCACTTTAGGAATAGTTCCAAATTGCTCTCCAGAGTAGTTGGACCAATTCACAGCTCCACCAAGAGTGCATTAGTGTCCCAGTTTTTCCATATCCCCTCCAATGTTTGTCATTTTCCTTTTCTGCCACATTAACCAATCTGATATATGTGAGGTGGTATCTCAGAGTTGTTTTAATTTGCATTTCTCTAAAAAATGATGATTTAGAGCATTTTTTTCATATGATTATTGATAGTTTTGATTTCTGTTTCTGAAAACTACCTATTAATATCTTTTGACCATTTATCAATTAGTGAATGATTCCTAGTTTTATAAATTTGTCTCAGTCCTCTACATATATGAGAAATGAAGCTCTCATCAGAAAAACTAGCTGGGAAATATTTATTCTGAGTTTTATTCTTTCCTTCTAAATGTGAGTGCATTGATTTTGTTTGTGGAAAAAAAAAACTTTTTAACTTAATGAAATGAAAATTATCCATTTTACTTCCCATGATCCTCTTTATCTATTGTTTGGTCATCAATTCTTCCTCTATTCACAGATCAGAGGGGTAAAATTTTCAATGCTCCCCCAAATTGCTATGATATCTTCCCTTATGTGTAATTCACATACCTGTTTTGATCTTATGTTAATATATGGTGTGAAATTATCATCTACATCTAGTTTCTCTCAAAGTGCTTTCCAGTTTTCCCAGAAATTTTTAGCAAATAGTAAGTTCTTGTCCCAAAAGTTTTGATCTTTGGGTTTATCAAACGCTTGATTACTATGGTTGTTTACCATTATGTATTGTGTACCTAATCTATTCCACTGAACCACCACTCTATTTCTTAGCTAGTACAATATATATATATTTGATGATTAACACTTTGTAATATAGTTTGAAATCTGGAACCACTAGGCCACCTTCCTTCACTGTTTTTTTTTTCATTAATTCCATTGGTATTCTTGGTACTTTCTTTTTCCAGATGAATTTTCTTACTTTTTTTTCTGGCTTGATAAAATATTTTTGGTAGTTTGATTGGTATGACACTAAGTAAATGACTTTAGATAGAATTGTCATTTTGTCTCTTAATATTTCTCCAATTGTTTAGATCTTACTTGATTTGCATGAAACCAAAAGTTTGGTATGTTGCCTCAATGTTATCATTTTCTTTAATAAAATTATTTATTTATTCTTAGAGTTATAGTTTGTTCTTTGGCCCACTTATTCTTTAGGATTGGGTTATTTAATTTCCATTTATGTTTAATCTAAGTTTCCATTGCCATTTATTGAATGCAATTTGTATCACCTTATGGTTTGAAAAGGATGTATTTAATATTTCTGCTTTTCTGCATTTGTTTGTGAGGTTTTTATGCTGTAATACAGAGTAAATTTCTGTGAAGATGCCATGTGCAACTGGAGGGAAAAAAAAAGGTTTACTCTTTTCTTTTTCCATGTAATTTTCTCCAGAAGTTTATCAGAACTAAGTTTTGTAAAATTCTATTCATCTCCTTATTTTCTTTCTTATTTATTTTATCATTAGATTTATCCAGTTCTGAGTGGGGAAAGTTGAGTACCCCTACTAGTATAGTTTTACTGTCTATTTCTTCCTATAATCCATTTAACTTTTTAGAGTTTGGATGCTTTGCCATTTGGTACATTTGAATGTAGTATTGATATTACTTCATTGTCTACAGTACCTTTTAGCAAAATAAAGTTTCCTGCTTATCTCTTTTAACTAGGTCTACTTTTACTTTTGCTTTGTATGATATCATGATTTCTACCCCTACCTCTCCTATTTCAGATGAATCATAATAAATTCTGCTCTAGTTCCACCCCTTTTTCAATGCTATGTACGTCTCTCTGTTTCAAATACGTTTCTTGTAAACAACATTGTTGGATTCTGGTTTCCAATCCATTCTACTATATACTTTCATTTTATAGGTGAATTCACCCTATTCACACTCACAGTTATGATTCTGTTGTTTAGCCACTTCAGTCATATCTAACTCTTCATGACCTCATTTAGGGTTTTCTTGGCAAAGATACTGGAGTGGTTTGCCATTTCTTTCTTCAGTTCATTTTACAGATGAAGAAACAGAGTTAAGTAACTTGCTCAGGTCTCACAGCTAGTACCTGAGGCTGGATTTGAACACAAGTCTTTTTGACTCCAGGAACAGAGTTCTACCCACTGTGCCACCTAGCTGCCCCATAACTAATTGTGCATTTTCCTCCATCCTACTTTTTTTTCCCTTTCTATCCTTTTCTCTCTCTTTTGATCTTGTCCCTCCTGAAAAGTCTGTTTTGCTTCTGACTACTAATTACCATTATCTCTCCTTTCTTCTATTCCCTGTCCCCTTCTCTTATCTCCCTTTCTTCTTACTACACTGTTAGGTAAGACATATATAACCAACTGACAGTTTATATTATTCCTTCTTTGAACCCATTTAGACGAGAGTGAGGTACAAGTCTTGTATGCCATCTTCTCTATTTTCCCCTCAATTGTAAAAACTCTTTCTTGCATGCCTATATTATGTGATTTAACTTTTCCTTATTCTTCTTCTCCTTTTACCTTTTCCCAGTGCATCCCTCTTACTCACCCCTCAATTTTTTAGATCATTCCATCATAGTCACCTCATATACACCCCCTCCCTCTATGCATATTCTTTGTAATTGTCCTAATAATGCTAAAATTCTCAGGAGTTACAAGCATTATCTTCTTATATAGGAATGTAAACAATTTAACCTTATTAAATCCTTTGAGATTTCTTTTTTTGTATTTACTTTTTAATGTTCCTCTTGAGTCTTATTTGTGAATGTCAAATTTTCTATTTAGCTCTGTCTTTTTATCAGGAATGATGAAAGTCCTATATTTCATTAAGTATCAATTTTCCCTTGTTAGCAAACTTTCAAAGCGCTTTACATACATTACATACATTATCTGAGCCTTATAACAACCAAGTGAGGACAATACCAGAGACTCTAGTATTAGTATCTGAAGATACTGAAGGTCTGAGATACTGAGCCACTGGATTAAGGTAAGCTCCGGATCAGCATCTAGGTGATACAATGAATAGTGTGCTGGACCTTAAATCAGGAAAACTCATCTTCCTGAGTTTGAATCAGGCGTCAGACATTTACTAGCAGTATGACCCTGGGCAAGTCACTTTAAACTTTTCACCTTAGTTTTTCATCTGTAAAATGATCTGAAGAAAGAAATGGCAAACCACTCCAGTGTCTTTGCCAAGAAAACCTCAAATAGGGTGATGAAGAGCAGGACACAACTAAAATGACTGAACAAAATGACAATAACAACAACAGCAACAATTACAAAAACTAACTTTGATATAGGACTTTAAAGTTTCAAAGGTCTTGTCAATCATGATTTCATTTGAATCTCATAATAATCCTGTGATGTAGGTCCTGCAAGTATTTCCTTTTTAAAGGTGAGGAACTTGAGGTTTACAGAATTTTACATCGCTTGCTTTGGTCATGGAATGACTTAACGATGGAGTCAGGACTTTCTCACCTTCCTCCAGTCACAGTGCCGATCATTTTCCAGGATAACACAGCTACTTCTGCACCCAAGAAGCTTCTTCCTCATTCGTAGATGTATTTCAGGAAAAAAAAAAGAAATTAGAAGTACATATTGCTCTCTCAGTCAACAGTGCATATATTCCATACTGTTTTTAAGAAATCAGCCTCAGGTCTTCAGTCTCTTAGGAGGTTTCTTATTCACATGAGTTACCTCATCCTTTCTGGCTGTTAGCACAAGAGAACAGCAGGGACATCTTTTAAAAATGTACACAATATCCTTTCTTCCCTCATAGTTTGATTATCACATAGAGACTCTGGCTTTTTAGAAGCAGAAGTGGCAGAGACCGTATTAAAGTAGGAATCTTTGAATAGGTGAAAATCACAGCAGGGAACTCACAGCCTAGTTATCACATCTTTCTGCAACTGTCCAGGGAAAACAATGAGAAAAGAACTAAAGGGTGTTAAGCATAGTGTCTAATAGCAAATTTACAAATTAAGGTTATTGGAGGATAATTCTAAGCAGTTGAGTTGTGGATTATTATTGAATGTGGGCCCCAAATACCCCAATGCTCTAATTCCAAAAAGGAAGAAAGAAGAGCATGTTAATCTGCCCATATTCCTGGTACCTGCAGGAAGGGAAAATAGAAAAGAAGTAAGTTGAGATAAGTGGACATCCTTGCCTCTCTCCCACCCAACTTTATTGTGAATTCTTTTCCTTTTTTTTCTTTCCATTTCTTCATCCCCCCAGTTGGCTTGTGCCAATCTGCTGATGCACTGAATAGCTTTCAAGAGGTAGCAATCTTCTTCTCCATGATTGACAAGCCTTTGATTCCAAACTGCAAGAGACATGCTGGCTCCAGTGGATGATCTTTCAAGTTAGCTCTGGGCCAAAGATCACAGAGTAGCACTTCCACTGTGGGTGGTTCCCACCTGTCATAGTGAAATCAAGGCAATGTGGGCTGTCATTTTAAATACCCAACTGAGCCAACTACGGACCTGTCATCAAAATTCAATGTAGTGAGGAAATCAGCTGAATAATTTAACATAACATTAAACATTATTCAGCAGGGGACATGAGGTAGAAATTGATTCATCCACCTCTTTGGACCCCAATATTGAAATCCATTACTCCTTGCCTGAAATCATAATATGAAATGGGAAAAATATGGTTTAAAATAATATTAACAACAGATATTTATTCAGCCTTTTAGGACTTTTCCATGCATTATCTCATCTGAGGACCATAATGACCCTATGAAGTAAGTCTCACAGGTATTAGTATCTCCATTTTGGAAATGAAGAACCTGAAATTCAGACAAATTCACATAGCTCAGGTTCACATAGCCACTAAAGTGATCAAGGCAGGCTTTTGACTGAATTCTTCTTGACTCAAAATCTAGCACTCCACTCACTACAATAGAATAAGCATATGTGTGGTAGAGGATATAGAGAGCTGGGTGTGGAGTCTGGAAGACCTGAGTTCAAATCTGGTTTCAGATAGTTGCTAGCTGAGTGACCTTAGATAAGTCACTTTACCTCTGTTTGCCTCAGTTTCTTCTCTGTAAAATGAGGATAATGATACTATCTACCTTGCAGGGTTTTGTGAAGATAAAATAAGAGAAAATTTGTAAAGGGTTTTGCAAACCTATGTAAATATTAACTATTATTATGATAAAATAGATACTAGTTATGTAAGGGCAAGGGTTTATTTCAGGAAACTGGGAGCCCATTTTCTAAACCAGAATAATACAGTGAAATATATTAGGGTAAAGATTAAAAATTTGGGAAAAATTGCAACAATAACATAGGAAAGGTCAGCTCTGTATATAGGTGGAGGTATGGATAAGACAGTTGTGAGGGTATAATAGAAAAAAATTGCAACTGATTGAATAAAGAGAGAGTGAAGTTTAGACTAAAGATTTTTTTTAAATGAATATAATGAGTACTATTTTGGACATATTGAATTTGAGATGACTATATGATGACCAAGTGGAGATGTAAAGAAGAAGAAGAAGAAGAAGAAGAAGAAGAAGAAGAAGAAGAAGAAAGAAGAAAAAGAACTGGAATTCAGGAGTGCTCTTAGGGAATATAGGAATATTTGGATATATTAAAAATTTAGGTCACTTCCTTATAGATGACAATTGAGCCCAAAAGAGCTAATGAGGTCACCATGGAAGAGATTGTGCTTTAAGGGCTCAAGTCAAAGCTTTGGGGACACCTACATTTAATAGAAAAGAAAAATATTCAGCAAAAGAGAAAGAGGAAGAATGGAAAGAAAGGTACAAGCAGAACTAGAACAAAGCAATGTCACAAAAGCCAAGTGAATAAAGAATACCTAGAGGGAGAAAAGGGTTGAGATTTTCAAAAGTTGAAAAGAGATCAAGTAGAATGAAGACTGAGAAAAGGTCATTTGCTTTACCAATTAAGAGGCTGTTGGTAACCTTGGAGAGAGTAGTTTAAATCAAGGAGTGTGACTGCAAGCCAGATTGCAAAGGCTTGAGAAATGAGTGGGAGGTGAGGGAATGTGTGTAGTCAATATAGGTGTCCTTTTCCAGAATTTTGGCTGTGAAAGAGAGAATATATACTGATGACAGCTGGAAGGGATACGAGATCAAATCATATTTTGTGTGACTTGGGGGAGGGTGTACCTGAGTCTATTCCCAGTTGGCAGGAAGGGAGACAGTAGGTAGGGAAAGACTGAAGACTGGACAAACAAGAAATTAGGAAAGTGCATGTTATATTTAGCAATAACCTGGAAGCTCATTGGAAATTTGTGTAATTATGGGTTCTATAATTTGAGAGCTAGGTGGTGTTGTGGATGGAATGTAGGGCATGGAGTCTGGAAGACTTGAGTTCAAATCTAACTTCAGACACTTACTAGCTGTGTGATCCTGGGAATTTAGTTGTTACAGTGGATAGAGTGCAGGGCCTGGAGTCAGGTTAGCTCATTTTTTTTAGTTCAAATCTGATCTCAGATACTACTAGCTGTGTGACTCTGGGCAAGTCACTTAACTCTGTCTCAGTTTCCTCCTCTGGGAAATTGAGCTGGCAAACTACTATAGTATCTGCCAAGAAAACTCCAAATGGGTCATGAAGAGTCAGACAGGACTGAAGTGACTTAACAACAACAACTAAATCAGAAAAGAATGTGCAGAATTTCAGGATTGAAAGAAAGCATCAGAGATCACCAGTTCTAATCCTTACCTGGCCAAGAACCCTCTCTAAAATACCCACAACAAGTGAAACCTGCACTTGACGGGGAAGCAATTGACTCTCAAGGCAGTCTACAATAGACTTTGGAAGGATTTCTAATTCAAGTAATGATAATAAAATAGATAGGAAATAAGACCTATAAGTATCAGTTAAAGAACTTGACATTTTAGCCTGGCAAAGAGAAGGCTAAAAGATAAATATTATTTTATTTAAGCATATGATAGTCTCTGAGACAAACCAAAAATAATAACCAACAGTTCTTAGGCTTCACATTAGGAAGAACAGGAAGGAATGATGGGCTTAAACTGAAAAATGAGAAAGTTATGTAAAGTATACGGAAGGGTTTTTGGTTTCTGGTTTTTTTTTTTTTTGAAGAGAAGGGTCAATTAAAAGTTCTCAAATTGAGTTAAGTACTGGTAGCAAGGTGGAGCAAATAGAGTAAAAAAAATTCTGGATTTGAAATCATGAGAGACCTGAATTTTCATCCTACCCTGGTGCATTGTCAGAATGACCATCGTCAAATAACTCCAGAATTTCTTTATTTGTAAAATATGAATACTGATACCTCAAATACTTATTTTAATGGATGTTTGAAGGTCAATTCAATTCATTTCAATAAGCACTAATTAAGTGTCCTCTCTGTGCCTGGCACTGGACTAGGGATGTAAAGACAAAAGAGGACACAGCCCAGTACTTTCAAAGAACTTACATTTAATTAGTGGAAAACAATATATACACAAGCAAGTTAAAACAAAATTATACAAAGTAGTTACTTGGAGAAGAAAGCCATGAAATAATTTATAAGTCTTAAAATATTACACAAACAGCAATTCTGTCTCTCTGTTTCTCTGTCTCTGTCTATGTCTCTCTCTGTCTCTGTGTGTGTGTTTATGGGGGTCAGTGGACCTTGATTTGTGTTTTCATTAATATAGGGAACTTACAATGTGGAAAACTGAGAAACTCACTTCATCTATACAGATGGGAAACTCATCTGTAACTAAAAGAGTTGAAGAATTATATGTTGTGCTAACAGATTAATTGACTTGTCTATGGTCACACAGCTAGTGTACCAGATCCTCCTTACTTGAAGTCCAGTCCTCAGATTCTTATACAATACTGCCTCTCCAGTGTCAACTATCATCAACTAATATTAGCACCCACCTCTGATACTACCTAGCTCAGAGAATCTGGGCAAGTCATTTAAACTCTATGCACCTTGTGCAACTCTCTAGGACAAAATCATAAGGCATATATAAGTTGTGGACTGCACTGGGGGTAATTCCCTCATGGGCAATTTCCTATAACATTGAAATTATTTTATTTGCTGACAATATCAGTTTTTCTATGTATTCACATATAGAGCAAGTAGTTAGTACATTGGATATGTCACTGGCCCTGGGGTCAGGAAGAATTGATGTCAAATACAGTCAAACACACAATGGTGTGACCCTGGGCAAATCACTTAACCTCTGTTTGCCTCAGTTTCCTCATCTGTAAAAGTGGAGATAATGATAGCACCTATCTCCCAGGGTTGTTGTGAGGATCAAATGAGATACTATTTGTAAAGAACTTAGCACAGTGCCTGTTACATAGTTTGCTGTATAAATGTTAACTTTTAACATGATTGTCGGTGGTATTCTCATGGCTTATGGGATGAAACTTAAAAAAAATATCTTATTATTAGCATTATTTATTGCCCCATTTACATGACAAAGAATCTAGTGTTATTCTTATCATAATGGACCAAAATGATAGAAATAGGAAATTTGGACCCAGTGCTTCAGAATCCCAGGAGACTCATGCATTTGAAATCACTAGCCAAGCATAGTATCAAAATAATACTTTCAAATATGACTCTTTCTTCCAGTGAATGGCTATCCATGGACTAAACAGAGTCTGAGACTGTAAATAAGAAGCTTTTGGTTTCATTTTAACACTCCAGGTATTGAATTCAGCCGATCTGCATATAAATATGATACCCAGGAAAATTATGCAAGGGTATTCACCAGAGTAAATGAGCCACCTCTACCCCCAGTACTCTCCAGAGATGAATTTAGTACAACATACATTACTTATCCAGAAAGAAAAAAAGAACAAACTATTAAGACACTCACTTTTCACTGGAGTCAATATATGGATAGAGTTGAATACAGGATACTTCATTTTCCCTTGAATATTTGGTATTCTTAAATATGATATAGAAGTACAGATCCTGCAATTTTTTCTTCCAAGTTTCCATTCCAAGTCATATTTGGAGATT
This sequence comes from Vombatus ursinus, assembly GCF_900497805.2. Classification (NCBI taxonomy): domain Eukaryota; kingdom Metazoa; phylum Chordata; class Mammalia; order Diprotodontia; family Vombatidae; genus Vombatus; species Vombatus ursinus. The sequence continues at coordinate 2,492,980 of NW_020951957.1, forward strand.
TTCATTTGAGGGCTCAGTCACTTTTGTGAAAGTTTTTCTGGTTTGGACTTAGATTTCTTTCTCTCTCTGTCTCTCTCTCTCTCTGTCTCTCTGTCTCTCTCTCTCTCTGTCTCTCTCTCTCTATATATATATGTTTATATATATATATATATTTTATATATATATATATATTTTACTGTCTAGGTTTTTGAATGTTACCTGAGAATGCTTAGACATTTAATAAAAAATTAGAGGGTACTGGTTTAAAAACATTAAAGCTAGAGTGAGAGACAGTTACTTTACCACTGAAATGAGTGGTTATTATAGTCCAGAAAAACTAAAACTATCTCTCTGTACCTTAGTCATACCCCTCTCTCTGCCTGAGGGTCCCCTATTCCCAACTTTTGCCCTGCTTCATTTCTCAAACTTCCACCCTACATCTAGAATCACCAATACTTTTAATTTTCTGGCTAGAAATTTCTGGTTTCTTACCTTACTCTTGTCTTCTTGACTATTGACTCAGAGGTGAGAAACATGTTAGATCTGCCTGATTGGAACCCAAAAACTCTTTGTTAGCACTTGAAAGCTTTTAATCCATCTGAGCCTGGTTGGAGACATCCAGAAAGAGCAAGAGTTTCATAACCATTTGTCAAATCATGCTAGCATTTTTTCTCCAGACCAACAAGGACTCATTCCTCCTCCTCCTATGGTCTGAAGATCCCTCATGATATCCATATTTGTATCCCTTTCCTTCCAGGTCCACTTTTGTGGAGTCAATCCCAACCACAATGTGGGTTTACCTTGTCACTTCAGGGTGCCCCTTCAATCTCTACTGAAGTTGAATAATTTACCTGAAAAACACCTATTGCTTTCAGCACTGACTGACTCATCCGCTTCTAATATGAAATTTCTTAATTCCAGTGACACATTCCAACAGTGATGAAGTGATCTACTGGAATAGGAAGGAGGCAGAAATCATTTATACAGCAAGAGGTCTTAGCCTAAAGTCAGCATTTAAAAAAAATGATAACTATATTTCAGTGTAATTGGTTTTATTTGATACATTTACAAATTTTGTAAATTTTATACAAATTTACAAATTTGATTCTGAAAAGAGATCCGTGGACTTCATCAAACTGCCTGAGAGCAGTATGATACAAAACAAAAAAGCAGATGTTTAAAAAAAATGTTAAGAACCTCTCTTTCACCACAAAGATTGGTGAAGATCATGTTATCTCTGCCAATTTTGTTATTGAAATGCTCTAGTAGAAAAGAGGCCCTTCTAGGATCGGTTGTTTCTCTTTTTATAAGGAATGGAGAATGTTTCTAACATCCTAGAGTTCATACTATAAACTGCCATTGCAGGCTATTATCCTAACAGAATAAATTGGGGCAGTTCCTTTGCAAAGGGGAGTAAACAACTTTAGAAGTGATCCCCAAAGGTTTTGGTGCTGTAACCTGAAACAACATAGCTACAGCATGTGGCTGTGGCAGAGGCAAGGTTCATCCTTCCAAGTTTCTTGGGGAGGAATTTGTTGGTGGGATTTGAGTTGTAAAGGCAGGTTTGTTGCTTATTCAGCCTCATTGCTATTCACACAATTAATTCCTGAAGCTCTTGGCCCTAAAACTAATGCTGGGACTCCAACTTTATGGCTTGTCACCATCCCCCAATAACATGGGGTTAGTCATCCATAATAAACACAAGGTCCATGCATAGCTTAACTTCCCAACAAACCATCCCTCCAAACTAGGAAGTTTATCAGTTTTTCAAAATAAAGTATTCCAAGTGCTTTTCTTATGGTTGGAATGAGTACAGTTGGATTTTCTTCCATATGGAAAATATCCAGGTAAGAAGAGGAAAATTTGCCCGATTTTACACTTCATGGTTGCCTCTGGAATCCAATTATTGTACCTGGATCATCTCTGTCTTCTCTGGACCATTTTTAGCAACAAATTATTCCAAGTCACAGTTGAGAGTAAACACGCAGTAGATTTTCTGTTAATCCACATAATTAAAAATTTCCAAAAATGAAGTAGAGAGACAAGGAAGTAAATAGTTAATAGGATTTCAATTTCATTTTAGCTTCCTCCCTCAGTATAAGATGGGAAATATGACTCTGCCTTGTTTTTTTCAGAAAGATATATAAAAAAGTTTTCCTTTGAAATAGTGCATTCATAAAATACTATATAATTTTACTATTTTATTTTTTTATTTTATTTTGAACTTAAGAATTAAAATAAACATTTCCGCAACATAGTAGAATAGGGGAAAAAAGGTGATTTTACATGAAACTACAAATCTATTATATACAACCTGCCATTCCTTTTGAGGATGATGAATTTACATGGTAAAACATATCACAGAATATAGTTTTGTCTTAGTTTATTAGTGAAACCCATAAATATAATTTGAAAATTAGGAGGAACGACCTTTGTTCATTCTTACAGAATGAATGGTATACGTGGCAATAAACCTATACTTTTAAAGCTATAAACAGAGAAAATAACAATCCTCTATTTTTCAGTTAGGAAAGAAATAAGTCCAGTTTTGATGTTGCAGTTTCCATGGGATCATAAGTCCCTATATCATAGAGAGAAGTCAATACTATAAAAGAGAAGTTAGTGATGAATAACTCTTTTTAAGTAGCCTATGGTTTTTCCATGAATGTGATAAAAAGTCTTAAACTTTTCACCTATAACAAATACTATGTATATATTTATAATGCTTACCTATGTGTAGATTAGAATGTAAAAGTATAAAGTATACTCATCAAGGGAATAACAAATGTCATTTCTACTCATAGGGATCAATTTTTTAGTTGACCCTGTGCATACACAAAGTCCATAAAGAAGACTTCTTTTATTGGAAACTACTGTATCATAACTGAGCATTTGGCTCAGACATACAGATTGATTTTTGCAGATCTCAGTATCAATTATTATTTAATTTTAATCTAATATGCTAGAAAGTCACATCTATAAAACATATAAGAACATGGATTAAGCTAGTTTGGGTCAAAAATGACATTATTGTGTACTTTGATGCTTGGGGAATTTGTGATCTCAATGTTGTGGATATTTCTTCCTGACTACTAATTTAGTACTCTATCCACTATGGCAGGATGCTTCTCTACATGAATCTGTTTGTTTGCTTGTTTTTACTTTTTTGGTTAGGCAATGGGGTTAAGTGACTTGCCCAGGGTCACACAGGTAGTAAGTGTCAAGTGTTTGGTCTGAGCCCGGATTTAAACTCAGGTCCTCCTGAATCCAGGGCTGGTGCTCTATCCACTTCACCACCTAGCTATCCCTTTTACATGAATCTGAATCTACAAGGACCACCCAGGCCACCTAAGCCAATCAAATAACTACAATGAAATGATTTCAACATGAATGATCTGTAGTCATCCAGGCAGTTCTTGGGGAAAACAAACAAACAATCAAACAAATAATCAAAATTCTGGTGAGAGGGAACTACTATTTACAACTTTGAAGGGTTTTACCTTTGAGAATGTTTTCTTACCTCAAATCTGAATTTGCTTGCTTGAAACATCTAACTTTAAGTTCTGCCCTCTGGCACAAAGCAAAATGATCTAACCTCTCCTCTATGTGACAATTCTCAAGATACTTGAAGATAGAGGTCATGTCCCCTTTTCCTGTGCATTAAACCCCGAATTCCTTCAATTGTTCCCCACATAACATAAATGCTAGGTCTTTCATAATCTTGGTTTTTCTTCCAAAGTTGCTCGCTAGTTTCACAGTGTTCTTATGCTCCAGTTGTGGTCTGGCCACATCTAGAACAACAAAACCAGTACCCTTCTTGTCCTAGACATTATTAGGCTTCCCTCAATGCAATGAAATAGTGCTATCAGGGGTGAGGAGTATCACAATCCTAACGTCTTTTTCATATTCTTCCAGAGCCTTAGTCTAGTCATGAGTCTCATAAGATCAAGTCTTAAGATACATGTGAGGTCAAATTTGCTTGTGTTTAAAATTCCCAGTTCACTTTTCTTGTTTCCCATAGTTTATGTATTTTTAATGGTTGTCTGAGGTCATGGGTAATCTAGCTGTCTTCTTACATTTTACTTCCTGTAAAGTTCTATCTCTGCTACTCCTCTTCCTATATTGTAGCTATTCTTCATGATCCCTCGGTGGATATAGCTAGACAGTTTCCTTCTTCTCTCTTTCTTTTCACTTCAAAGCCCTGGTCAGACTTTCATTCCTTTATTTTTGGCAATCATCTAGAAATCCAAATCCAATTTTCAGATGCTATCTTCTTAATCATTCTTTTATTCCTCAAATCTATTTTTTTTCTTCTTCTGAAATCTTTCATAGGTAGCAGTGATGGAAAAAAATCTCAGTATGTTTGATGTCAGTGTTTCCTTCTGCACTTAAGTTTCTTATACTCAGATGTCATAATCTCTGACAAAGATTCTTACATTATATTTAGTGGAATTAAATATGTCTATGTGATTTACCGGAAGTGGGTAGTAATCATCCAGTCTGATAAATGTTAAGAGGTTCTCAATAATAGTTTGTATACATGAACAAAAAATAGTAGTCCTCTCTATTGTTGTAATCAGGTTGAGAAACAACTAGTCCAGTACCCCCTCAGAAGATGGTCACCAACCCCTACTACTACTACTCTTTTCTGACAATTACTGGGTGACCTCTGTACAGCACCTGTGCATATATATCTTAATTCTTTGGAGGTCAAGTTGTTTTTCTCACAAACATTGCTCTCTCTGCCTCAGGAGAGCACCATATATGTTGTTGAGTTCTGAAGGTTCTATAATACTAGATGTTCTCTGTCACATTTTTCCATCCTCTAACCTCTTGGCACTTGCCAGTATTCTTTTCTGTCCCTTCAGATCTTTTATTTCTTCCACTTTTACATTTTCACTAGAAAAATCGTTATATTCTTCCTGATAAACTAAAAGAGGAGAGATGATTCTTGAACCATTGCCTCTTCATCTGGGAAGGAGACTGGCTTGCTCTTTTAAGACAAGTTTTGCTTGTGGCAGAAATGCACACATCATAAAGTGTGCAAATTGTTGCCAAATCAGTCCTGATCCCCCCACTTGACTGAAAGTGATATACTCAGCCTTTTCTTGTTTTTGTGAGTAAAAAGATACCTTCTCATCCTTTTCATTTGTGTTCATTTTTTTTCAAAAATTATCCCTAGGAACTACTGAACCCACTAGATATTTTGAGAGTTTTAATATTTTGAGGAAAACACAGCAATATTCGATCTGTCCAGGTATTAAACATCAATCACACTACCTTGCACTTCTTTTACAATTATATATGTATTAATGTTTTTTTTTACTACACCTTGAGCAAAAGTTATCATTGGCAATATTCTTGAGTTCACTTAATTCCACTATGCATTCCTCCACCGACCTTTGGGTAATCTATAATATTTCAAACATATCTATATAGCTATATAGATGCATTGACAGTTTTTCCCACATCACTTATGTTTCCTCTCATTTTCTTCCTTCTACCTAGGGAACCTTCCCACATAATATTTTTAAAGGATTTTTTTTAAATCCAGAGAAATCTGTCAATTAAAAAAGTGACATTATATGCAATGTTTTACATATATTCACAGATCCCCAAGTCTACAGAGGAGCCAAGTAGAGACAGGATTAGGGGTAAGTTTGGTAACAATAATTTCACAACATTCAATTTCATTTATATTATGGAGGCTGCCCCTTATTTTCATTGTTATCGTATTTGAGTATCTTATTTTTCTGCTTTTGCCTACTTCACTTTGACTTGGTTATTATAATTGTTTCCATGCTTCTCAGTTTTCATCGTATATGTCATTTCTTATATATTCCATTACCTTCAAGTTCCACAATTAGTTTAGCAATTGCCTACGTGATGGATATCTACTTTGTTTCCAGGTCTTTACTACTACAAAATAATTCTATAAATATTTTGTTATACATAGTATCTTTCTTTTTGTCAATAATTTCCTATGTTAATAATCTGCAAAAAGTGCAAAAAGGAGTGGAATCTTTCTGTCAAATGGTATGGACACTTTAGTTATTTTATTTGCATAAATGCAAGTTGCTTTCTAGAATGGTTATACCAATTCACAACTCCACCACCAATACATGGATCAAATGAAATAATATCTGTGAAGTAATTATTATATTCCTGGCACATAGTAGGTACTTAACAAAAGTCCCCTTTCTTCCCGCCAACACTGTCTATTCTTTTGTTTTTATCTTCTCCAGTTCACTAGATGTGAGATGAAAAATTCAAAGTTCTTTTGTTTTGCATTTGTCTCATGCTACAGTGTATTTATATACACCATTATTTTCTCCATTTCCCTTTGATTAACTCTGAATTCTACAGCCATGTAGATTCAGAAGAGAATAATATTTTTAAAAAGATGGACTTTTGTTTTGAGGAGCAACTTAATAATTACTTAATATAATGTATAATTTAGAAAATTTGGTAGAAGCATATATTTTAAGTTTCTTGAGAAATGATAATTTCTCGTTAATGTTTATCCATACTAAGAAGCTCATAGTAGTTCCTGACATATAATCCAATCTGCTTTTTTTCCTATTTAAGACCCAGCATGGTTGTGAAGGATCAAATGAAATAATATTTGAAAAGCACTTAGCACAGTGTTTTGCACATAGTAGGTGTTATACAAATGTTTGCTATGATGATGATGATGATGATGATGATGATGATGATGATGATGATTGATGATGATGATGATGATGATTGCTAAGTCTGGGCCCAGATCATTACTTATCTGTATTGCTTGTCCATATACTAATAGGTCAACTTGATGAGCTGTCATTTCAACTGCATGCTATTTGTTTTGTTTTGTTTTTCCCCCCCTGTAGATTGTGTTATGGGCAAAGCTTGACTCAGAACATTCTCCTGGTTGGTGTGTTTTGTGTTTTGACATTGTAATGAAGTAAAACCCCTATGCCATTCAACATCTGGAGCTATCTTTTTTGATTTGGGTAACCAGGAAGTGATGTCAACAGCCTGAATCCCTATTCACCTGAGCCAATCAAATCTCAGGGACCCCTTCAATAGCTGTCAAGGAATAGCTAAACAAACTTGTACAAGTACAGAGTTTAGGATATGTTTTTTGTTTGTTTGTTTTTGTTTTTGTTTTTGTTTTTTACTGTATAGTTGCAAGGCTGATTCCACAACCCTGACTCCTCACTAGTTATGGTCCTCAGTGAAGAAGCCACAATATTTCATGACTTGATGAAATTAGTACACCTACAAACAGGAGTATGTGGAGAATATTAACATTTATGTGAAACTATTTTCTTTTTTAGACTCTGAAAAGGAAATCTTTTTATAATGTTGAGGAATAACTTTAGTGAGCTATCTTAGGTATCACTAAGAAGAAGTAAAGAGAAGAAAAAAGTAGTAATGATATTTAATTAAGTAAAGCCTTTCTGGTAATTGGATTTCTCTTTGAGGCCCTCACACTGAGTACAGCTGGGGGCAGCTTCTGTTTGTGTTAGGATTTGGTAGGGATATGTTAATTGCTAATCAAAGCCACCTGAGTGAGATGGTATTATTATGAGGAAAGGTGGGAAGCCTGACATAAATATATTAAGCAACTCCCAGGAATTAAGCTCCCAGTGTAGTGAACAGGTATGGCAAACACTTACTTTGCCACATCAGTTTGAAATGAGAGCAAGCCATAAAAGCTAATGACAAGTACAGCAAAGTATTGAGGAATCTGCGGAGTGCAGGGGAATTTTGCAATGATCTGAAGAAAGAGTTTCTGGCAATAACAAATAACATTTATGTTTGTACTAACTACAATTTGGTCCTCCTCTGAGAAGAGAAAGTGAAAGGGCTAGAGGAATGCCTATCAACTCCCAGGTTATCAGGAAAAATAAAGTCCTCTTTCAAACAATGGAACAAAGAGGTCCAGCAAGGTGGCAAAATTAGAAGTCACATTTGAGTCCATCTCAAATTTCTAGCTTCCCCTAAAGAAGAGGAAAAAATTCCCTCCCTGCAAAGTGAAGGCTATAAAAGAGAGGGTTTTATTAAAGAGTTTCAAGGAAGCCTCTTAGACAGTAAAATGAAAAAAAAAAAAGAAGTGAACAAAAAATACAGATATATATATATATGTGTGTGTGTGTGTATATCTATATATCTATAGATATAGGCTGAATAAATGTTATGAATAAACAGACAACAAAGAGACAACACCAAAAGCAACTGAAGTTACAGTTAAAATTGACATACCCTACAACTGATATAGACCTAATAATCAATTTTAGAAATTAGGCAATCCACAAAGAGAAGTCTTTGAGGTAATTCCAAAGGGGGCTAGAGATAAAGAAAAAAGAAGAAAAGTATGAGTACAATTATTTAGTAGTTATCTAGAAACTAAGCAATGAAATAAAACTTTACATATTACGAGCTTCTTTTTTTTATAAAAGACATTGAATTAGGGTATAAAATAGAAGGAGGAAATGGGACATCATGCTAACAAAAATGACTTTTGTCAGGATAAAGATGTAAGAGAAAACTAAAGAATCATGGAAATAGAGCTGAATTAATATCCCATAAACAATCCTGGTAACCTTGTAAGTGAATTGATACCTTTTGTGGAAGAGATAGTGCAATGAGAAATTATATGATTAGAGAGTAGAAAGTTTAGAGATAGTGGGGACCTAGGCACACACAAATCCTAATGTTAATATCCAGGGGCCTTATAATAGGTTTCAGGTAGGTTTGGAAATGGTGTATAATTTGTTCATTGGGAGACCACATTCTCCAAGAAAGGGCTTGTATTTTTCAAGTACAAGAGATGAAGTCAAGTAAGATCTTAAATGAAACCAATACCCAGATTGGTAGCAGGAAATTTAGAAGCAGAGATAAGATAATTTGACTTTAAAAGTGATAAGAAAAATGTAAAAACATATAAAACACTCAATTATGTCATCCAAACACAACTGGTGTTTTTTTTATTAAATTGGAGTGATTCTTTTTGGTTTTTATACCAGTCATTTCCCGATAAACCACTCCCTTTCTTCTGAGAGCAATTGAACTGTCCTTTATCGTCAAAGAAAAATTAAGAAAAAAATGTTGATTTATGTAGTAATATGACACTCTGCTTTCTCTCACTGCTTTATTGCTTTATGATGAATTTTGATCAGAAATGCATTTCTTCTTTGACTTTGTTTTTAATCTAACATTTTTAAAAAATGCATATTTTCATTGGTCTGTAACCTATTACTTTACGTATCTCCACCTTGCATCTGCCTGCCATTCCTGTTTTTAATTCCATGGGATAAGGTGTTCCTCCCAGGGAAAATTCATTACCTCTAACTTCACCATCTTGCTTCTAACTCAATCCTTGATTGACTCCACTTCCTTCAGCTTCCTCTTCCCTTTGTTTTGAGTACTGGAGACTGGAGTTTGATACTTCCTCCAATACCTTCATTCATAAAAGGCAGAAACTAGATTCTTATAACACTCCTGCTGCTCTGGAAGGTTTCACCTCCATGTGATTGGAGCCAGGCCAGAATCCCTTGATATCCTGTTCCAACCCCCCTTTCCTGCTTTCTTTTGTATGTTGTCTCTCCTTCAGATTGATGGCTTGTTGAGGGCAAGGACCTTCTCTCTTTTAATTAATTGTATCCTTGGTACTTACCATAGTGCCAGGCACATAGTAGGCTCTTAATGAATGTTTAATGGATTGGATTTTACATGTAAGTATAACTTCAATTAGTATACGTTTAAATAATTTGACCACCTCATAAGACTAAATGTTTTCACTATTTGGATCTAGCTGTATTGTACATCCAGGAAAGCAGTGGAGTAAAGTATTGTGCCTCACTTCCAATTGCAACTAAACAGAAGTTAACTGGTGTTAGCTCTCAATTATGATATTGCCATAGATGGCTATTCATGCAAGCTCTTTAGACAAAAAACAAACAAATAAACAAAAAAACAACCAAACAAAAAACACTGAGTAAAGGATCCAAGGTAATATAAATATTATTTATTGGCATTACTACTAGTATTCAGCATTTCTCTCTGCTATGTTGACCAGATGTCTAATATTAAGAAGAGATAGTGGAGATGTAGTTATCTACACAGAGGGTAGTTTTAAAGCCTATAATTTTATAGCATAATTATTTAATCAGAGATTTTAATGCCAAAGTTTTGTATTTTAAAACCATAGTTGTCTTTGAAGTAGTTATAATCATCTGCCATTGATTGCCTATTACTTGAGTTCTAATATTTGTTTTAAAAAATTTTAAGAATAGTAATATCCTTAATTGAACTATATTAAATATTAGATGGGAAGTACTAATTTCTGACACATAAAAACTAAGATTAAAGGACTTATTTTATGTCTCATACTGTGTGCATTCTTTTTTAAGTGAACCTACTGAGAATTAGAACTTGAAGCTTTAAGTTTGAGATGCAGTTGTCATGGCAACCAATATCCACATTTCTGCATATCACTATTCAAATGGGATTTGGACAAAAGAAGATCAGAAGGAAACTGCTACATTATGTAGTATTCTCCTGCATTTAAGAAAATATACTAGATGCTTCCTAGTCACCTTTGATTTCTTTAAATAAATATATTTTATCTCAATATATATTATTTATCTGATAGAAACTAGTGCTGCTTTACAAAACTATTACTACAAATACAGTGATTCATGTAAATTTAAGAAACATTTATTATTTGTATGAATATGATAAGAAACATTCAATTGGTATGTAAATGGATAACACAAAATAGAAGATTCAAGGAAATGAAACTTTATTGAATAATGAAATGATTGTGATACTCAGTTAAGTATTAACTCAGACATGTGCTAATCCAAAAAAAACTTACAATTCATGAAAAGCAGAGTTGTTTCAAGTCACTTGTTATGTTTAGAATAAAGCTAAATTGGCAAACATTACACTAGTAGATTTATTGTTTTGCTACTAAAGTGATAATCTGCTTAAAGAATTGCCTTCTAAAAGTGTCAATTTCAGTAAGAATCTACTTGGTGCAAGTTTGATTATGTGTGTGTGTGTGTGTGTGTGTGTGTGTGTGACTGTTGTACACTTGAAAAAGTATTATATATGCTCAAAAATTTGTGTCTCTGGGAAAAGTGATGTTTGCAGGCAAGAGAGATAGTTCTTCTTCTTCTTCTTCATATCAACTTGCATTTATATAGCATTTACTATGAACCAGGTGCCATGATAGGTTATTTACAATTATTATTTCATTTGATCCTCACAGCAACCCTGGGAAGTAAGTGCTATGATTATCCATATTTTACGGATGAGGACACCAATGCAATCAAAGTTTAAGTGACTTACCCCAGGGTCACCCTGCTAGTAAGAACAAATAACAATTATTCTCACAATTATATCACATTCTCTCCACCATACTACATTTCACTTTTCCTCACCATTCAATTGTTCTTTCCAATAAAAATATATTTCTTTCTAATAAAACTAGCTGCTGCTGCTGCTGCTGCTGTTGCTACAACTACTACTACTCCTATCTGGCATTGTTTTATCCTTTTTTTTCCCTGGACATTGTTTTTATTGTGCAAGGATGCAGAAGTTATGCAATGTATCAGTAAAGTTTCTTTTTAAAAAATAACATATGACAAAGACCTGAATTAACATGACTTATAGCAAATAAATATACCTAAGAAGCTAGCAATCTTTAATAAATCAATAGATGACAAGTCCCTATCCAATACTACAAATAGAGGTCTCAAATATCCTTGAAAATTCAGTATGGAACCAGAAAGTTATCCAAAACAACACCATTGTCTCAAAATGCCAAGACATTACATTGTTTAAAGATCTCCGCATTATGTATGCATCCATATATAGCTGAATGAACATCACAAACACCCCAAAATGAGTGTTTCCATAGATAAAGAAGACAAAAGTGAAATATATATGAAATCTTTTCCTTATCACTTGCTTTTTTAATTATATAATAATTGCAATCCATTTCTTTTTTCTTTCTTTTCTTTTCATTTCTTTTCTTTCTTTCTTTTTTTTTTTTGGCTAGGCAATGGGGTTAAGTGACTTACCCAGGGTCACACAGCTAGTAAGTGTCAAGTGTCTGAGGCTGGCTTTTTAAAAAGAATTATTATTAATTTATTCATTTTTAGTTTTCAACATTCACTTCCACAAGATTTTGAGTTCCAAATTTTCTCCTCCCTCCCCAAGACGGTGTGCATTCTGAAAACCCCTCCCCCTAATCTGCCCTTCCTTCTATCTCACCCCCTTCTATTATCCCCTTTTTATATTTTCCTGTAGGGCAAGACAGATTTCTATACTCCATTGCCTGTATATCTTATTTCTCAGTTGCATGTGAAAATAATTTTTAATATTTTTTTTTATATTTTAGCTTCTAAATTTTCTCCCTTCCTCTCTCCCCACCCACCCTTATTGAGAAGGCAAGCAACTCAATGCAGGTTATACATGTGTAGTCATGCAAAAACACTCCCTTAGTAGTCATGTTGTGAAAAACTATATTTCCTTTCATCCTATCCCTCCACCTGTTTATTCTATTCTCTCTTTTGACTCTGTCCCTCCTCAGAAGTGTTTGCTTCTGATTGCCTCCTTCCTTAATCTGTCCTCCCCTCTATCATCCCCCTCCCCACTCTCTCATCCCCTTCCCCTTAATTGAGTGTGTATGTTATTCCCTCCTTAAGCCAGATCTGATGAGAATAAGATTCACTCATTCCCTCTCACCTTCCCCCACTTCCCTTCCACTTTAAAAACCTTTTCCTGTCTGTTTTATGTGAGATAATTTACCCCATTCTACCTCTCCCTTTCTCCTTCTCCCAGTATAATCCTCTCTCACCCTTTAATTTTATTTTTTCAGATATCACCCTTTCATCTTAAACTCACTCTGTGCCCTCTATCTATCTAGCTATCTATCTATATCTATACATATATACATATATACATATATATGTGTATATATATACATACACACACACACACACATACACACACACACACACATATATATATATATATATATATATATATATACATATATATTTTCCTCCTCCAACTACCCTAATACTGACAAAGGTCTCATGAGTTACAAATATCATCTTTCCATGCAGGAATGTAGACAGTACAACTTTAATAAGTCTCTTATGATTTCTCTTTCCTGTTTACCTCTTCATGCTTCTCTTGAGTCTTGTATTTGAAAGTCGAATTTTCTATTCAGCTCTGGTCTTTTCATCAGGAATGCTTGAAAATTCTTTATTTCACTGAATGTCATTTTTTTCCCCTGAAGGATTATACTCAGTTTTACTGGGTAGGTGGTTCTTGGCTGTAATCCGATCTTCTTTGACCTCTGGAATATTATATTCCAAGCCCTCAGATATCTTAAGGTAGAAGCTGACAAATCCTGTGTTATCTTGATTGTGTTTCCACAATACTTGAATTGTTTCTTTCTCGCTGCTTGCAATATTTTCTCCTTGACCTGGGAACTCTGAAATTTGGCTACAATATTCCTAGGAGTTTTCCTTTGGGGATCTCTTTCAGGAGGTAATTGGTGGATTCTTTCCACTTCTGTTTTACCCTCTGGTTCTAGAATGTCAGGGCAGTTTTCCTTGATAATTTCTTGAAAGATGATGTCTAGGCTCTTTTTTTTTTATCATAGATTTCAGATAGTCTAGCAATTTTTAATTATCTCTCTTGGATCTATTTTCCAGGTCAGTTGTTTTTCCAATGGGATATTTCACATTGTCTTCTGTTTCTTCATTCTTTTGGTTTTGTTTTATCATGTCTTGATTTCTCATGAAGTCACTAGTTTCCAATTGCTCCATTCTAATTTTTAAGGAAGTATTTTCTTCAGTGAGCCTTTGGACTTCCTTTTCCATTTGACCAATTCTGCTTTTGAAGGCATTCTTCTCCCCATTGTCTTTTTGGACCACTTTTGCCATTTGGGTTAGGCTATTTTTTAAGGTGTTATTTTCTTCAGTATTTTTTTTTTTGGAGTTTCCTTTAGCAAGCTATTGTTTTTCTTGTATCGCTCTCATTTCTCTTCTCAGTTTTTCCTCTACTTCTCTTACTTGCTACTCAAAATCCTTTTTGAGCTCTTCCACGGCCTAGAACTGATTCATATTTTTCTTGCAGTCATTGGGTTTAGGAGCTTTGACTTTGTTGTCTTCTTCTGGTTGTATATTTTGATCTTCTTTGTTACTAAAGAAAGATTCTATGGTCAGACTTTTTTGCACAATTTGCTCATGTTCCCAGTCAATTACTTGAGTTTTAAACTTTTTGATAAGGTAGGGGTCTGCTTCCAGTGTGGAGAATATACTGTTCCCAGCTTCGGGGGTTTTGTGCAGCTATTTTCAGAGATACTTCTAGTGACCTGTAAAGTTTCAGTTCTTCCAGGGTGGTATGATCAAGAGCGAGGTGTTTACTTCTTTCCTGGCCTCTGCTCTGGAACTGTGAGGATGATTTCCTCTCCACCACCACTGCAAGCTCCACCACACCATAGCTCCTCCTTGCTCCAGGAGCACCACCCAGAACTGTGACCCAGATTCAAGCACAGGCAAAGCAACAGATTCCTCCTTCAGCATCAGAAAAGAAATCCCTGCAATCCCCCTCTGATCAGCCAGTCAATTCCCCTTCATCTGTGGGCCAAGAGCTCTGGAAGCAGCCTGTGCCCCAGGGGCTGCACTGGGACTGGACCTGGGACTGAGCTTTTCTCTTACCATGGTCCAACAGACCTTTCAAGCTGTCTATGGCATTTGTGGATTAAGAAGTCTGGAAACTGCCACAGCTGCCCATGTTTCAATACCCTGAGGCCTGCTCCAGGTTTTGCTGAGGCCTGAACTTTGCCTGTGCTCCTCTCCCAGCCAGGTGCAATAGACCTTTCCAATCAACCACCCAGGTTGTCTTGGGCTGAAAAATTTTTTTTTGTTTTTTTATTTTTCTTTGCTCTGTCTTTCTGTGGGTTCTTCTGTTCTAGAAGCTGCTATCAAGCAAGTCACTGTTTTTACTCCACCATCTTGGCTCCTCCCATGTTTTATCCTTTGAGGTTACAATATATTTCTTCCCAGATTCCATACATTCCAAACCGGCCTTGATGTTCCTCACACATGACATTCCATTTTTCTTTTCCATACACTTACGCTGGCTGTTCCCATGACTGGAATGTACTACCTAATCAACTCCAATTCTCAAGATTCCTAACTCCCTTTAAAACTCAAATCACATGTTATTACCTACATGAGGCATTTCCCTTTTCTCCTAGCAATGTATACACCTCTTAACAAAATTACCTTGCATTTATTTTGTCTTTATTTACATGGTCCATGTTATCTCCCCTAATGACATATAAGCTCCTTCAGGGCACATGATATTTCACTTGTATCTTTATGTCATTATAGCTTGGCATAGTGCCTGTTACAATATGTTTTAAATGTGTTGTTACTGGGTTGTTGTAATAATGAGATAATCTATGTTAAGAATTTTGCAAATTTTAAAATATTGAATAAATGCCAGTTATAAATCTGTCTTTCAAGTAATCACATATGCATTGAACTCAGTCTGAAATATTTTGAGATTTTTCAAATTCATTAAATATCTTTAGCTTTCAAGGTCCTAATGTCATTAGAAAGTCTTCACAGAAACATTCCCATCTCCAAACCTCAGTTTTCATTGGGCCATAATTGTGTCTATGTATTTCACTTTATTTTAATCAAGGAAATAGTTCTATTATGGAGAAAAAAATGAAGCATTTTCAACTGGAAAACACAGCCAAAAATTTTAAGCTCCTCCATTCTACTTAGCATGCATTTCATTTAGACCTATTGTAGTATCTGTAATATCATACGAAATAGTAATCTCTCTAGAAACATCTGGTACATTAAGTGACAAAGTAATTGATTAATGTGTTGGACATGTTGTGAAGTTTATTTTGTTAAAATCCCTTTGGATTCTTCTGAATGGGCTGCAAGTGTGAATGACTTTAGTGATGTCAAATATTGCTGATTAAAATAAATTCTAATTGGTAAATATTGCATGGGTTTCAACACTCTGAAGATTCTAGATAGATTAGTAGCAACCAACATTTTACTTCTCCTTTGCTACATCTCAACATTTTATTTCATTTTAATTTTTTATCTATTTTATTTTAATTTATTTAATTTCTACTCCACATAGATTTCTTTCTCACTAGACCCAAAACTGATAAGCTGAGTCACCAACCCATACTCTGAATATTGGGAAATACTCCTGAAATTTCACTTATTCTTATTCCAAATTTGGAGATCAGACTTCAACAACCTGAAAAGTCTAATGCTGAACTCTCTAAAATGCCTCCCTTCTCTTGGTTGTTTCACAGAGACCTCCATCTTTAGCCACTTAGAATTACAATTCCTCTCTCAAAGCAATTTCCCACATTTTAGTTTATGAGTTAAGAAATATTGTCAAATTTAAACTGAAATCATATTTAAAATGTATTAAAGTATAAAAATTAAAATATCTCCAAAGACTCATAATCTTCCTCAATTACATATTTCTAAAATATTTAATTCAACAAATGTTTATTGAGTGATTACTATGAGAATGAAATGTAGAAATGCAGAGATACTTGAGTTTTGGTGCAAGAAAATGAAATTTAGAAGACTGTTCCCTTTCCAATCTGCCATGCATAAGTGGTACCCAGGGTTACAGTCCCCTGAAGCCTTGTGTCCTAACATTTAAGGTCCTTCCCCAAGACTCCCCATCATTTACATTTGTTTTTAAAAGTTGATTCTATTTTACTCCTCATGGAATAAAGATTCCATTTATTTTCTAGAGTTGTAAGGACTTAATGTTTTTCTCTTTGATTTTGCAGTTTCATGCATCTCACACCTTTCCCTTGGCAATACCACATTAAAGAAAAGTCTTTGCAAGGATCCCTGTCTCCAATACATAGAGTTTTATGTACTACATTCATGATATATTGGAAACTTTGAGCCAGGAAATGCAAATTGATCTATGGCACAAGCTTCCAGAAGAAAGATACAGCCATTAAATTGAGGTATTTCTATAAATGGAAGACCTTACCATTAAACAAATGTGTTTCTACAAATGGAAGGTAATAAAGCTCTCCTCTAAATATTTCAAATGGGAAAAAATAATTAAAGAAGATCAGTGTTATTGACTGGAACCATTTCTACTCTTCTTCCACTGATCATTTATTTGTGCATTTATGAAAGATGTGTTTGCTTTTTTTTTTTTGGCTAGGCAATGGGGTTAAGTGACTTGCCCAGGGTCATGGAGCTAGTGAGCATTTTGCGTCTGAGGACTGATTTGAACTCAGGTCTTCCCGAATCCAGGGCTGGTGCTCTATCCACTGCACCACCCAGCTGCCCCTATCTGTTTGCTTATTGGAAAAGGTTTGAATTATTTTTTCTTCTAGTTAATGCCATGTTCAACCAATCAACAAGTGCTTATTAAGCACCTATTACGTGATAGGCACTATGCTAAGCTATAATGATATAAAGATATAAGTGAAATATCATGTGCCCTGAAGGGGCTTATAGGTCATTAGGGGAGATAACATGGACCATGTAAATAAAGACAAAATAAATGCAAGGTAATTTTGTTAAGAGGTGTATACATTGCTAGGAGAAAAGGGAAATGCCTCATGTAGGTGATGACATGTGATTTGAGTTTTAAAGGGAGTTAAGAATCTTGAGAATTGGAGTTGATCAGGTAGTACATTCCAGTCATGGGAACAGCCAGTGTAAGTGTATGGAAAAGGAAAATGGAATGTCATGTGTGAGGAACATCAAGGCCGGTTTGGAATGTATGGAATCTGGGAAGAAATATAATGCATAATAAGACTCAATAAGTAGGTCAGAGCCAGATTATGGAGGGTTTTTAATGTCCCCCCAAAAGAATTTGTATTTGTTCATGAAGGTAATAGGTAGCCAATGAATTTGAGTGGGGATTGACATGGTTAAACTCGTGCTTTAAAAATATCAACTTGGCAACTGTTTGGAAGATACATTAGAAAAGACAATAACTTGAGTCAGGGAGACCAATTTGAAGACTATTTCAATATTTAGGCAAAAGGTGTTAAAGGTATCAACTAGGGTCACGATTATGTGACTGAAGAGAGATGTTGTAGAGGAAGAATCAATAAAACCTGGTAAATATAGTTATATTATAATGAGGAAGAATGAACAGTCAAGGATAACTATGGGTAATTGGGAAGATGGTGGTACACTCAACAGAAACAGAAATTTGAGGAAAAAAAAAGTTGAGTTTGGGAGGTGAACAGATAATGAATTACAGTTTAAATTTGAGATGCCCTGAGAATTTCAGTTTGAAATGTATCATACCCGATGGAGTTTAAGAAAGAAACTTTGTCTGAATTCAATGGAGATCTGTGAAGAATCTACATAGAGATATTTAAACTTCTGTGAGCTAATGAGGCCAGAGTTTAGATGAAGATAAGAAGAGATTGCAGGGAATTGTGGTTTGTCCTTCTTTCTCTAAGAGGACCATGACATCAGGAAGATGATAGCATGGCTTGCCATTGAATTGGATTTGAGAGAAGGAGGGCTGTGCAAAGTCACAGCCTCACTTCCTCTTCCAGAGCCATCTGAGTCAAGTGGCCAGATATACATCAGAATGACTGGTGATGGGCCAGGATTCAGAGGGAGACCTTGGCCTTTTTAAGCTAAGGTCTTTCCCAGTTCTTACTTTGATTGAGGCAATGTTCATTCCATGAATAGGCCTCTTTAAGAAGTGGGTCAAAGGATGGCCCCTTTAGTTTAAAAAAAAAATCAAACTGGGAGGGGAAGACCCTCAGGGTTGCTGACCAAGAGAGAAACAATTACTATTTACATTCACTCTGAGCCAGGAGGGCCCAGAAAGTAATCCTTTAGAGGTGCTTGGGCAAGGACCTAAAGTTGTTCGATCTGTGAGAGCCAGAATGAATTGTGTTTAAGGTATATTCTTTAAGAAAAAAATCTAGCTAGTAAACCCCAAGAAAAGTAGGTAAGTTTCAACCATCACAAATTACCTTTCTTTGGGCAGAACAAAACACTCACAATTAGATGACAGAATATGACTGATGATACAGTAAAAGATACTGAGAAGGGGAAGTCAGATGTGTAGGAAGAGAAGTAATAGACAACAACTTTGTGAAAACCCAGAAAGGAAAGAGCACTGAGGAAAAAAAGTGTCAAGGTCATCATTCCTCACTCATCTCCTGCTTTGCCAACATGTTTAGGTATATACATGACTTCAGCCTTCTACAGCATTTCATAGACTCATAGAATGTTAGAGGTACAAGAAGGTTTCACAATCATCTAATTCAATGCCCTCAGTTTGAAGATAGCCTTATCTTCATGAAATGAAGGTGGTTTACCTCAAGTTTCTAGTTGGTACAGTATGGATAAGAACCTAGATCTTCTCCCTCAAGTCCAGAGTTTTCTCCAAAATCATCTTAATTCACATACAAAGCCCTATATTCACTAGCCTACATTTTTGAATTTTAGTTGAAGAAAACTGATCTAAAAAGTAATCTCTCTCAATCCCCACAAATGAAATTTCAGGAAGTTGGTTTTATTCATGGTTTTGCATTGTATACATTCATTCAGTCAATTTGGACCTGTGGTTTGATCTGTTTAGTGAATATCTAATGTGGAAATTATCTCAAATAATAGAGATCTAGGATGATTCCTAAGTAACTTGCTTCCTAGAGTGTTGCCTAAAACAAGGATTCTTAAACTTTTTCCCACTTATTCCCACACAATTTCACATAATACTTCTAGCTGTGTGACCCTGGGCAAGTCACTTAACCCTGTTTGCCTCAGTTTCTTCATCTATAAAATGAGCTGGAGAAGGAAAAGGCAAACTGCTCTAATATCTTTGCCAAGAAAGCCCCAAATGGGGTCATAAAGAGTTAGACATGACTAAAATGACTGAACTACACTCTTTCTATTTCCTAATAAGTATTTCTATACCATGCCCCTTCAGGCCTTCTTAAACTATGGGTCTCAACCCCATATGGGTAGAACACTGAAAGGTAAATAGACTTACCCAGGGTCACATAGCTAATATGTGTTAGAGATAGAGCTAGAACTTATGACTTCTTGACTCCAATGCTGGTTCTTTACTTATTGTGTCTTTTTGCCTCTTATCTTTTAGTCTATTCTGATAAAATTGATTTAACCATCAATTTCACATAAAACAAACCTGTTGAAGATGGGAAGTATCTTCTAACTGATAAAGGAAGTTAAATTATAGATTGCAATGAACAACCTTTGACATCTATTTCTGGAAGGACTCACTATCAAGTCAAGTACTTTTATTGTTACTACTGTTGTTTGTCCTTTGTTTTTGAAGAGGATCAATGACATCATGAAGGTGATGTCTTGACTTGCCCGTGTATTGGATTTAAGTGGGGCAGAGATGCACAGAGTCATCAATCTCATTCTTTTTTCCAGAGTCATCAAAGTCCAGTGGCAAGATGACTGGCAATGGATGGTCCAGGATGCAGTAGTTGATGTTGGTGTCTTCGATATCTGACCAAGTTCTAAGTGATTCACAATGCCTGTTAGAACTTCTTGGAGTCACAGGTGAGAGTGGGGTCATAGGTGGACACCCAAGGTGGATAAGCAGCACTGAAACAGGCTCAGGAAGCCCTCACATCAGAGCTGCTAGTCCCATGAGAAGCTCATGGCACAATGGATAGATTGCATGGCCTGGAATCAGGAAGAACTGAGGTCCAATCTGGCTTTAGATACTTCTAGCTGTGTGACCCTGGGCAAATCATTTAACCCTGTTTGCCTCAGTTTATTCATCCATAAAATGAGCTGGAGAAAGAAAAGGCAAACTGCTCTAGTATCTTTGCCAAGAAAGCCCCAAATGGGGTCATAAAAAGTTAGACATGACTAAAATGACTGAACTACACCCTTTCTATTTCCTAATAAGTATTTCTATACCATGCGAGCAAAAGCAGAAACTTGGTTATGCAAGATCAATAGAGAATATTACAAACAATAATATAGCATGGACATGATATATACCTATCCTTGTCCAATAGAAAATATTGCACACAGGAATGAAATATGCACATAATTTGTTCTGTCCATGTAAAATACACAATATTATATGTAGATGTCTATTATATGTACATTTTACATAATATAATAACTTACATTATACATGAATAGGATAGTGTTTTTATTTATCTGTGTGTATGTATAACTAAGTATATTAAAGTATCTTAGGTCAAGAGAAAGTATATATGAACAACATGTCACATGAAGCCCAGAGATCCCTCAGGTATAATATATTAATTACTTTCCATTTTATTACCCGTATCAGTAACTCCCAAGCCTTAAGTACTTCATTACTTTATCATTATATTGTGTTTGCAATACCTCTCCCACTTGTTGTCCTTTTTCACCACCACCCCAAAATTATTCATGACATTAATTTTTAAAGTAATTAAAGTGAAAATATTAATTTAAATTTGAAAACAATGGACAAATTCTTGATATCTTCTGAGATAAGTGAAAACATTCCAGTATGTGCAAAATAATTATAAAGCTTGAGAATTACTTTTCTGTGGTATGCATTACCAAATAAATCATGTATTTCTCTGCCTTTATTAACAAACACTTCCCCTATTCCCATTATATAAAGTTTAGGTCCTTTGTGTAAGGCATGTTGTGTGTATTATTTCCAAAGGATTTTAAATTTTGTTTACCCTGTGTAATATGATACTTGAATTAGAAATGAGACCATTTTTAGACCTTTAAAGAAATGGGGTCAGGCCTGTAACTAATTATTTCTCTGTATCCAGATTCCTTGAATTCCATTTAAATGAAGTTAAATCAGTATCAAGGCAGATTATTACTGAAGAAAAACATGGCTGAATACATTTTACTTGAAGTTTTTTTTTTTTTAGTCAGCTCATTATTTCCAAGGAACATGTTTAACACATGAAGAATGTAATTCTGCTAACATGTAAAAATTAAATTATATAAACAAATCAAATATCTCTCATCCATTTCAGATTATTGTTCCATACTGAGTCCTTGAAATATGTAATAAGACTTTTAATACCTTCTCCTTCTACCCCACAATGCAGATGTTGGTAATCTAAACTCCCTGAAAATCTCTATTTGGAGAAAATTTCAGTCATAGGTTTCCCTCTACCAACCCTTCCTTGGATTCATTGCTTTTTCTTTGTAGATAAAGAGCAGGTGGAACATGACTTATTAAACATCTAAATACATGGGATATTACAGCTGACATGATGTTCAGCACATTAATCAGTCTTCAGAAAGTGGTAGGTTTAAGCCATGATGTTTTCACTAAATCTATGATATAACTTCTAGGAACTCTTCCATTCAATGCCATCTTCTCAATTCTTATAATAAATAGAGTAGGATACAGCCTCAAACTACTAAAAGACAGAAACCTTTACTACTTTGGATTGGTTATCTATGTAAGATTATGGAAGAACATTGATAGTAATAGCATAGGAAGGTAAGGTATGAGTGAGTTACAATCTGGTTGTAATAGTGGGTATATCCGTGTCAGGAAGGTCATAGTCTCCACTGTAGTACTGAAATATAAAAATAGGTAGAAAATCTATTATGCAAATATAGATTTCTAGAAAAATGTAATATCTTTTCATTTTGGCTAATAATAACATTAGTGGTATGAATAATGGCAACGACAATAATGATAACAATTTTAGATTATATCTATATTATGTTTTAAGGTTAACTTTTAGCAATCCTGTCTTGTTGGCAGTTAGGTAAGGAAATCATTGCTAGAGGAAAGGACTTTTTTTTTGGTCTTTTTCTCTCTTCTTCTGTTTTCCCTCCTTTCCTCCTTCCTTCCTTTCTTCCTTCCTTCCCTCTTTCTTTCTCTCTCTTTCTTCCTTCACCCTTGTTTTTTTTTTCTTTTTTTTCTAATGCTAGCTCCTTCCTTATTACTTCTAGTGCTTTTTGCAATTCTGGTGTCTTTTGCTACTTCGAGATTTATTTCTGTGACTTTTGTTAGTGTTTTTTTTTAGGGAAGAGAGAAGGATTTTATTGTTTTAGCATTATTGTTATTCTTACTATAGACTAATCTTAAGCAATTCATTTTATGTACTATCATAAATGAAGCTTTTTTTTTCTCTTGGATATTTATTAAATTTTTTTAAAAATTGAAATTGTGAAATTACCCACTACCTATGTTAAAACCTATACAGATGATTATTCTCTGGTAGCAATACTTGACTTTTATTAAGCAATTCTTTGTTATATGTAGTCAAATGTTCCTGGTCATTTCCTTATATAATTTCCTGAAGTATGGTGTTCATATTCTTTGATTCATTGCACTGTTCTCTTATACCTATAATCCTCCTTGCATCATTCTAGGTCAGTTGCTTTGACTTTAATTGAGTTCTTATATTCTCTTAAAGGTGTTGCAATTTGCTTCACTTTTCCCATTCTTTTTCTACTTTTGTATATTTTGCATTGAAAATCTGTCATTCCCTCTTCATAGCCTCTACTTCTATTGATATGGTCACCATTATATTTTCTATTTTTCCAATCCCTCTATTTCCTTGCCTTTATTCTTCACCAAAATCTCTGAGTTCTATTCTTTTTCCCTAAAAATTTTATTTTTATTTTAAATCAGTTCTAGAAGTGATCTCTTAATTCTTTTGCTTGTCTTTCTGCTTTCTCTATTCAAAAGTTCTGGTCAATATTATATTATTTATTGCATTATGGCATTCAGTTATTTTTACTTGTTATGTTCTTCTGGGAGACCTATGATACTGTAGATCCAACTAGTTGCCACTACATAACCTGTCTTTGAATTCAATATGTTTTGCTTGTGTAGAGATCATGTTTGTTTGTGTTTTTTGTTTGTATTTTTTTTTTTTGGTGAGGTGATTGGGATTAAGTGACTTGCCCAGAGTCACACAGCTAGTAAGTGTCAAGTGTCTGAAGTCAAATTTGAACTCAGGTCCTCCTGACTCCAAGGCTGGAGCTCTATTCACTGTGCCACCTAGCTTCCATGAAATCATGTTTTCTTTTAACATTATTGATTTTCTGTTTTACATGTTGTCCTTTACATCTTATATTTGTATTGCCCCCAAATTATTCATCTTTTGCTTTGTAGGAGAGTTTTGCTACCTTGGATTCAAGTGTTCTATTTTTTTCTTTTTCTTTTTCTTTTACTATTTTGCATTCAATTCTGCTATTCAGGCAATATATTCTACTTTCATAATTCTTATTTCTCTCTTAAGACTTTTGATAATGTGATGCTGTGGTTCCACACTCTCTTGGAACTGTATAGCATATTCTGTCTTATTAGATCTTGGTTCAAATTCCTTTGTTTTTCAATATTTATTTAAAGATATTTGAAGTCATTAAGTGTCCTGGTGGTCATCTTCCCTTCTGTTTTAATATAGATTAATCTATTTATTATTATTATTTTATCTGAGTTTTTTTTTTCTACTAAGATCTTTGGCAATGTCAGTCTTTCCCCCTACTTTTATTCCCCTAATGTTTAATTTCTGACTACTTCCCCTCTTATGGTAGACCTCCCTCCCCCCATCACCAAGGGCTGGACTTCAAAGTTTCTTAAAATTTTGACCTTTCCAATCTTAGACCCTTTCACAGGTGACTCTGGGGAGACAGAACTGGCTCTAACTGGATGCCAATGCTCATATTCCTTCAAACCTGGTGAAGTCACACACACACACACACACACACACACACACACACACATCCAGTTCTAGTTCCTTTTGTTCTTTGTTCCTTGTCCTGACTGAGTGTTGCTTCAGTACAATGGACTGCTACAACAGTACACTTTCTTTTTCCTTATGCATCCACCTCTTGGGAGAGAATGTTTGTGGAAGGGAGAACAGGGAGGAGAAGTTATGCTGGAAGAAAGAGCAAGAACAAGGAAATTTCTGAGCACAATCCCATGAGTCATATTGGGTTGACCTGCCAGACCTTTAGGGCTAGTTAAGTAGAAGGTATTTAGTGAGTGTGTTAGGCATTAAGTGGGTATCTTTGTTTTTTTTTTTCATTAAGGTGATACTTTTTTTTTAAGATTTCTTTTTGTCTTAACCTATGGGAAAGAGCTGCACTTAATTTAACCTTTTCATATAATTGCTATTTTGAGGAGTTTCAAAAATTTGTGACATGTGGAACAAATGTTTAGTCCTCTATGTGATGTGCCATTTCTCTTTCTACTCTCTCTCTCTCTCTCTCTGTCTCTCTCTCTCTCTCTCCCTCCCTCCCTCCCCAAATACACATACATATATATATATAATATTTATTTGTAGCATTTAAAAATTATCCCAAATTCTCACCTTTCTCACCTCTCCCCCACCAATTGAGAAGACAAGCAATGTGATATCAATATACATGTGAAATCATGCAAAACATATTTCCACATTAGCTATATCATGCCAAAAAAGCAGGAAAAATAAAGTAAAAAAACTATATTTCAATTTGGACTCAGAGTTCATAAATTCTTTCTCTGCAAGTGAATGGCATTTTTTATCCTTAATCCTTTAGAATTTTCTTGAATCATTATATTGATCAGAGTAACTAAGTCTTTCATAGTTGATCATCATTACAGTATTGTTGTTACTTCATACAATGATCTCCTGGTTCTTCTCACTCCACTTTCCATCAAGTCATGCAGGTCTTCTGATTTTTCCATCCTGAAACCATCTCCCTTTTCACTTCTTAGAGCACAATAGTATTTCTTCACATTCATATGTCACAACTTATTTGGTCATTTCCCAAGTGGTGAGCCTCACCTCAATTTCTAATTTTTTTGTCATCAAAAATAAAAAAAACCCTGCTATATATATTTGTGAATATAAGCCCTTTTCCCTTTTTTATCTCTTTGGGATATAGACCTAGTAGAGGTACTTCTGGGCCAAAGAATATACACAGTTTTATAGACCTTTAGTCATTCCACATTGTCCTCTAGAATAGTTGGAACAGTTCACAAAAGTTCATTAGTGTAGTTATTTTTCCTCATCCCTTCCAGGATATACCATTTATGATCAACATGAGCTGAAATCTCAGAGTTGTTTTACTTGCATTTCTCTAATCAATGGTGATTTTGAGTATTTTTTTATATCACTATAGATAGCTTTGATGTCTTCATCTGAAAACTCTCTGTTCATGTCCCTTTAATAATGTATCATTTGGTGAATCACTCTTATTTTTATAAATTTGACTCAGTTCACTTTATATTTGAGAAAAGAGTCCTTTATCAGGGAAACTTGTAAAAATGTAATATTATTTGTCTATGATACCTTTTATCTATCTATCTAACTCTTCTTCCCTCTTTGAACCAATTCTAGGGAGAGGTTCAAGAATTTCCTGCCGTTGCTCCATTTTCCTCTCCACTGTAAAAGCTCTTTCTTTTTTCTGTCTTTTATGTGAGGGCATTTCCCCCATTTTCTCTCCCTTCCCCCTTCTTTCAGTGCATCTCTCTTTTGCCCTTTATTTTATTTCATTTTTGGAGGTCACGCTAACGTAATCAACCCACACCCATGTCCTCTGTTTATGTAGACTACTTCAAATTGCCCTAAAAATGATAAAGTTCTTAGGATTACGTGTATTAACTTCACAAATAATAATGTAAACAGATTAACCTTATTGAGTCTCTCATGATTTCTCTTTCATGTCTACCTTTTAATGATTCTCTTGAGTCTTATGTTTGAATGTCACATTTTCTATTCAGCTTTATTTTTTTCATCACAAATGCTCGAAAGTCCTCTATTTCATTAGATATCTATTTTTTTTTTACCCTGAGGTATTATACTTGGTTATGTGGGGTGGATTATTCTTGCTTATAATCTTAGCTTCTTTGCTTCCTGGAATATCATATTTTAAGCCCTCTATCTTTTTAATATGGTAGTTGCTAAATGTGATCTTGACTCTTGCTCCATGATATTGGAATTACTTTTTTCTTGCTGCTTGCAATATATTCTCCTTGACATGGGAGCTCTCTAATTTGGCTGTAATATTACTTGGAGTTTTCATTTGGGAATCTATTTTAGCAGGTGATTGGTAGATTCTTTCAATTTCTATTTTACCCTCTGTATCTAAGATATTGAGACAATTTTCCTTGATAATTTCTTGAAATATCATGTCTAGAAATTTTTTTTACCATGGCTTTCAGATAGTCCAATAATTGTTAAACTATCAATCCTCAATTTATTTTCCACATTAGTGGTTTTTCTGACGGGGTATTTCATATTTTCTTCTCTTTTTTCATTTATTTTTACTTTGTTTTATTGTTTCTTGCTCATGGAGCCATTTTGCTTCCACTTGCCCAATTCTAATTTTTAAGGAATCATTTTCTTCAGTGAACTTTTTTTGTGCTTTTTTTTTTTAACCATTAGGACACTCTTTTTTTAAGGTAATAATTTATTCCATATTTTTGTGCCTTCCTTATAAAACTGTCAATTATATTTTCATATTTTTTGCATTACTCTCATTTCCAATTTTTTTTCTATCATCCTTATCTTTTTTGAGGGGGCCTTGCATATAGCTGTTTTTACATTGTCTTCTACTGAGTTTATGTCTTAGTGTTTCCTGCTACCATAGTAGTTTTTTATGGTCAAGTTCTTTTTTGTTGTTGTTTTCTCATTTTCCAGCCTATTTCTTGACTTTTAAGTTTGAACTTTATATTAAAGTTTAATTCTGCTTACTTGGAACCGGGGAATCATTGTCTCAAGCTCCAGGCTTTGTTGTGTTGCTGTTTTTAGAGCTCATTCTGGATATTTTAAAAATTTTGGTGCTTCCTACATGATGTGATCTGGGGAAAATTGTGGTCACCACTATCTTTATCTGTCTCTGGTTTTTACCCAGGAAAGGCTCCTGTTCTTCTACTGCCACAAGCACTAGCATTCTCTTTGGCTCTTGAACTATGACCAGTGAATTTTGACCCCTGTTCCCTGTAGCCACAAATGCTGGTATTCCTGTCTGCCTTGGAACTGCAACCAGGACCTCTGCTCATTACCTACCACATGCTCCTCTCCATCCTAGGACTGAGAAATGCTTATGAGTGACAAAGTTGTTAATCAGGGCCAGATGCATCCAGTGCCAGCAAAGGGTCCCCTGTAATCAATTTGACTAGTTTTCTGACCCTCTTACCATCTCTGGGTTATTGCCCAGCTGCTGTTGCTGCTCTCATGGTCACCTTAAAGGCCCAGTACTGCTGCTTCTTCTATGCCTGTTTTGACTGGGTCCCATCCTAGTGTCAAAAGTCTTCACTGAGGATCTGCTAAATTGTCTTAAGCTGGAAAAATATACCACCCTAATCTTTTCTTTTCTCTGCTGCTTCAAAATTCAATTTGAAGCATTATTTAAAAGTTTTTCAGAGTGGAATATTAAGAGAGTTTGGCAAAGGTATTGCCTGTATTCCACCAGTGTAGCTCTACCCTAACACCAGAAGGCTATTCTCAATGATTTGGAAATTTCTTGCTATTTTTCCATGACCTCTTCTGATTGTCAATATTTTTTTTTACGTGAGTTTTTGTTTGTTTGTTAGTTTCATTTTCCTTCATAATATAGTACTTGAACATTGTGGTTTGACTTCCCTTTCAATTTTTATTTGTTTTTTTTTGTCTTAGTTATCTTTTGGTTTTCCTACTTATAAGCTAAATTTAAACTTGAGATTTCCCTCATGGATATTCTAATCAGCCTTTTTCTTGTATTCCTTGTGTTACTAGTTGTTTATACCTCACTTCCCTTTTCACTTTATGGATCCTCCTCTTTCCAGCCTGCCAAAGTTGTATGGATCCTTTTATCAGGGCTATGGGGCCCTGGCCTGGTTCTTTGACCATAGTAGGCCATAATGAGAGAAGAATAATCCTAGCTGGAATTTTGAATTCCCTTTCTCTCAAGAACAGAAATGTTTCCCCTTGTAATTGACTTTATACTGCCACCTTCTGCATCATCCTTTATTCAGCAGGTCTCCCTTTCCTTTGTATGGGTAGTAAGGATCAGTGTGTCTCACCTCTTATGGCATAAGGGGAAATTCAATCTGTCACTATCATGGACATCTTTGTCAGGGACCCTCACTGCTTGATTCTGAAGGGCAAGCTTCAAATTTGCTCCCATTGATTATAGCTTGTATTTACATGGTGTTTGTGGGTTTTCATAGCCAAAGAATTCATCACCTGGGGGCCAAGCTCTTCTTAATGATGAATTTACCTGTATTAAATTAGGCTAATTCTCAGATAGCCAATGAAGTCCTTCACCAAAACTCTATTTAATGCTTTTCCAGCTTGGAAGACTTACTAAAGCTTGTAGTCTCCCAGAATAGACTTCAAAATTCCAAGATTCCCTCCATTTCAGCAACATTACCCTCTTTCTGAGACCTGTGACTTAATCAATGAAGGAAACTGCCACTGTGAAAACATCCTCCAATGAAGTAAATCAGCAAGTCATCTTTAAATAGTAGTTTAAGAAAGACATTTGGTGCCTGGGTTTAGGAAATATTAAATGCAGAACTTGAACCTAGGTCTTTCTGAATCCAAGATCATCCTTTGTCTGCACCATAAGACCTGCTATCTTCATCTTCTTTATCATGATCATTATCATTATCTTGAAAGAAAGTACAAAAAGTCTAGTCTAGACTTTTATCTCAAGCATGTGAGCCTAAACCTTCTGAAAGACAATAGTTATCCTCTTTTGAAACTCTAGGGATAGTAATTCTCTACTTAGAATATTTATATTTCTGAAGTAAAATTTCCAATATTTAAACAAACTCTCAATTGTTATGTCTATAGTCACAAAAGACATTTTTAATGATGCTTTATAAATTAGTTAACTTAGCATATAGGCAGGTATCCAGAGTTGACTGCTTATCATCTATCACTGTTGTATGGATCCAAGTGAGTGGCAAGTGTAAGGGAGTGGGGAATAATAAAACAGGATGGATAGAATGAGGTGGCATTGGAATCTCTTGACAGCAAATATTTCAAATAGGTCATAAATATTTGAAAGAAAGCCATTGGTGATGGTTTTAGAAGTCTTCTGCACAAACACAATAATGATATAAGTAAATGAGGGACTGGGAAATGTGATTTTTTTTTCCTTCAGCCTATTTGGCTCCAGCAGCTTCTGTTTGATTTATGTAATTTTATTATTGTGCTGCAATGGCTTTCATTCTGAATTATTCATCCAGCATAAGCTAGCAATAACAGCAATAGCTTTCTTCAGTTAAAAATCCCTGACATTATGAAGGGTGTTTAAATGAACCATGGAGTTTTTGCCCCTCCTTTTATGATCTGAATAGATGCTGCTCTTGGACAAAACATGTTTGGGGAAAGATTTATCACAGCCTCAAGAAAAGTTGCACATGAACTAATGGAATTGAATTATCCTTTGAATCATTTCCTTGAATGGCCCCTAATTTCTTTTCTTGGCTCCCTGCTTGTTTCCAAAGAGTTTCATTGAAAAGTCTACAATGAAAATATTATTGGCTTAAGTGGTTAGAGGTACAACAGATGGTTAGATGTTTCTGAAATGGGATTGCTCATATGATTAGGTTTCTGAGTCTGTGCTTTGATTGTGAAATCAGGAATTGAAGTATTATTAGTCTAATATCATGAATCTTTATCAACATGAAGCCAGTATTAGGTCAGACAGCATATCAAGACCCAGCCCATTGCTTTTCCTGCTGTGCTCTATATTTCTGAACAGCATGTTAACATGGCACACTGAACATTCTGTTTGAACTAGACAGTTAATTGTGGTATCAAGCTGAAGTGATATAAACACTAGCATTTAGCTTTGGAAACTATTCTGACTTTAACTCAGTATATGACTATAAAACAGCTTTATTTTTAAGCTTGGTTTCCTATTCTACAAGAAAGGAACCTGAAAATATTCATACATCTCTTATAAATTGACCCTTTTGCATTTTTATTTGACAGTTTATTTTTAGAATCCTGGCTCTCCCCCTTGACTGTCATGGACCATTGGAAGTAAATCCTACCAGTTAACATATAATTGTCCAATAGCCAAGTTGGCTTAATTCTACTTTTTCAGTTATATTTCATGCTACTCTGAACTCCTGCCAGCTTGACTTCTCTCCATCCTTCCACCTTTAACCTTATAACAGTTCTCATACTCCCAAACCCTTGCCTTTGCTTACTTTGCAGACTCCTTTCCATCTCTGTCAAAGTCCCTCTATTTCTGTAAGACCAGACTTATGTGCCACCTACAGAAGGCATACTGAAATTTTTTCTCCATCTATTCCATACATAAAAGTGATCTCTTGCACCAATTACCTCTACTAGAGATCCAATTTTCCTTTGTGTAATACTTTTCTTACATATCTTCTGAAGATTGTAAGCTCCTTGAGAGCAAAATCTATACATATATTTTTGTATACACTATACCTGGAACAGTCTTGCAAAAAGACACTGATTAGTAACTGCTTGTGGAATGAAAAAAAAATTCCAAGGCTTGGACCATATCATTTGGTCTAATATAGAGTTCTGAGATTTTTCACATAGAAGATAACTCCTATTTTAAATTTACTACAAGTTTTTTTAATGACACAATCATATTTTATATAATACTTTAAAATTAATAATCATAAATTTTGAGCTTGAAGGGACCTTAGAATAAGAGCTGAAGTAACTGAAGCCCATAGAGGTGAAGTAACTTGCTCAGTTTCACCTAGTGAGGTAGTAGTAAGGCCAAGAATCACCCTTTTGATAATTACTCATTGAGTATAGAATTTAAATGTGTTTTTTATGAATTAGGAAACTGAGGATCAGAAGGATAGTATGTTTCAGTGTAAGTTAAGTGGTATTCACCCACCATATATACCCAATTAAACCATCCTTCACAAAAGAACATATTTTAATAACATTATACCTGATTCCATTATTAATTATTTCACTAAACCCCAAGTTTATCCTGGTTGAGTGCTATGTATTGAAAATATAGTTTAACAAAGAACATTAGATTGTGAATTTAAACATAGAAATTTAAATCTTATATGCCAAGAAAGTTCCAAGAACTGCTAATTCTTGAAACCATATGTAACAAGTATGTCTTTCCTACTTTTAAAGGATAATAACAATCCATTGGTCTTAGAAACCAAAACTTCTGGTGCAACTCCAAATAAAAGTATTTATGTACTTAACTCTATAATTCTATCAATTACCATACTGATTTTTCCTTTAATACTTAACTTTATTTTTCTACAGAAAACCAACCACTTTCCCATTTATTGTAAAAATGAATTCAAAATTTGAATTCAAAATCACCTTTCAAAAGAGACCAGAGATTAGATGGTCTCCATGGTCCCTTTCATTTCTCTACATATTATTGGCCTAGGATCACACACCAAGAAAGCAAAAAGGCTTGAACTCACACTGTTAGACCCAGTCCTTTTCCCCCAATCCAAATGGCCTCCCTGGTCTATAAAGATTTATATATCAATCTTATTTATCACTAGCCTAGGTAATTTATATATATATATAATATTATATGTAACAATATATTATTATGTTATATATGTAATTTATATGCATATATAAATTATACACACGTGCATGTATATGTATATATATACATATATGTCTCAGAAGTACACATATCTGACAACATGTTTCCCTGACATTTATAGAAAATGTTTGTCCTACTTTCCCTCATAGACCATTTATCCTAAAGATGTGGCTTAAAAATATGGGTATGATAACAGCATATTGCTATTCCTCTTTAGGAAGATGATAATTCTATTCAGAATGACATCTGCATTTTTAACTCTGGTTGAAAATAGCCATAACCTACACAGTTTTCCTTGAGTTCAGAATACTTCAAAGAATGACCAACATTATCTTTTTACCTCTGGTCTAGTGTACCTATCAGGACAAGTTTTGTATAGGGGCACATGGGCACAGTGATGTATGGCCTATTGTTCAAGAGCCAACTTGAATAATATATATTTAGAGAAATTCATCTACAATTTGACTCAAAGGTGATGATGAAAAGTGACTTTTTTCAGCAATAATTCTTTACAACTATCTACTGAGTTACAGACATATTGTTATTTGCTTGGGTGAAGTGAGTATGGACATCAAAGATGGTACAGATCATTGAAGGATGTATAAAGTTGGTGTTTTATTTATATTGATTTAGGGTTAATGATGAATCATTCAGTGCTAATATATACAACTTTGCCGAAGTCAACCTTGAAGGTGTTCAAGTTTTGGTTTTATTTGTTTTTCTTGATATTTTTCTGAATGAACTAGAAGAGATTGAGGTTGAGCTACATAGCACTCAACCAAATATTTATCTTAATAAGTTCAGAAAAAAAGAGTCAACTTGTAGGGGATGGGGGTGGGGTAAGATAAGGAACCTGTTTGTCCTCCTTAGTCAAACCAATTGATAGACTAGATTTTTCATTTATCAAATATTATAATAACCTTTTTTCTGTAATAATGCTAAGTATTATTAAAGGCATTGCTTATTATATAGTGTTATCTTATGATGAATATGTCATTAAACTATTAACGTGGTGAAGAAATAAATTTAGAAGTGAGATTGGGTTTTTTTATATAAAATAAAAATGTACTGGAAAGCAAAAGATTGAAATTCAAAACCTACTTGTATCATATATGTGTGACCTTAGCAAATCACTTTTCATCTCTGGGACTCCTCCACTTCTTCATTTGTAATATGAAGTATTTGGACTAAGGTCCCTTCTCAATCTAAATCTATGACCCTTTGAACTTATTTGTAAATGATTATTTCATATTGGAATATAAAGTATAGAATTCTGGACTCAGAATCAGATAAACCTAAATGCAGATCTTGTCTTTAATACTTTTGCTGCTTGACTCTGGACAAGTCACTCCACCTTTATGTTCCTCTGGTAACTTTCTAGGACTTGTTTACACAGATGTAGATGGATTACAATCTGCATTAATGGAGGAAGTTCCCCATGTTAATGAGAATTCAGATATTTATATAGAAAAATGTTTCACCTGTAAACAATGTGAGCAAAGGGCAATAAAAAAGATCATTGATGAATGAAAATAAACTGTGATTAGTTACTTGTGATAATTTGCCTATGAGATGTAGCACAAAATGTGACATCAAGGATAAATATTGCTGGGGAAAATGTGGTCATGAAGCAAGAGCAAAATATGAGAGAGATACAATGCAAGAGTTTGACTAATACCCATGAGCTACTAAAGGAAGCAAGGGAAAGCATCCAGCATATTGAGTGGACCCTCAATGAAAGATTTACAGAAAATCTAGAGCCAAAATCTCACAGGGTGATAAGGCATAGAGTGTCATCTGCATTGATGAGGGAATATCAATAATAACAAGTTTTCATTGAAGAGGAGAATGTAAATTCAAAATTCTTTTCTTGGGTTGATCATTCCCAGAATGATTTCCTTTGAGAATGTACACCTGGAGACAATGAAAGTACATACATGATGTTGAAACAGATGGCTGAAAACTGTAAAATTATATTACTCTGTAAATTATCTGATCTGTCTGATAGTGATTGGGTTTGTTGATTATTTTCACTAAATAATTTGAACTGACCTATTCCAGAAGAAGTATAGCCAAAAACAAATTTCAAAGTATTGATACAAGCCAGTCAGATGCAATCTCTGTAGCAGTCAGACATGTATTTACACTGCTTTGGAAAACTGCTGTTCCTTTGGTTGGACGCTGGTCCTTTTTATTTTTAACATCAGGGAGATGGGATTTTGGAAGAGACAGAAAAGGGGAGAATAGTGAAGGAAAGAAAATGGTAATGTTATCTACTGTGTCTGAACAGTAAGAAATATTAATCTTTTAATACTATTCCCAATTTTTATTTTAATGAAACATTAAAATAACTTTTGGAATGATGATCTCAATATTATAGAATGAACACTTATAGTATTATTCTAGTAGACCTTCTGAAGTGGATTCATAAATCATGTTAAATGCATAATAAGTTCAACCTACATAATAGTTCTGAAATCAAACAGCACTCCTGTTTATTAATACATGCACACACACTGAAATTGCTTGAGGATTTTTTTTTTTCCTAGCGTCCAAGGAAAGAAAATATTTTAAGTAATAGGGGAGTAGAAGAAAGAAAAGGCAGTATTTATGAACATTTTGGCTGAGATTTGCAATTGAGTGTGCTATTTTTGAGACACCATTAAAGTAGGAGAAGATGATATAAACAGATTTCATTGTATGTAATTGATCACAGATGAGATGGAAACTACAGCTTTTTAAAGTGATACTTTTTTTACCCTAGAAAATGCTGAATGCTGAGTACCTCAGGATTACATACACTAATAATCAGCTGTATAAAATCAGTTTCATTTTGGTAACATCAATCTTACAAATTGGTTTAAGCTTTTTCATCATTGCCATCTTCTTTTTCTTCTTCCTCCTCTTCTTCCTCCTTGTACTCTTTGTCCATCTCTTTCTCTTTTTCCTTTTCCTTCCCTTTTTCCTTCTCATCCTATTTTTCCCTCTCTTCCTCCTCCTTCCCTTTCTGTTCTTCTTCCTTGTCCTTCTCCATGTTCTTTTTCTTCTGGATTAGAAAATTTGCCAAGGTGACAAACACATGAAGATCAAAGCAAGATTTAAACTTATGTCCTTCAACTCCAAAATCCAACACTATTTGCATTATATCACATTCATCTCAGCTTTTTTATAATATATTATTGAAAACTGTTTTTTATGTTTTTTTTCAGATCTTCATGAAATACATCATAATTTCCTATAGCACACGATTCTAAAGTTTTGTATTCCTGAACAAGGCCTTTGAATGGCATAGATTATAGTTGTGATATTGCAATTATGATGTGTTGTTAACAACAGATGACAATTATATACCTACATTCCCTTAAAACAGAAAAACTGTGTTTCAAGTTCTATGAAATTACATTAACTTGCTGTAGTTCTTATTTAGAGGCAACTGCATTGTTGAATGAATGTAGTACTGGATATAAAGTAAGGAAGACTTGAGTTCAAATCTAGCCTCTGCCATTTACTAACTCTGTGACCCTGGACAAGTTTCTTGACCACTGTCTACCTGAGTTTCCTCATCTGTAAAATGGGGATAATAATATCTAGTTCTCAGAACTATTGTGAGGATCAAGTACAATAATACTTGTGAAACATTTTGCAAACTTTAAAGCATCACATAAATACTGGGCATTTGTTTTTATTCTTTTTATCATCATCATCATCGCCATCATCGCCATCATTTGTTGCACAGCCATTTCTGTTGTGTCCAATTCTTTGTGACCCCATTTGGGGTTTTCTTGGCAAATATATTGAAGTGGTTTGCCATTTCCTTCTCCATCATCATCATCATAATTATTGTTAAACCTAATGAACTATAAAATGTTAATATAATAAACAACAATTCAGGTCACCTATATAAGTTTGATCTACAGTGAAACTAATTTGCTGGCTATAACATCCATTGAACTATTAAATAGCAGTCATTTTGTTTGCTCCCTTTAAGTGTAGGAGAACTAATTTGGATTTCTTTGGCCACTTAGAACTTTCCTAGAAACTTTGAAATGTTGCTTCATTGATTTTATTTTGTTTTGTTTTCTCAATATATTTCTTTATAACAAGCAGAAATATCCACAATTATTCCATTACATTTATATGGAGTAAGTTTAATTGGTGCAGTTGATAGAATACTAGACTTGGAATGAGGAAGAGCTGAGTTCAATCTTCCCTCAGACACTTACTAGATGTATGACCATGATCAAGTCATTTAGCATCTGTCTGCCTCAGTCTCTCCATCTACAAAATGGAGATAACACTTACCACCCAGAGTTTTTTGAGAATAAAAAAATAGGTAATATTTATAAAGCACCTCACAGATGTTAAAACACCGTATAAAATAACAAATTATCATCATCATTATCATCAACGCCATTTTATTGTATCATCTATACATGAAACCAGAGATTTTCAGAAATTTTGGAGAGATTTTGAATGCTGTGGATAAGTTCACTTACCTTGGCAGTATACTTTTCAGGGATGTGTACATAGATGAGGCTGACACACACATTGCCAGAGCTAGCTCAGTGTTTGGGAGGCTTTGAAGGAAAGTGTAGGGGAGAAAAGGTATTAGACTGCCTACCAAACTGAAAGTCTACAAACTGTTGTGCTAACTTCACTGTTTTATGCCCATAAAACCTGGACAATATACTGGCACCATGCCTGGAAACTGTATCACTTCCATTTGAATTGTCTTACCTGGCAAGATAAGGAACTGGATACTGAGGTCATTTCTTAAGCCAAACTGCCAATTATTCACATTCTATTGCAGAGAGCACAACTCTAATGGGCTGGCCATGTTGTTCAAATGCCAAAAGCGTTTTTGCCTAAAAGACTGTTTTATAGAAAACTCACACAAGGCAAGCATTCATATGGAGATCAGAAGAAGCAATATAAGGACATTCTTAAGGTGTCTCTGAAGGACTTTGGGATTGATTGTGAGACATGAGAGATATTAGCAGAGGACTGTCTCATACCAAAGAAGGTGATATGCTCTATGACCAAAGCAGAATTGCAGTAGTTCAAAAGTAACATGAGATGCACAAGTTTAGAGACATATTAACTCCAAATGTTCACATGGACTATTTGTGCCCTACCTATGGTAGTGCCTTCCAAGCTTGTATTGGTCTGATCAGCCACAGCTGGATACACTACACTTTGACCCTGATATAGTAATGTCATTTTGGTCCTCTTCAAGCATGAAGGACAATATCCAGCCATTATTATTATTAGTCTCAAAGTACCAAAGTGTAGTGAATCTTTTTTTGTGTGTGTTTCACTGCATTCTTTAAAAGTAAGGATTCACTCAACATTCACTCATCTTCTTCTATTTCTTCAGTTTATCCAAAGTATTGATTCATGAAATCAAGGACCAGCATCAAGTCGTTAAGCCATAAACCTAAGTTTTCTCTTCTCTAATGACTTTAGATGCTCCTTTTACTTCTAAAATAATATGACTTCCATGTTAATTCTCACTAGTGAACAAATTTTATCAAATCAAGCATTTTATACTTCATTGGAAAACCATCAAACACCGTTTATTGGACATATTTACAAGGCACTTTAAAATAACATCCAGAAAATTAAGAAAAATATTTTTATGAGATATGAGTTAACTCCTTATGCTTAGAAAATGGCAAAGAATAATTTGAGGTGTGGCTGTGAGTGTGGCATTTTCATTATCCATCAGTGGATGGATGAAAGATGAAAAGGTGGAACTGCCTTTATTTTAAATGGGCTAGAAAGAATCATGGTTGTATAAGGAGCAAAAGAGTCCTCTCTTTGTAACTCCATTGCAGTTCTAATATTATAATCTTCTATAATTCCTTTCAAACTATCTCTTCTCAGTGCGCTTTTTTCTTTTCCCTTGAGAAATTTTTAATTCTTTTGCCTCAACTATGAGATCCTTTTTCGAGGATGGTTATCTGGCAGTGGGTTTGAAAGATTATTTTTATAGATTTTTCTTCATTCCTTCAGGATATAATTCCCTAACCTTATTCTCCAAGATCAACTTTAAATTTCAATATGAAAGCCTTCTTTTAATGATTCACTGTATTATAGAGGGTCCTGATTTCTCAAAGACCATGCCAGTGAAGCATATTCTACCCAACCACAAAAGCCTTTGAGTGTAGTCTCAGAGACTTCCTTTATTTCTAGCATCCTAGGACCCACCTAGCTATGTCTACAGAGTCATATCAGCTGCTTTGCAAGCTCAACCACATATCCTCACAAAATATATATGGATATTTACTAGAGCATAGAACCAGAATCATTAACCTGGAATCCACAGAGCCCCAAGAAGTCTAAGCATAGATATAAGAAGGTCCAGAAACATGAATGTTACACACACACACACACACACACACTCACACACACACACACATTCTGTTTTGAGAAATCTTTAAAGAAAATATTCCAGTTCTCTTAGAACCAGAGAACAAAATAGAAATAGAAAGAATCCACCAATCACCTCTTATTAAAACAAAATCAAAGAGAAAACTCCTGGGAACATTCTAACCAAAATTTAGAGCTTCCAGGTGAAAGAAAAAAATATTGCAGGCAGCCAGATAGAAAGAATTCAAGCATTAAACAGATATAGTCAGGATCACCCAGGATTTAGCAGCTCCCAGTAGAAAGGAGTGGAGAACATGCAATGTGATATTTCAGAAAGCAAACAGCTAAGAATAATTTGCCCAGCAAAACTGAGTATAATGCTAAAGGGGAAAAAAAGTAGAGTTTTAGTGAAATAGAAGTCTATCAAACATTCCTGAAGAAAAGACCAGAGCTTCAGTTAAAAAACAATAATGAAGAGAAACACAAAAAGGCAAACATCAAGGGATAAAAATAAAGGAAAGAACATGGATAAATTCTTATTTTCAAATATGGGGAGATGATGCACATTTCCACTCTGACCTCTGTCATCATCAAGCTTCATAGAAGTGATCCAATTTTCAGGGCCTTGGACTGGTTCTTTTATGTCTTGATGATGATAAGAAAATAACTGAAAGATAAGGGGAAAGGAATACAGTAGGGGTGAAGGGAAAGAAAAATTGAGCAAAATTATCTCATATAATGAGGGTACAGAAGAAGACATCTATACAAATGATGTTAAACATGCTGCCCACCTCCTGACAGAGAGCTGATGGACTCAGAGTACTAACTGAGATATATTTTAGAGATGCCTAATGACAAATTTTATTTTGTTTGACTACACATTTTAATAGGAGTTTTGTTGGGGTAAGAAGGAATAGGTTGTAAAAGGCTTTAAATGCCAGATATGATCTTGTATTTGATCCTGGAATTTATAGAGATTCATGAGTTTATTGAATAGGTTGGTGACATGATAAGACCAACATTTGAGTAATATCATTTTGGTGGGTGAATAGAAGATATGTTGGAGTAGGAAGAAACTTCAGGCAGGCAGGCTCATTAGCAGGCTTTTGCAATAGTCCAGATGTCAGGTGATAATGGCCTCCATTAGAGTAATAACAGTGTCAGAGAAGAGAAGAGAGCATATTTGAGGGGTGTTGCAAAGGTGAAATTGACAGCCTTTGGAAACAGATTGGTTATTGGGGGTAAAGGATAATGAGGAGTTGAGAATGACAGCTAGGTAACAAGCTTGGGAGACTAGGAGTATGGTGGTGCTATTAACAGTTTTAAAGATGTTTGGAGGGTTGG
The DNA here is from genome assembly GCF_900497805.2 of Vombatus ursinus. NCBI lineage: Eukaryota > Metazoa > Chordata > Mammalia > Diprotodontia > Vombatidae > Vombatus > Vombatus ursinus. The sequence goes on from NW_020951957.1 coordinate 2,533,221, forward strand.
AAGAGTTTAGAGGAAAAAATAATGAGTTCAGTTTTGGACATGTTAAGTTTAAGCTGTCTACTGGCCATCCACCTCAAGATGTCTGAAAGGTAGTTGGAGATGTGAGAATGGAGAACAGTAGGGAGATTAAGGCAGCACAGGAAGATTTGAGAATAATCAGCATAAAGGTGGTGAGTAACTCCATGAGAGTTGATGAAATTATCTAATGAAGTAGTGGAGAAAGGAAAAAAGAACAGGGCCCAGGATGGAGGAACACAAAATGAAGATCCAGTAAAAGAGACTGAGGAGCACCCTGGTAGGTAGGAGTGAAAACTGAAGACAATGGTGTCCCAAAAACCTTGAGAGAAGAGATTATCAAGGAGATGAGGGTGATCAACAGTGTCAAGGCTACAGAAAGACCAAAAATGAAGAATTTAGAAAGGAAAGAGCACTAACCTCTGAACAGGAAAGTTTTCGCAGAAGAGAAAGAACTTCAACTGAATCTTGAATGGATACAAAGATGCTGCAAAGAAGGAATGACTAGGGAATTCCTTCCAAGTGTGTAGGATGCCTCTTGCCAACATATTACAAAAATGAGAGATGAAAGACTGAGTTTGAAGAACAGTTTGGTAATTCAATTTGGCTGGAACATAAAGTTAATTAAGAGAAAAAAAAGCATGAAATGAGAATGATAAGGAGTGAGAGCCTTAAATGCCAAACTAAGTATTTTATTCTGTTAGACATAAGAGGGAGTTACTTATAAGAAGGGAATGATATATTCTGTTCTAAACCATGACTTAGAGTGACAATTTGTGAAGCAATGTGAAGGATGAACTGGAGAAAGACAGAAATAAGGAAGACCAACTTGGAAGAATTTTGATTACACAAAATGAGACATATTTTGAGACATAATTAGGACTTGAAAGAGAGTGTGAGTGAAGGGAAGAGAACAAACATCAGAAATGTTGTCAAGGTAGTATCAGCAAGACTTGGCAGGGTTTTTTTTGTTTGTATGTTGGAATTGGAGTAAAGAAAATAGTAGGGACAGCTAGGTGGTGCAGTGATTAGAGCTTTGGCCTTAGAATCAGGAGGATCTGGGTTCAAATCTGGCCTCAGACACTTGACACTTACTAGCTGTGTGACCCTAGGAAAGTCACTTAACCCCAATTTTCTCACCACAAAGCAAAAAAAAAATAGTGAAAGATGAGTCCAGAGTTGTAAACCTGAGTGAGTGGAATGGCAGTGATAGCTTCAATAGAAATATACTACTACTACTATTATCACTACTGCTGCTGCTACTATTACTACTACTACCACTACAACTAATAATAATAATAATAATAATAATAATAATAATAAACAGCATTTATATAGTGCTTTATGGTTTGCAAATAACTTTATATGTATTATTTCATTTGATCCCCACAACAATCCTGTGACATAAGTATTACAATCCCAATTTCACAGTTGAGGAAACTGAGGTAGTCAGAGGTTAAGAGACTTGCCTAGGGTTGCAGAACAATTAAGTGTCTGATGCTGGATTGGAACTCAGGTTTTCCTGGCTACAGGTCCAGCACTTTAAATGTAGCAACACCTAATTTGAAGGGGTAGTGGGCTTAAGGAAGAAGATAATAAGTTTTATTTTGAACATGTTTAGTTAAAAGTACCTAGGAAACATCCATGGTTTTGGTGTTCAACAAACAGTTGGAAATATGGAACTAGAGTTCAGAGAATGATTGGAGCTGGAAATGTAGACCTGAGAATCATTTGCTTTAATGTAATCATTGAGTTTTGAGAGAAGATGATTTCCAAGGGAGAGACTAAAGAAAAAGAAGAAAGCCCAAATCAGAGCCTTGAGTGATATACATACACATAAGATGGGAGAGGGATGATTAAAGGAGATTGAGACGGGACCTACATATAGGTCAGACAACAAATAGGAGAAGGGTTCTAGAACTCAACGGAGGATAAGATGACCAGAAAGTGATATTTGGTAGCATTAAAAGCTGCAGCTAAATCAAAGACTGTGACTTTAAAAAAAAAGTGCAGTGGATCAAGCAGTTAAGAGATCTTTGGTAACTCTTGAGAAAACAATTTCAGGAAGAAGCCATTTTGTAAGGACCTGAGTAATAGGTAGGTTCAAGGTAGCGGTATGAATGGCTAATTTTTTCTAGAAGTTTGGTAATGAAAGAAAGGAGAGTTATCTCATCAATCAGAAAGGCTGAATGCACAGTAATAGAGAATTTAAGAACAGAAAGTAAATCATTCATAGGGTGGCGACATAGTAGCAACAAAGATTTGTGATATGTTGGTAGCCATAAAGAGGGAAAATTCTATACCTCTGATGGAAATAACATCTTTGAAGGATAATTTTTCAAAGCAGTCTTCTTGGCTGATTGTGCGTTCTGTGTTTCAAAGGTGCAAATAAAATGTTATTAATTGTTTTCACAATTTTAAATGCCATACAGTATGAACCTAATTTCTTGAATTAGATTTAGTGAAATGTGTCAGTGAGAAATGAAGGTCCTAGAGAAGAATTAGCAGAAGGAAAAACATTAAGAGAGATTAAAGGGACTAGGGTTTATACTATCAAGGAATTAATACTAGAAATAAAAAGATGGACAAAAGAATTATTCTCTGGCACACATAGATGCCTCTCGTTTCAGACATGTCAAAGCTGGTTCACACATTTCAATATGTCCATTTATGTTTTGAGGTAATTAAACATCAAGAAGTAAAATGTGAATGTACTAAGTGGCACACTGCAAACAGAATTTGTATTCATCTAAATTGAGTTAATAGGAAATGACATAAATTCATGCAATAACGAATTGCTCTGTCTTGTTAAATGTCATATAAAATGTTTTATGGGACAAACTCACTTCAAAAGAAATCAAACAGCTGGAAAGACAGTGTGTTAAATGAGGGAAAAGTTCAACTAGCAATCTACTCAATTTGAAAGTCATTTCTAAATGTGCATAGAATAATATCTGTGCTTTATTATTTCCTTTTATTTATAAAATTGGAGAAGAGAGATTTTTTATGGCATTCTCATCTGTCCTTCAATGGAGAAAATTGTATAATGCTCTTTGCAAACCTTAACAGAGCCATGGAAATGTGAGCTATTATTTTGTGAATTGATTCAAAATATGTTAAAATTCTTACTTAAGGTGGTCATTATTTGTGGCTGTTGAAAATCTTTTCCTTAAGGAAAAAATACACATAAAGGTAAAAACAGGATTCTTGGAAGAAAAGAAAGTTATTAATGCAATCATGTCTGAGATCATAAATAATGTAGCTTTTTAAAAACCTTATCACATTATTATGTGATCATTACATGACTTTTTAAAGGAAAAGATGAAACCAAATTCTGATATATTGCAAAGTATTTAACATAAGAGGCAAAATAAATAATTCAAAAAAAGGGTTCAAAAGTAATTTTGGAAGAGTGCACTATATTATTAGTTCCTGAGTATTATAAAAATTCCATTTGATATTGAATGGAGTCTGCATGACAAGTCTCAAGGTGCCTATTTTATTTCTTTTAAGTAGTCAGCAGACACATTCTTACTACTTTTTTTGTGCCATTTATTTCCTTTCCTATCTTCTAAAATCTGGTTCAAGTTCCCAATGGTTCTTAGTAAAATAGGTTTGTTCAGAGTTAATTTTGACATAATATTACCTTTAAGCATGTGTCCAACTTTATGAAACTGCCAGGCCTTGGGAAGATGTGTTTTGAGGGGTAATGGAAGGACATTCCATCCAAGATTAACTATCCCAATGGTTTGCAATCGGACCTGATAGTGCCACTATAAGAATTAGTTCCTTTGAACTAAGAAATTGTCTCTAAAATGCAAATATATTTCCCAGCAGTGGTTATACATTCATTCACTTATGATGAATAGTTCCTTTCTCACAATAATATTCAATAGTTTATACAATTAGCTGAATATTTCTCCTTTTTCTGGAATCCCACCATCCAAGCCATTATGGGGCAGTCTTGCATCCAACATGGCCACTAGAATTTTTAGGCACTGACTTTTGGCACTGAATCTCATCAATCTGACCAACTTCGAAGCAAGAGGGAAAAGTTGTAGTTGGGCAAAAAGCTAGTACACAGGGATAATAGTATGGAGGAAGGAAGGGCCCAAAAATACAGCCCTGACATGTGGCATTGAAGGAAATATATAATCAACAAATGTGGTAAGAGAAAAGTGGAGGGAAAAGCCACCAATAAAAGTTGCTACGAGCTCCCCTTTTAGCAGAGTTCTGAAGAGTAATTGCCAGACCCCTTCATGACCAGCTCTTAGAGGCCAGATTGAGAATGAAAGTCATGTTCAGAGAGGACAATAAAGCTTAAAAGAAAGGGACTGAAAAAGGTATAAAACAGGCCCAATTTTTTTTAGGTTCTTTGTAGTAGTATTCCAAGCCATCACCCTCTCACCTTAATAGCAGCAAACCTTGTTCAACCCTGGTGGTCTGAAATAAAGTAAAATAGCTAGTCCTTCATAAGAATCACCACAATGCTTAGGCTTCAGAAAGGAAAAGATTGGTGTGAAGAATTGTTCCAGCAAAACCATCATACATAGATCAGATATGACAGCAGACAAATAAAAGTTGACTAAGGAGAAGAAATGAATAAAGACATGAAGAAAATGGCCTTTTAAGTGGACTGTTATTACCCTGCCACAAATGACAATTAAGTCAAAATTTCCTCAGGAAGATCAATATAGTACAACAATGTTTTAAGACCTCCTAGAATGATAACGGAATAACTCTATAAGCTTCCAGCATGGTTTAAAAGAACAATCAAAGACTTAAGTGAAAACATCAAATAAATAAAGACAAGTTATACCTCAAATAAGAAATCAGAAAATGTTACTAGATAATACAAAACTTTGAGCAAAGGATGAAGTTACTCTCACATCATATTCTTTGAACAAAAAAAATATTTACAATTAAAAAATAAAAGAAATAATGATGAAGCAATGTTAGAAAAGAAAAAAAGAATGGAAGAACAAAGAAATAATAATTTTGAAGTAGAATACAAAGAAATGATATAAGGATTATAGATTTTTAGATTTCATACCATGAAAAGAGAGCCTAAATATCATACTTCAAAATGTTATTTAGAACAACTGCCCAGAATTGTTGGAAATATATGTCAAAGTAAAGATCCTGAGAATTCACAGAACACCAACACAAAGAAATTCAATTTTTTTTTGCCTTATGAAGAAACATTTGAGTTAAAATCTACAACTATAAAATGAAAGAATACATTTTTTTGAGTCAGCAAAGAGGGTTTAAAAATTCAACTTCAATTAGAAGATGAAACATTTCAGAATAGTAAAGGATTACCCTATGTTTGTAGAAATCAATGGGAAAATTGAACTGTGGCATTGCAAAGGTAAAAATAAAACAGTTGATAACCTGCAAAGATGAGTCTAAACTTCAAAGATAATAATTTAGGGTTAAATAAAAGATAAGACTGAATTATTCTTTCAGAAGAACACAGATTTACAGTTAAAATAGAAAAGAATTACATATTTTGAGAGAGCAAGCAAAGTCTAAAAAATGAAATGTTTATATTCATGTAGCTAGGGTGAAATAGGGTCATTAATATATAGTGTGGAAATCTTCATTGCTTAATTGACTTTAAAGATGCAGAAATAGTCTAAGGAGAGTACCTGGAAGAAGTGAATTATTATTGCAGAAGAAAAATCTTCATTCCTCCATTCATGAATCAGCATTATAGGTGTATAGGATAATTTAGAATAAATCTCCAATACAGAGGAGAGAGACAGAGAGACAGAGAGAGAAAGAGATAGAGAGAGAACATGGCATAGAGGTCCAGGAAACAACTGACCAGGACTGAAGACTAGAGATGTAGTACAGGCTTTTAATTTCTCCACTTACCTTTGGTGTTGTGGGAGAGTAAATATAGAATATTGTGAGACATAGGAGGATTGGGAGTTAGGTATAGCTATCAGAAAGTGCACAATATGTTCACATCATAGAACTACACTGGGGAGGCTGAAATAATATCTATGAAGGCAAAATTCACAAAGCAACTCTGGAATAGGAAATATCTGAATGAAATATCACAGAAGATAACACAGATGTATAATCCAAAGAATGATTCCCCAATGTACAAGCAACCAAAGGAATTCCAGACTATAAATGACCATATATCCTCCAAATCAGGAATTGTATGAGATATACAAATTGAAACAACTCTGAGATTTCATGTGTACCATGCAATTTGCCAAAGAAGTTTTTTTAAAAAAAGAAAGAATAATCTGAGAATAATCCATATTCTCTTGATTCTAGAAATGTAAGAACAATAAAATACTTTCAGAGGGATTATGATTGGTCCACCCATTCTGGAAAACAACTTGTAATTAAGCAAGTAAAAGTGACTGTACCTTTTGAACAATTGATCCTGCCTTTGGATACATAGCTCATGGAACTAAAAGACAGAAACAAAGTTTTTTGGAATACCAAAATATTTATAGCAGGCTTTTTTGGCTATATCAGAGAACCATGCACAAAATGGATGCCCATTGATTAGAAAAAGCTTTAAAAAAGATAAATGAATGTGATAGAATATTATAGTATAATACAAATACAAAAAAATTAAGAATTCAGACATATGAGAAAACTTCTTTGAACTTACAGAGAATAAGAAATCAGAATCAAAAGATAATTGTACATATTGACTACACCTAATTAAAAGAAAAAGACACTAAAAGGAAATCTATCTCCATGGACCTGAAAAGCCAAAGAAGAATATGGAGAACAGAAAAAGAAACAGGGCTCCTGACTCAGAGGAGGTAGCTTTCCAGAAGAGAATGTTGTGCCCATGATCTGATTAGATGTGGCCACAGCACTTGTTTCCCCCACCCCGCTCTGATTTGTTTGTGATTTTTCTTTATCACTAAGGAGAGTTAAATATGGAGCAAAAGGAGATTTTGTATCTGCAAATGTGTGAGAAATAAACAAAGTGTATGAGATATACAGATTAAAATAACAGATTTCATGCACCCCATAAAATTTGCCAAAGAAGTTTAAAAAAAAGAATAGTCTAAGCATAGATTATGTTTTCCTAACTCTAGAAAGACAGTAACCATAATGTGTTTTCAGTAAAATGATGATTGTTCCCCCCCATTCTGGAAAGCAACTTGAATTAAAAGAGTAAAAGTGACTATGGCTTTTGAACAATTGATCCAAGCACATATGCCATGGAAATAAAAGAGAGGGACAAATGTGGGCCCAGAGGGTGGGCTTGTGGGTGGGGAGTAGGTGGCTGAATGGATATGTATTTTGTTTTATTTTGCTTCCCAGAAATAATTGTGAGATGAGGATAAAAGGCATGTATTTAACATTTTTAAAATGAGAATAAAATTAGCAGGGAATAGAACATGAGGCAAGTAAAATCATATAAAAACAAATAAAGTTATAATTAAGAATATTGTCACCTGAAGCAAAAATAATTGAAAGTAAGAATTTGGTAATGACACAAAGGACCCTAACCTCAGGTGCAGCAATGAGTAGACTATGGAGTATGGAGGAAAGTGTTCCACATAGTGACATGAAGAGCACAACTCCAATGGGCTAAATTGGTTGAGTGTCAAACATACACTTGCCAAAAAGACTATTTTATAGGAAACTCACACAGGACAAACACTCACATGGTGGTCAGTAAAAGCAATTTAAGGACACTCTCAAGGTCTCTTTTAAGAACTTTGGAATTGGTTGTGTGACATGTGAGACACTGGCACAGGACTGCCCAACATGGCATGTTGATATCAGAAAGGTGTTGTGCTCTATGAGCAAAGCAGAATTGAAATAGCTCAAAAGAAACTTGAGATATGCAAATTTAGAGAATCCAGTCCAAATGTTCACTTGGACTATATGAACCGGACCTGTGATAGAGCATTCTGAACTCATATTGGTCTGATCAGCCACAGATGGACACACTGTAAGTTGACTCTAACGTATTTATATCATTTTGGTTCTCTTCAAGAATGAAGGACAACAACCAACTAACAAGTTGCAAAGATGGCCCCTCTTAGGGATGAAGAACAATCCATAAATGTCAGCAAAACTCCATTCATTCCATTCTTGTTAGGTCTCTGGGAACAAAATAAAAGTTCCAGAGGGAGTCCAGATTATGGACAAGAAAGGGAGGTTCATTCTTAAGACAGGCACTATAAGGAGGATCTAGGGTACCAAGCATGATCATTTTTGCTAAATACCTGGGAGACAAAAATGACCTGAAATGGGATATGGAGGCAATGCAAATATAACCTTTCAACACTACAGGAATTCACAGTTTGCTTAAGGTAAATTGAGGTGGGGAGGATTCTAAGGAGTTATGAATTCCTTTTTTAAAACAATGAAATATTTTTGTGAATAAAAAATATAAACACATTTCATAGGGTATTTTACTTTTAACACATGAATACACACATACACACCCACCCACCCACCCACACACACACACACATATATATATATATAAATCTACTCCTCATGTACCATAAAATGGCATATGTAAATTGACTTAACTGACTCCTTAGGGATTTTTCAACTTAGATTTGGAAATACACACAAAAAAAAGAACTTTCTTCATTTATGCACAAGACAGCAAGTGTATTCTTTATTTTTTTCTGTAATGACTTCATTTTTTTCTCAACAAATTGCTATACATTTAGCACCCATATGTATACCCCTGTACTAGGAATAGTAGGGACACAAAATAAGTCTTTGGCATTAAGGAATTTATAATCTCCTTAAGTACCAAAAAGGAAACAATTAAAAATCAATAAAATACAAAATATAATCAACCTTTAATTATTTAGGTAGAGATATTTTAGTGTTCCTAAAATGACTAGGCAAAGTACCTCATATTTAACTATATCTTCAACAGAAAGTATAATGAGCTTAATGGAGTATTTAAGGTATTTTATGTGTTCACTGTCACCGTATTTATATAGGTCTTTATATTTTAAGCTTTTTTTGTGGTGAAATAAACAACTCTTCTATACCTGATACCCATATTGTACATTGAGTATCTTTTCTGTAAGATATTTTGTAATGAGCATTCTGAAAAGACTCCACATATGAACCATACCTAAGCTTTGTTTTACAGCTTTTCCCAGAGTTACTCTGGGAAAGAGATAATGAACCAGAGCAAAAAGAAACCTGACTCCTCCATGTGAGGGGCCCCTCAGGAGGAAGCCTGATCCATGTAAGCCCAGAGTCAAAGACTGTCATGGCAGAGGCTCCCTGGGTCATGAGTGATACCACTTTAAAACTAGAGTTCTTAATCTAGAGTCCATGGGCCACCCTCCCCCAGCCCCCAAGAATTTTGGATAGATTTCAAGAGGTACATGAATTTGGATGGGAAAATATATCTTTGTTTTCATTTTCCTGTAATATTTAATATTTCTTTCAATTATATTAGACAACAAATTTTTTTTCTGAGAAGGGGTTTCAGCAGACTGCCAAAGTGGTCTATGTTACACAAAAAAAGATTAAGAAACCCTGTTTTAAAATAACACCAACAGGAAAATTTTCCTTCAGGATCATGTGTCTAGATAATAATGTGAGCCTGTTGAAAATCAATGTTTATTCTTCGGTTGTTCATTAGCATGAATTTAAAATGTGGTAACTACAGTCAATTTTGAAATACAAGAAAATGGCATCTGAAATTCACATTTTCTAGCATGAAATGGAGAGAAAACTCTGCATTTGCTTTCTACTTGTATCCTGAAACACTGATTAAAAGGCATGAGACTAGAAGAGATACATCTTAGGCATGAATGACATCTTATGCCAAAGCAAAATTCAAATCTAATAACAATTCACCCTTGTATAGCACTTCAAAGTTTACAAAGTACTTTCCTCACAACAACCTGCAAGGTGGACAGTGCAGGTATTTTCCCCATTTTATTGAAGAAATAGTAGCTGTGACAAGGAAATTGACTGGACTGTGGTCACACAACCAGTTAATGTTTGATTGCATAAGATATGTAAATTTTGAGCCAGTGGGAGATATACATGTTTCTGATGGTCTAATCCACTCATTGTACAGATAAAGAACTAAAGGCCAAAGAAGTGATGATTTGCCCAAAGTTATCTGGGTGGTAAGTCATTAAGCTAGAATTCAAACCTATGTCTCTTGCATCTGACTCCAATGGTTCATGTTTTGCACCAGGGTGTCAGATAGTGCCATGAGAACCAGTCAACCCAACATTCTCTTATACTATATTCAAGGTATTGTTAGATGCTAGAAATATAAGGATAAATTAGAGCAGTTTCTCCCCTTAAGGAACCTATAACCTAATATACCATATTATATTCCACTATATCTAATATTATATGGTAATATTATATTATATCTAAAATATTATTATATCTAATATCATATTGTGTTATGATATAAAATTTTATCTAATATTATATTAAATAAATATCTAAAACTTATCTCCTTAACTTATCTATCTATCCTTGGTAAGTTACTTAGCTTCTCTTCTTCTCAGTTTCTCTTCCAGGAAAATAGGGATAACATTTTTATTATTTAGCCCTACTATCCTCTTCTCAGGCAAGCCCTGTGAAAACTTTAAGCATTATTAAAATTTGAGCCATTATTCTGTATTTTCTCTTTTTCCTATTCCATTTACATCAATAATTTCGAAGTTGATCTTGCTATTGTCATTTGTACTAGCTAGACTTGTTTCATTTTGTGGTTCATTCTGAATGTATAATCCATAAGACCCCAAAATAGGACTCTTACAAACTCCTCACAAGATGTACATGCATAGCCACATGGAAAGAATAAGGAATTCAGTACATTTTAAATAGCCATTAATAATAGAAATACATTAACATTGGTGCTGTGCAAGCTTAGTCATGCATTATGGTCACCTTGGGCCACAAAGCAATTTATACATTTATTTTTGAGAACTTTGGTGGTAATACAGGAACCACAGGACTTGTTCTTTAAGAATAACAGCTCATATTTATTTTCATGGTACTTTATAATCTACAAAGTATTTTCCTCTTAACAATGTGGTTAAGTAGTTATGTGATTATAGCCCCATTTTACAGTTGAAATAACTGAGGCTGCTTAAAGAGGTAAATTGGTTTGCCCATAGCTGGTATCTCTTAGTCCAGATTGGTACCCATGTCTTCTGACTCCAAGCTTGAAGTTCTTTCTACTGAAATCTTTCCTTTCAGAAAACAACAACAACAACAACAAATGATTCTTCCATTTCATTAATTTGTGGCTCACCAGGAAACTCTCCCTGATTAACACCACTCATTTTCCAACCTGCTTGTCTAATCTTTGACTTATTCCTCATTCCCTTAATGCATTTTAGCAATTATGGTTTTCCTTGCTATATATTTCTTTTCGTTTGTTTTGTCTCCTGCTTGTTTGTTCCCTAAGGCTGGGGACTATTTCATTAACAAACCCCCAGGTTCCAATACAGGGCTATTTACCCTGTGGGTGCTGAATAAACAGCAGCTAATTGGATTGTCAGGCAAAAATAAAACAGACAATTTAATTTGATTACTATTTATTACGTGCCTACTGTGTGTTCAGAACTGCTTCTGGCATATACCTAAGGCTGAGTATGTTTCTCAGCCTAATCATTCTCATACTCCCACGACACCAATTGAGTCTCAGGTCAGTGTGAATAGAAAATGTAATTCCAAACAGTATGCTTACTAGTAAAAGGCAAATACTACACTTAACCTTGTCAGTGTCAACTACAGGATTTTTAGCTCTAATGGAATGCTTTTCTGTATTGTGTTAAAATTTATAGCTAGAATAAAATATTAATCAGTTGCAGTAATAATTAAAAATGGGCCATTCTCTTGAATTAAAAAAAATTCAGACAAGAGTGATTGCTTGACTAGGAGAGGACTCAGTCTTTTAAAGTGTGGTTAGTTATGAATTATTGATATATTGTATTGCATCTCAAGAAACATTCATGGATACATCTAGATTCTGTCAAGCAGTTGGTCTATGTCAGATTTATATGCATGGAAACAGGAGGGAATGCTATAGATTACATTTCCAGATACTGATGTGTATTATTTTGTGTAACAACTCCTTGAATCTATTATTTCAGCTTTAAAAAAAGAAACAAATCATATGAAAATCTGTCTTTCAATCTGGCATCTTCTTTTTACTAGCAGTGTGACTATAGGCAAATTATTTCCCTTCTCTGCTCAGCTTCTTCATCTATAAAATGAAAAAAATAAAACTTGCACTACCTTCCTCATACTGTTGGTGTACAATTGTTTTGTAAATGCTAAGGCCTTATGTAAATGCAGAATATGATGTTGTTGGTAACAATGATGATTATGGTTTTGCTGCCATATAACAATGAGTGTGTAAAGCTTTGAATTTTTTCCTAGTTTTTCTTCAATGTGGACATGCTTACAAAAGATGAATATTGGTGCTTAAGTTATATTTCAGTGACCCAAGCAACTAGGATTCCCATAAATATAGATATATAAGCAAGAGTTTATCATGCTTATTTACTCAAATAAGCCATAAGAGATAGACCTCATATAAAAAAACAAGCATCAAGATTAAACAGTAGCTCTAGTTACAATTGTTTAAAGATGACCAATTAGAGCAAGAATTGATGAAATATAAACATTTAGGTAATATTTATATTTTTTCTAACTAAGCCTAAAGTATTATCAGTCTATAATTAAAGTAGCCTTGGTTTTACTAAGATTTGAATAGAAGACTTCCTGGATCACCTTGAATCTTTATCATTTAAGTCAACTCTTTCTTGAGGGTTTTCACAACGTTGATGCTTCACGGCTTAATTTTTTCCTTCTCATTTATTCTCTTGATCATGCATTCATCCATTCAAAACACAATAAACAATATAGGACACTGTGCTTCTGGGGGAAGATTCAGAGTTTGCCCAAGTTAAGGTACTTACTGTCATAAAATTTATAATATATAATCCCTGGAGATAAGACACAAACATAAATGCACAGAGGAGACCTAAGATAGTACATGTATTGGAGAGTCACAAAACCAAGTGGCATACAGCATCTGATGGGGGAATATGATTATCAATGAGTAAACAAAGATCTTCTGTGGGTGGAGCCAACATAGTAGAGAAGAGAAAGTGCTCAGCTAAACTCTCTTGACATCCCCCTGCAAACAATTTTAAAATAATGCCTCAAATAGAATTCTGAAGTGGCAGAGCCAACAGAATATCAGAGTGAGACATTCTTCCACATCAAGAAAACTTATGAAGTTGGAAACAGAAATCTGTGACCCGGGTTTGGAGAGGGGCCTAAAGCTCAAATGGATGAAACACCAGCATTGGGACTAGGTAGCTGAGACAGAAGTAGCAAAAGCTTCAGGAGCTCCCAAATCAGAAATAGTAAGGGGACATAGCTATCTAAAAAAAAAGAGTGTAGGGGACCCCTCTGCTAACATGGGATGCAGGACTGCATGTTGTTTGGAAACTCCATTACCTATGCCCACTTTGGGGTCATTTTTCAAGGGTGAGGGGGAAAAAAAAAACTTTTGGTGAAGAAGAACTGGGAGTCCTGGAGGTAACTCTTTGACAACTCCATTGTCTATATCCACTTCTGGATCATAATTCAAGGTCAAAGAAGAGAACTTTTGGTCAATAGACAGTGGAAGCCCTAAGAGGCAATATCACTTCCAATGCCAAGGGATCTGGGACCCTGAAGAACAACATCACTTGCAATCCCCAGGGATCAGGGACTGTTTCTGGGTAAGGATAAGAGTGCAGAATAGAAGATCAGTTACCACACCTTTGCCCAAATTACACCATCTTGGAAGCACTGAAAACTTTCAAACCCCAGAACTAACATTGAAAACAGCAGTACAAAAAAGCTTGAAAGTTTAGACTGTGCCCCCCGCCACACACATACACTAGGAACAGAACCCAAAATTAACATATAGTTCCAAATCAAGATAGAGGGTGGAAAATGAGGAGATAACAAAATAAGAAACTGACCATAAAAATTTTCTATAACGACAAGGAAGATCAAGTCACAAACTCAGACAAAGATAATGAAGTCAAAATAATTACAAGCAAAGCCTCAAAAGGAAAAAAAAAATGTGAATTGGACATAAGCTCAACAAGATTTCCTGGCCGAGCTAAAAAAGGATTTTCAAAATTAAAAAAAAAAATAGTGGTACAGGGAAAAAAATAGACAAAAATGAGAGAAAAAGAAGAAAATTATGAAAAGACAGGTAAAAGTTTGGTAAAAGAGGGACAAAAATAATAAAGAAAATAACACTTTAAAAAACCAGAATTGGCCAAATGGAAAGAGGCACAAAAATTAACTGATGAAAATAACCTTTTAAAAAGCATAATTGGCCAAACTGAAAAAAGTACAAAAGCTCATTGAAGAAAATAATTATTTAAAAATTAGAATTGGGTAATTGGAAATTAATTACTCCATGACACACTAAGAAACAATAAAACATTTTTTAATGAAAAAAAAGAGAAACAATGTGAAATGCCACCGGAGAGGGGGGAACTGACCTCGAAAATAGATTAAGGAATGATAATCTAAGAACTGTCAGATCACCTGAAAGCTATAATTGAAGAAAGAGTCTAGATGTCATATTTCAAGGAAAACTGCCCAGACATCCTTAAAGCAGAGAATAAAATAGAAATTTAAAGAATCCAATGATTACTACCTGAAAAAAGATCTCAAAACAAAAACTTCCAGGAATATTATAGTCAAGTACCAAAGCTCCCTGGTCAAAAAGAAAATACTTCAAGAAGTCATTTAAATACTATGGAGCCATATTCAGGATCACATAAAATTTAGCATGACTCTAAAAGAGAAGAGGTCATGGAATATGATATTCCAGAAGGCAAATGAGTTGGGATTACAACCAAGAATAACCTACTCAGCAAAATGGAATATAATCTTTCAGAGGAAAATGATATTTAATGAAAATGAGGGTATTAAAGCATTCCCAACGAACAAGCCAGATGTGAAAATAAAATTTCAACACCAAATAACTCAAAGAAGTATGAAAAGGTAAATACAAAAGAGAAATCATAACGAATTCATTAAGAACAAATGGTTTACCCTTCTATATGGGGAAAATGATACATGTATCTTTCAAGAACTTTATCATTATTAGAACAGTTAGGTTTCTATGTAGAAAAAGGGTATATGAGTGAGTTGATTATGTTATTATGATTTGGAAAAAAATGGATAGGTGATAAAGGGGGATGGGTTAGGGTTGAGAGGAGTGAGAAGGAAATGATGAAAAAGTGGACATTGCATGAACCTCACATTTAAGTTGGCTCAAAGAATATCTATATCTATATCCATCTCTATCTATCTACCTACATGTGGGTAGATAGATAGAGATAGATATTGATAGATAGATAGATAGATAGATAGATAGATAGATAGATAGATAGATAGACAGATAGATAGATAGATACTCAATTGGTAATAGAAATCTATCTTACCCAATAAGGAAGTAGGAGGGGAGAAGAATAAGAGAAAGGGCAATTGATGAGGAGGCAACTAAAAGAAGTGAGCAGTCAGAGGCAAAACAAGCTTTAAAATAGTGAGGAGACAGACAGAGAGAGAGAGACAGAGAGAGAGAGAGAGAGAGAGAGAGAGAGAGAGAGAGAGAGAGAGAGACAGAGAGAGAGAGAGAGAGAGAGAGAGAGATTGAGAAAGAGAGAGAAAGGACAAATGGAAAAACATAGGATGGAAAGGCAGTTAGTAATCATAACTCTCAATGTGAATTGGATGAACTCAACCATAAAATGGAAGTTTATAGCAGAATGAAATAGAAATCAGAATCCAACAATATGTTTTTGTTTTTGTTTTTTTTTACAAGAAACACACTTGAAATAGAGTTAAAATAAGGGGCTTGAACAGAGTCTATTATGCTTCAGCTGAAATTAAAAAAAAAGCAGGGGTAGCAATCAAGAACTCAGACAAAGCAAAATTAAAAAAAATAGATCTGATTAAAAAAGATATGCAGGTAAACTACATATTACTTAGAGGAACCTTAGACAATGAAGTAATATCATTACTAAAAATACATGCCCCAAATGTCATAGCATCCAAATTCTTAAAGGAAAAGTTAAATGAATTATAGGGGTCAAATGAATTACAGTATAGTAAAACTATACTAGTGGGTCACCCCAACTTTCTACTCTCAAATCGATAAATAAATAAGTAATAAGCATAAAATAAATAAGAAGGAAGTCAAGAAGATGAATAGAATTTTATAAAAGTTATGTATGATGAACCTTTGAAGAAAACTGAATGTGAATAGAAAGGAATACACATTTTGCTCAGGTATATATGGCACCATCAAAAAATAATCATAAATTAGGAAATAAAAACCTCACAAATGCAGAAAAGCAGAAATATTAAATGTATCCTTATCTTATCATAATGCAATAAAAATTGTATTTAATAAAAGGCTGTGGAAGCATAGGTTAAAAGATAATTAAAAATTAAGTAATCTAAACTTATAAAATGAGTGGGTTAAATAGCAAATCATAGAAACAATCGATAGTTTTGTTGAAGAGAATGATAACAATGAGATAACATTCCAAAATTTGTGGGAGGCTGTCAAAGCACTACTTAGGGTAAACTTTATATCTCTAAATGTGTATATCAATAAAAGGGAGAAAAAGGAGATTGATGAATTGGACAAGCAATTAAAATAAAAAATAGAAAAAGATCAAGTTTAAAACCTCCAATTAAACACCAAAATGGAAATCTTGAAAATTAAAGGAGAGATTAATAAAATTGAAAGTAAGAAAACCATTGAAGTAATACATAACTAGAAGGTAAGTTTATTTTAAAAATATATAATAGATGAACCATTGGTTAATTTGATTTAAATAAAGAAGGAAACTAAGTTACTAGTATCAAATATGAAAAGAATAAATTCACTACCAATGGAAATGAAACTGAAGCAATTATTAGGAGTTATTTCACTCAATTATATGCCAGTAAAACTGACAGTATAAGTGAAACAGATGAATATTTCTGAAAATATTAATTGTCTAGATTAACAGAATAGGAAATAGGGTGCTTAAATAGAAATGTCTTAGAAAAAAAAGAATTGAATAATCCATCAATGAGTTCCCTAAGAAAAATATTCTCAGGACCTGATGGATTTACAACTGAATTATGCCAAACATTTAAAGAACAATTGATTGCAATACATTATAAGCTATTGGGGAGAGGGAGGCAGTAAAGGAATCCTATCAAATTCTTTTTATTGCCCAAATATGATTTTAATGCCTAAACCTGGGAGAACAAAAACAGAGAAAGAAAACTATAGAACAATTTCCTCAATTAATATTTATGCAAAATTTTTAAATTAAACACTAGTAAAGGGATTACCTCAATATATAACAAAGATATTTTATACTAGGAATGCAGGGCTGTTTCAGTGTTAAGAAAACTACCAGGAAAAGTGACCATATCAATAATAATAAAAAAAGTCATAAGATTATATCAATAAATGTAGAAAAAAGCCTTTGAAAAATATACCACCCATCCTATTAAAAATGCTAGAAATCTATGGAGCCTTTTGTAAAATAAGTAGTATTTAATACCAAGAGCAAGCATTATCTATTATAGGGATAAGCTTGAAACATTCCCAGTAAGATCAGGAGTGAAACAAGGATGTCTGTCATCACCACTATTATTGAATATTGTACTACAGTTACTAGTTATAGTAATAAGACAAGAAAAAGGAAACTGAAGGAATAAAAATAGGCAATGAAGAAACAAAAATATCACTTTTGCAGATGATATAATGGCATAATCAGAAAACCCTAAAGAATCAACTAAAAAAAAAAACTAGTAGAAACAATTACTAATTTCACCAAAGTTGCAGGATATAAAACAAACCTATATAAATAATTAGTTATATATATCTAACAAAATCCAGCAGCAAGAAATAGAAAACTTCCTTTTAAAATAATTGCAAATAATATAAAATACTTGGGAGTCTGTCAAAATAAATATAGGGATTATATGAACACAACTAAAACATTTTTTCACACAGTTAAAGAGAGGTCTAAATATTTGGAGAAATATTAATTGCTCAAATGTAAGCCAAGCCAGTATAACAAAAATGACAATTCTGCCTAATTTAATTTACTTATTAAGTACTATACCAATTAACCTACCAAAAATGTTTTATAGAGCTAGAAAAATCAGTACCAATTTCATCTGGAAGAGCAAAAGATCGAGAAAATCAAGGGAATCAATGAAAAAGAAAAGTTAAGGAATGTAGTCCAGCAGTTCCAGATTTCAAACTATATTACTAATGGGATAATCATCAAAACAATCTGATACTGGTTATAAAGGGGAGTAGTGGGTCATTAGAATAAATTAGTCATCCAATACACAGTAGTAAATCACTGTAGTAATCTATTGTTCGATAAACCCAGAGACTCAAACTTTTGGGGTAAGGATTCAATATTTGAAAAAATTACTAGGAAAACTAGAAAACACTGTGGCAGAAACTAGGCATACACCAACATATTACACTGTATAGCAAGATAATGCCAAAATAGATAATTTACACAAAAAAGGTGATATAATTAGATTAATGGGGCATAGTAAAATGTACCTTTCACATCTATGGATAAGAGAAGAGCTTAAGACCAAACAATAGATAGAGAGGATTATTGGAAGTGAAATTAAAAAGCTTTTGCACAAATGAGTAAAACAGCAAATATTTGAAGGAAACTGGGGAAAAATTTAGAACAAGTTTCTCTAATAAAGGCACTATTTCTCAAAGGCCTTTATCAGAAAAAAAAACTTGTTCTAAATTTTGCTCTGGAAGATAATGAGGAATCACTGATTATTTTAAAGCAGAGGCACAGCATCACTAAATCCATGTTTAAGGAAGAATTTGTTCAGAGTATGAAGGATGTATTTGATCTTGGACATGATGAAACTGGGCAGATCTGTTAGGAGGTTAATGCTTCCATGTTGTTGGAATGAGGGTTTGCTTAAGAGAATTCATTGAAGGTTTTCCTTTACATCACAAACTCTCTTGATAAGGATAATAAAATATGATTTTATTTTCTATATTACACTTTATCCCACTTTTCAAGAATACCTTTAGTGCAGAAAAGGACACTCAACTGAGATTCACTACAGAGTTTAGTAGAAAATTATTTTCATTTATCCAGACTACTGCTAATACAGTTAACCAACAGGTAATTGTATTCAATTTCAATTTCATAGCACTATGGATTTTAAAGAAATCATTAGAAGCACATTAGGAATGATTTGAAGTTGTTTTGAATTACAAAACATTAGCCTATCAATTTTTGGCAGATTAACATTTAAACTAACAGCAAACATCCTTTAGGGAATACTAGATACATTGAAAAGTATATCAGATTAACACCATGACACAATAATGAAATTCCTTTCACATTATTTGCCATTTGGTTCATTCACATGGTATTAAGTAATATGGACAATATAACTCCAAATGTCTTAAAAATATCATGGATAGATTTTGTACAGTATTGAGATAAAACATTAGTAATATATTTAACAGGGTGGCATGGTAATAAATACATTAGCACACCTAAATAAGTCCACCTAAGGATATTTATTAAATATTCAGCTCTGAATTTGCTTTACATGTGGAAAATCTTTTCCAATATTTACCATCAGCTCCTACATTTGTAAAAAATTTATTAGAATAAACAAGCACATGATATCTTACAGTCTTCACTATTCATACTGTCAACTGTCAATGGTTTATATGCCAAATGTCTTTTAAAATGATTTTTTTAAACAAAAACTTTTTTCCCTAAAGATATTAACTTTGTTATGAAGCTATATTGGGGATAACCAATTAAATAAATGAAGAAATTTGGATTGAAAAAATACAGTAGAAATTTTAGATTTCCCCACTTCTTATTGACCTAAACTTGTCCATCATTATATATACCTTGCATAAGCATGCAAACGGATAAATTGGACCCAGAATTGAGGAGGAGAATTGACCTATGGAAATTGTAGAGATTTTTTAATGACCTCAAAATCTCCCTCTGAGATAGATTTTTATTGTTTTAATTCCAATATTCCAATAAGAATGCATGAATGTGAGTCATGGAATACTATAGTCTCTGAAAAAATTAAAAATTGAGAAGCATCCAGTGGGCAATGGGAAGACTCATGTGGATAGGAGTAGGCTGCAACACATAACAAACAAAGATAAAGAACTAGATAAAAGGATGCTATCAAGGGAATGTTATTATTAAAGAGAAGATATGATGGTCATGTGATGAAAATGGGGGAGTAAGCTTTAGAAAGCCAGGGGGCTTCTATGGTATCTTCAAGCTATCAAGAGAAAGCAAGAAAGTCTCCCAGTTCATACAGGAGTCCCTCTGTGATGAGTCTATGGCTGTACATTTAAAAAAAAGAGTCCCACAGGAAGAGTAGTCATGACTGAATTACAGGCAACATGTTGATGAGATCACAGATCCATTTGAATAATACCAGCCAAATGCCAAGATAAAGAGAGAATATTCAACAGAAGATATCTGAGAAATAAATATACTATGTATGACTGTATGACCTTGGGTAGGTCAATTAAATCCTCAGTGCCCCACACAATGAACTAAGACCGTAAGTTGCACAGCAGGAAAAATCAGCATTGATAGAAAGCATTGCCTGACCAGGAATTTAATATAATAATGAATTCATAGGTCTGGTTGTAATACACATACATTTATACTGTGAGCACATATATGTATATGTATGTATGTATGTGTATACACACAGATAAACAAATGTGTATATTTACATACAGATATGTATATATTTGTGAGCATATAAATGTGCATATACATCTACATAACAGAGGCATGTATATCTATAAGCATTAAATAAAAGCATATCAGGAAAATGCACAGCTTTTATAAATAGAATATTTGACTTCAGACATGTGTGTTTATTTTTTAAATAACTTGGTTGGGAAATGATGAAATTCTGAACAAGTCCAATGCATTACATGACCCTACTAAGTGGCAATATACTCAGAAGCCAGGTGTACATATTGGCAAAGTTAGGGACATAGGAAAGCAGAGTAGGAAAAAATGAAGGGCAAAGTGCTAACATATACAACTTAGCTAGGAAAGCAGCCAGATAGATAGCCATTTGACAAAATCAGTAAAAAGCTGAGGGTGGGGGGAAGGAAGGGGAAGGAAGGAAAAGAAGGGGAAGACAGAGAGAAAAAGGGGGGCACACAAAATTTTCTTTATTGTGATGATAATGGATCATCAAATGATTGTATAAAACAATTAGATTTGAAAATCATGCTGTTAGAATGATCAATGCTGCTCCATCAGCAAATTGTGTCTCAATCACTGAGCAATATGAAAAATTTGTTGCATAAGTATGGTAGTTTATGATAGCAACTGGGAAAATTAATTGAACTACTAAAGATGGCCTGTGCCTGTTTTTGTTTGTTTCTTTGTTTTGTTTTGTTCCGTTTTTCCTATTCCCTCTTAGGTAGCTTTTTGCATTTTATTGAAGCTTGTCTGTAACAACCTCCCTTTTGTGGTATTCCCTTTTTCACGATAGTTAAAGGGCTGATTACAAGATATAAAATACACTACTTTATTAAGAAATAAGTCTGATCTTATATTGCTTTTAGGTAGTACTGATAAATTCAGAATATATACTATGGAGAGCATAACTTATCTAGGAAATTTCAGATAAAAATAAGGTTTTACTCAGTCATTTAGGAGTAAAGATAGGAAGAAAAGGAGATAGCATGATACAGAGAACTTAGGACATACTCATTTGCTAAGGCATGATTGGTATACCCTGGAATCTTTTCCTTTTCTAGAAGTTTCCTATAAGCCTCAAAAAACCAAGGGGCAAACAGAGGATTGAGTTGGAAATAAGTAGGAAAGGAGTAGGAGGTGCTATGTTCTCTGACACCACATGAAAGCTTCTCTCTAGAAGCTTAACTGCCAAGCATAGATATAGCTTTATGAGTAAAGTAAGTAGGATATTATTACTCCAAAATATGTTTCACCACCAATCATTCTACCAATATATCTTCAGCCATTTCTTTAATATGCCATCTAAAAACAATTATTAAGTACCTAATATGTATAGAACATTGTGTGGGGTACAAAAAAGAATTGTCATGTGGCCCTACCCACATTGAGATATGTGCTATTCAATACCACTACTAGGTCTGTAACCAAAAGAGATCACAAAAAAGGGAAAAGGAACCACATGAACAAAAATATTTATAGCAGCTCTTTTCTCGTGGTGGCAAATAATTGGAAATAGAGGGGATGCCCATCAATTGGGGAATGGCTGAACAAGTTGTGGTATATGAATGTAATGGAAAACTGTAGTGCTATAAGAAATGATGAGCAGGTGAATTTCAGAAAAACCTGGACTTACATGAATTGATGCTGAATAAAGTGAGCCCAACCAGGAGAACATTGTATACAGCAACAATGTTTTATGACCATCTTTGATAAACTAAGCTCTTCTCAGCAATACAATGATCTAAGACAATTCCAAAAGATGGAAAATGCTATTCACATCCAGAGAAAGAACTATGTAGTCTGAAGCATACTATTTTCTCTTTTGTTGTTGTTTTTCTTTCTCTTAGTTTTTCCCTTTTGTTCTGATTCTTCCTCACAACATGACTAATGTGGAAACATGTTTAATTTGAACATGCATGTATAGCCTATATTAGATCGCTTGCTGTCTTGGGGAGGCGGGAGGCCATGGAGGGAGAAAAAATTTGGAATTCAAAATCTTATATAAGTAAATGTTGAAAACTAAAAAAAATAATAAAAGTTGTGTTTCCCTATTAGAATCTAAAAAAAATAAATAGGTGCTATTATGATCCTCTACAGTTGAGGAAACTGAGGCAGACAAAAATTAAGGAACTTGTCTAGGGTCAGTCATTTAGTAAGTGTTTGATGCTGAATTTGAACTTTAATCTTCCTGACTCCAACACTCTATCAAGTATGGCACATAAATGCTAGAGTTCTTGACTTTCTTGTATATGTCTTAAAACCCTTTGTCAGACTGGTGAAGACTATAGGCTTTTTCTAAAAATAATGTTTTAAATAACTGGAGGAAAGAATAAATTTCAGTTCAAGGTTAGGGAAAATAAAGATACTATTTTGTTTCTGGGCAAGTATGCTACCCTCCTGAAATCTATCCATAGACTGACTATCAGGTTAAGAACTATAGAAAGGAGCTAGTGATTAGAATCAAAAGCCTTGGATTAAAGATTCAACTCTAGTACAAACACCTCTAAAAGTTCTGCATCTATATAATAAATATTATAATATCTCCCTCATTGCCTGCTGAATAATCAATAGAATGACTTGATTTTATCCATGTTCATGTCTTCTAGGGAGAAAAGTTCTCATTTTCATTATAGGTACTATGAATTTAAATTAATTAAATACATTACATGAGGAAGTTGCAATACGTTGAACTTAAAAAAAAGTGACCAGATTAGACCAAATATATATATATATGTATATATATATATATATGTATGTGTGTGTGTGTATGTATATATATTATATGTCTGAGATAGAGATCTTAGTTTTAGGACATTGAGGAAAATGAAGAAAGAGGAAGGGGACCAAATAATAAGAAAAAAAATAGATATTATTATTGAAAAAAAGTTTATTGAGATTTCAAAATACTGCCATTCTTTTTGTCTACTTTACCATCTCTACAAAATCATTATAAAAATCACTTTTACTCATATTGTGGGCATACTTGATGAAGGCATGGGAAAAGAACAGGATGGCCTTCACAAAAATATTCTACAAAAGATTACATTTTCATAGTCATAACATTGACTGAAAAAGGTATAATATGAAAGATTATTTTCAAGAGTCTTGGAGGTCATGGACCTGCATTCAAGTACTGATTTTGTACGATCTCAATTCAATGGTACCATTCTGAATATCAGTTTCATCTTCTGAAAAATGGAAATAATATTTATTGAACTATCTGCTGTACAATTATAGGTTGTTGTTTTTGTTTGTTTTGTTTTTTACCACTACTACAACTACTATCATTTCTTTTCAGAATTCTTACAGAAGTCTTACAATCTATTAATTTCTTCTCTTTTTTCCTCCATTTTCTTCAATTTTAATGATATTAGAAGTCAAACTTTACTAATTCCTGAACAAGTTTTTTCCTTTTTTTAAGCTCCAAAGCTTTCTACAAGTTCTTATGTCAGTAGCCTTCCCTCTTGATTGCCTATTTCACTATATCCTTACTTTAAAATCTAACAACCAATATATGTTTTGCATAAAGTTTTCCATACAATAAAAAACATGTTTCAGATGCAGGATAGGTATAAAATAACCCACAAATCTTCCTCAGTAATATTTAACTGGAAAATAACTTTATAGAGTGCCTTGAGCTTCCTAGAAGGATAATGTTAAAAATGGCAAATATATTTATAATTAGTCAATAATTTGACAAGTAAGGAGAAATTTCCAGTTCACAAATGAAATAGTTCTACCTCTGGTTCTTATTAAAATTTCTTCCTTTTTATTTTAATAACAAGTTAGTAAATGTGAAGACAATAAATTTGCTCTGCCAGATGATATTGTCTGGTGGGAGAGCTCTTTCTTCTTTCTCTGGGCTTCTCCAGGCTTAGCCCAGAATACTGGTCTGATATCTACCACCCACCTGCTGGTCTCCAGGCTCTTTTCTGTGAAATTCTTCCTCTATCAAGAATCTTGGTGGTAAATGGCCTAGGCCTCACCTTCTTCATTCATCATCAGACTTTGGAACAAGATGTGTACCATATGCCCACTGGAAGGGGGATTAAAGCAAAAAAGTCTTTCAAAAGATAGACAGGAAGAAAAACTGACTTGTTATGCTTGACCCTATAGGTCAGAACTACAAATTACTGGGATCAAGAAATCAAGCATTGCCAAGAGGAAAAATCAGGCTTAATGAAGAGGAAAAATTACTGAGAAGTAGAGCTATCTAAAAGTGGAATGTTCTTCTTCTACAATAATGGATTCTTTCTCAATAGGAGATCCTAGATTAGAACTACGAACTGCATGACCACCTATCAGACATATTATAGAACAGATTCTCTTTAAGTATATGCTAGATTAGATTGATTCAGAGGTTTCCTCTGCTTCTAAAGGTAGTGAGTTAAGAAGCATTTATCAATCACCTACTACATGTCAGGCACTCTGTTAGACATTGGGGATATGGAAAAAACAAAAACCATACTCGCTCTTCTCAAGGACAACACAGCCTATTGTAACTATGTATAAATATTATATTTATACCTATATACACATGTATGTGTATGTATGTACACACAGATATATAGATATAGATATATTCTCAGAGAAAAGGTTCAAAGACTAAGGAGGACTGTGAAAAAATTCTTGTTTAAGGTGGGATCTTAGATGAAATTTAAGGAAGCCAGGAAAGCCATTCTAGATAAAGAGAAAGCCATACAAAACACCCTGAGTCAGAGGATAAGGTGACATGTGCAAGGAACAACAAGGAGGCTAGTGCCACTGGAGCACAGTATATGTGGGATAGAGTAAGGTGTAAGAACACTGGTAAAGTAAAAAGGAAGCTAGACTCTGAAGGGCTTTAAAAGCCAAATAATATTTGATACTGGAGGTAATAAGGAGATAGCTGAAGTTGATTGACTGAAGTGCTGATATTGTCAGACTTGTGCTTTAGGAATAGCAATTTAACAGCCGAATGGAGAGAGAAGAAATGAGGCAGGGAGACCAACAGGCTATTGCAGCAGCCCAGACATAAGATAGTAAGGGCCTATACTAGGACAGTGACAGTGTCAAAGGTGAGAAGGGGCCATGTAAGA
The DNA here is from genome assembly GCF_900497805.2 of Vombatus ursinus. Lineage (NCBI taxonomy): Eukaryota > Metazoa > Chordata > Mammalia > Diprotodontia > Vombatidae > Vombatus > Vombatus ursinus. The sequence goes on from NW_020951957.1 coordinate 2,559,133, forward strand.
GGGACCATATGAAGACAGAAAGAGCAAAGCTTGGCAACTGATTGGATTTAGGATTTGGAGGAGGGATTAAGAGTAAAGTGTTGAGGGTAGCATCTATGCTAGCCTGAGTGACTGCAATGATGGTGGTACCCTTGCAAGTATAAAGGGAATAGGAAAAGGAAAGGGTCTAAAGGGTCTGGTTTATTCAGTTTTGTACATACTGAGTTTAACATGTCCCCAGGTCATACAGTTCAAGATGTCCATTAGTCAGTTGAGATATGAAACTAAGGATCAGGAAAAAGATTAGGACTGAACAGAGCGATCTGACAATCATCTTCAAAGAGATAATATTTGAATCTAAGGGAACCAATAAGATCACAAAAAAATAGTGTAGAGGAGAAAAAAAAGACAGTCTGGAAGAGAGCCTTAGAGGACACCCATAGTCAGCAAGTATATACCAGTTCAAGATCCATAAAAAAGAAACTGAGGATTGTTCAGATACATGTAAGAAAGAAGTACATGAAAGTACATGAAAGTCTTTTCTAGAAGAAAGTATCAAGAAGAAGAGGGTGATTTAAATTGCTAAACACAAAAAGAAATAAAGAAGGATGAGGATTGGTAAAGGGATATTACATTTCTCACTTAAGAGATCATGGATAGCTTTGGAGAGAGCAGTTTTAATTGAATGATGAAATTAGAATTCAGACTGAAGAATTAAGAAGAGAGTAAGAGTAAACAAAGTGGAGCCATCCGGTGTAGATGGCCTTCTCAAGGATTTTATTCACAAAAGGGAGAAGAGATATGGGATGATAGTTAATAAGGATCTATGGATCAGTTAAGGAATTTGTTTTTTGAGAGTAATACTTATGGACAACAAGGAAGCAGACATTAGACAGAGAGGGACTGAAGAAAATTTATAAAGTAGGGATGCTTGATGGGTCAATCAGCTGGAGAAAATGGAATGGACTTGGGTACATAGAAGGATTCACTTGGGCAAAGAGAAAGGTCTCTTCTTCTTCTGAGAAAGGGGTGAAGGAAAGATGGTGGCATAAGGCATCTGAGTGAACTGATGTGAGAAGGGGAAAATGAAGGAGCCTCATTTTTTTTTCAGTGAAATTCTCAGCTAAAAGGGTGGAGGGAGGAAGAGCTGAGGGAAGTTAGAGGACAGATAAAAAAGTGTGAAAAAGTCTCTGTGATGAATGTGATAGTGAGTCACTTTGGAGCTACAAAAGGATTGACTTCTTGTAGTGAGGGCCCACTTGAGATTATGTAACATCAGTTTCTTTTGGATCCAGTCAGCTTGGTTTCACAATGTTCTCTAGCTTCATTTCACAGCATATGTGTAGGAATGAAGGCAATGAGTAGATTATGGGAGTAATCCAAGACTGAGGCTTGGCAATACATTATCAATGATGGGTTAAGGGGGCAATAGGTTTGAGGAAAAAAAAAGGACAGAGTAGAGGTGATCTAGTTCATCAAGGGGTCAAGTTGAGGAATAGGACGCCAGTGTGGCCAGTTCAGGGATTATGACCTTGGAAATATCTGAGGGCTCAAGAGACTAGAGGTCATACTAAAGATGAAGACTAGGGTTTGTGTTTGCAAGACAGTTTGTGATCAGATAAGGAAATTTCAGAACTCAATAACATGGAAATTGAAGACTTGTGGGTGATAGTAAAATCAAGGTTATGACCATCTCTGAACCAGTTGCAGATGTGTATGACACAATATACAGACATATTTACATGCAAGCATATAAGGACACATGTATACATCTGTATTATTTGTATGTAGAGTTAGGGTATGCTTTTATATACACACACATGAACTGCACATTCAGCCCTTCCCAGAACTGAACTCACAAATACATGCTGTGCCATTAAAAGCCAGGAAGAGTAACAGCTTCAATCCATTCTCTCTTACAAAAAATATTTTCATTATTAGAAAACAAAAGAAAAAAGAAGGAAACAAAGGTAAGCAAACACCTCTAGGTTAAAAAGTTGGCAACTGTGTCTCAGAAGATCTTAATGTTAACAGCAGAGACAAGAGAACTAATTTCTCATTTTTTTCATTTTCAATACTGTGTGTGTGTGTGTGTGTGTATGTGTGTGTAACAGATCCCAAAGGACAGCCATTTTTTCTACTGTCCCTCCAACTATATAGATATATACATATATACAAATATACACATATTGTATATGTACATACACTGCATGTTGTGTGTGTGTATACTCACACCATATAATACACACACTCACACACAATACATATAGTGATATATCTATCTATATCTATAGAATAGATAGGAATGCTTTCTTTAAGTACCAGTGTTAAATTATAACAGAATTAAAGATAAAGCTTACCGGGTAGAGGCAAGAACTGTGTACTGCTTTTTGTCAATAATTTCCACTTTTTGTCAATGAGACCACCTTTATGAAATATTGCAAAACAAAAGCAAACAAATAAAAAGCAGAACATATAGATATATATAGATAATGGAGTACATGATGTGTAAAATCAGTTGAAGAAAAGTGAATGGAAATGAATGGATAAAAAATCTTGATGGAGCCCTAGAGGTAGTGAAACTTTTGACTTAAAATGAATTAATATAAATGTGAATAGTTACTAAGCAAGTATTGTTATTTGTATCAATGAGTAATGGGTTTTTTGCTGATGCAATTTTTAATGGCATGAATGTTGTATGGCTGTATAATTCTACATCTTCCTTCCATGCCCACCTTCCTCATACCATTTCCCAATCGATCTTCAACACTAAGTGTAGTAGATGTAGAGTGAGAGAGTTTTAAAACATTCTGGTAGAGAAACTTAAATGAGGCTGGTGACCGGAAGTCACAAAGGTCTAATAGTGTTGTTTAATGAGGGCATTAAGTCTTTCATAAATGCTGGATAAAACTCTATATAAATGCAAATCAGTTCATTGTTAAGTGTGACAGGAGAACAAAGCTGAATCTACCTTTTACTTGAACTCTCCCGGTTTGTTTTCTCCATTCCTGGCTAACTTGACAATCTCACAATTTTACAATACTTGGCTCTCTTTAACCCTGCTGACATCAACACCCAGGTGGATTTATGCTTATCCAGCACACAGCTAATAGAAGATAGTCCTCTTGTCTATTCCGTTAACATTAAGATCTTCTGAGACACAGTTGCCAACTTTTTAACCCAGAGGTGTTTGCTTACCTTTGTTTCCTTCTTTTTTCTTTTGCTTTCTAATAATAAAAATATTTTTTGGAAGAGAGAATAGATTGAAGCTGTTACTCTTCCTGGTTTTTAATGGCACAGGATTGTGAGTTCAGTTCTGGGAAGGGCTGAATGTGCAGTTTGAATAGTGAGGGCTTAGCATTTCAACTGATTGATAAAATATGACAGTCTATAATACAATGACCCGAAAAAGATGAAAGTGATTTTTAGAGGAAAAAAAAGTTAGCCTATTAGATAATTAAAGTATTTTGATTTTGTAGTAGGAAAATTGTGGCTTACAGTAACAATACACCTAAAAGAAAATGCTTGTAATAGAAAACCATTGGTGTCATTGTCAACCCCAAATGACATGTCTTTTAGATAAAGTGAATCTTTCTATACAGTCATCTGATTGATGTATCATTGTTCTTTCATTCCTTTATTTTTTTAATTTATGTATTTATTTTCACAAGACTTGTGATTTCAAGGATGGAGGGAATTTTCAGTGAAAAGCTTCATTTATCAGTGCAATTTTCTGCTATTTTCAGTCTTGGAGAATCATTTAGGTGACAATGACTTGTCTCTGATCATACAGCCAGTATGTGTCAGGCAAGATTTTAATCCCATCTCCCATGATTTTAAGATTACATTTATATTCATTATAGTACATTGCTTGTTCCTTTATTTACTTAAGCTTATTAATAATTTATTATATAATAATACAATTAATAATTTATTAATAATAGTAATATTAAATATTATGCATAAGTGACAATATGGCAGAGTGGATAGAGGGCCAGTCATGGAATTAGGAAGAAATGGGGACATATTGGTTCTGACATATACAATGTGGCCTTCATTAAATCACCTAATCCCCTCAGTATTGAAGCCATTTTTTTAAAGACTCTGAGTTAGGAGAAGTACAGTTGTGCATTAGTGGAGTGAGCTTTCAAGTTGGGAGTTACACATACTTGTGACACTAAGCAAGAAATCCAATTCTGTCATAGTAGCAGCAGCAGTAGCAGCAGTGGTAGTGGTAGTGGTGGTGGTAGGTAGTAACAGTGGGAATACACTTGACTTTCTTTCTTATTCCAACCCCTAACTGTTCAAATGAGCACATACTATGGAAAAGGCATCCTTCAAAAGTCACTTTGTAGTTTCATTGCACTGTGTGCCAAGATTACTAAACAGTTTTTAAAGTAATGAACTCACTTGATGTCTTCTATTTGCAATCTCACATTCATGGTTCTATCTCGGGTTTCTTTGGCTACGGAGTTATAGCCCTGCCCTTGATACTTTAATTTCAAAGCTCACAGCAGCCAATATCCATTGTCTGTCCTTGAAATCAGAAGTTGCAGAGAATGTCCAGATAGAAATGGAACCAAGGACAGAATTACCTTTCACAAGATTAGTTCTGCTGCTTTGCTTTCATCTGGGATTATTATGCTTATTACTGGCTTCATCGAACACTAACAATAAGCTAGGCATTGTACAATAACTATAATTTTATGTATGTGAATAACACTGTTGTATGGTGTTGTTTGCTGTGTTAAAAAGAAGACTTAAAAAAGCACAGTCAGCAGTTTTTTCTTTCCATTTTTTTCAGTCACAGTGAGATAGTTTACATATCTACCCTATAAAATGAAAGAATTAATCAAGTCTAATACTGAAAAGACAGCATGGCATTTTAAGAAAAGACTTCCTCAGTTGGAATTGGACTCAGGAGAAGTGGGTTTGGTGGCTCCAGCACTTAGAAGCTGGAGTCAATGAACAAGAACAATAATTTCTACCTGCCTAAGCATCTTCATCTTCAATATGAGCGTAAAAATGCTTGCACAATTAAATATAGGAATAGGTAGGGAAAGTCATCTCCTCAGTATGTCCCTGATTTTTACTAGCTTACTGCTTTAGAGACTTAGGAGATTTCCCCATTGGATAAAATCAAGTTTTTTTTTTTATTGGTTAAATTGAGATCTAATCTAACACCCATCTAAGTTGCTTATTCATAAATGTATGTTTTCTGATATATCCCAATATGTAACTTGTATTTCTTGTTTACTTGGATAAAAAGTTTGCTTGTTGGTCAATATTTTAAAATATTGAAGGGATAATTCTGAATCAGAGCAGATGGGGATCAGTGGTAAACACCTGAAAAGAAAAAAAAAGATACCAATGCTTGGGGCAATTCATGGATGTTTTTATTTTACTGATAATATGATTTAAAAATATCAATTACTACCAACCTATATGCTTATTTTTCCATGTAGTGAGTAAAATCATAACAAAAGCAGGCTGAGAAAATTTTCTGCAGGGCATGGCAACAATTTATTAATAGTAATGTGTAAAATCTTAGTAAAAATGTGTCACTCTGGCCATCCCAAAAAGCCAAGGACCTAAGCACAATTGGATGTATATTAGTTAGATTAGCAACAACCAAAAAATTGGGTCAATGGCTTTTCTCAATGACCAAAGCCTCAAGTGAGGTCTGAGAGGGTCTTTAAAACCTCTGTGGGTCTTTCTTCTGACTGGCCTGACAGTACATCTTTTAGACCTCCCCTAGCAAAGGTAAAACAATCCTGATTGGTAGGCATTTTAAGAGTTACTTCCACTCTTCTCTGTTACTTCCTTGTGAGGAGACTAGGAGATGGGAGTAATACTTAGGTGACAGGATTAGTCTGCAGCTAAGAAAAGTGGATTGTTCCCCAGCTGTGGCTGATCACACCCCTTTCTGGCAATTAAGAATGTTAATTGCTTTATGGAACCCAGCTGCCTCTAGTAATGTGGGCCAGAAAATCAGAACCATCCTAATCTGGTTGCCTCTGGTTTAGCCTATCCCTAGAAGACTGAATCATCCCTAATTTTGACTGGGAGACAGAAGGACCATAGAGCTGTCCCCTAGGGAGAGCCTACCTCAGGCTGGTTCTATGTTTATCTGTCATCAGAAACAAGGGTCCCAGGTTAGCAAGTAAGTGACCTAAGGGCTAGGAGCGATCACACTAGTGACCACAATTTTAGAGACTGCCTTGTGAGCTAAGAGATGGGCCTTTGACAAAATGGGGGAAAAGATACATTACAAGGTAAAATTAATTATCAAATGATGCAGCATAATATTAATTTTCCTCACCCATCTCTATAGAATCTTTACTAAGATAATCTACACTTGTATCAAGGCCATCCCTGAATAAGGAATAAAAAAAACAGAAATGTTTTGACAAATAATATTCCAGAACAGATCATATTTTTGCAGTCACAACAGAATGAAAGATAAAATACAAAATCTGACTGTGCTTAATGTCTGTTGATTATTAAAAAACATTTAATATGCTAGGGAAAAATCCTGCCTTAAAACTTTCCCCTAGGAAATTAATCTCTCTCTAATGTATTATAATCATTATAATAGATTCCATGGGGAAAATTAAAAATAGAGAATATACAAAATCTTAAACTATTTAGTCATTTAAATTTTTTTTAACCACTTGATCTCTTATCTTTTCAAGTCTATTTACACAAAACTCTCACACACTCTTTATGATCCAACTATTCTGGCTAACTTGATAATAATAACTCATACCTGCCCATCTCCCATCTCTGGGTCTTTTGCACTAGCAAAACACCTAGAATGCTCTCTAATCATGCTTTCTACCTCCTGGAATCTATGAGAGGTGGCTAGACGGCATAGAGTTTACAGTGTTACTCTTTGAGTCAAAGATCTGAGTTTGAATTCTGCCTCAACCATGTACTATTTGTGTGGTTAAGTCACTAAATCTGTCAGCTTCAATATCCTAATTTTAAAGTGGGGATGATGATAATAATAGCACTCACTTCTTAGGGTTGATGTGGGAATAAAATTAAATAAAATAAATAAAGTACTCTGCAAGCCTTATAGCACTAGGTTAAAGGTAGCAATTGTCATTATTTTATGACTTGATCTTCTATTGGTGGCCTTTTCTGGTCTTCACACTGTGGGTACCTTTCCCTCCAAGTATTTAATTAATGTATGTTCTGTACATATATTTATTTGTACATGATTTCTCTCTCATTACTATATGAACTTCAATTACAAAATTTAAAATAGGTTATTTTCATTGCATGAAATTGAAGATTTTGCAAAAAAAAATAATACAGCTATAATAATAAGATAAAAAGGAAGCTATTAAATGGAGGGGAGATCTTTGCACAAAGTTCCTCTTCTAAGAGTTAGATATACATTAGATTCTGTAAGCAACTCACAGAAATTTATAATACCTAAAAATAGGTGGTCAAAAATTGTTCTCAAAAGAATACAAATTATCAACCAAATGAAAGAATTCTCTAAATCACTAATACATAGACAACTGCAAATCACAATCACCCTGAGCTTTCACTTCACACTTAGCAAACTGAGTGAAGTGAGAAAAGATGGAATTAGTCAATGTTGGAGGAGCTGTGGAAAGACAGATACATTGTTGATGATGCTGTGCATTGGCCCAGCCATTCTAGAAAGCAATTTGGAATCATGTAAAGTAAAGTTATTAAAATGTCCATACTCTTTGACCATGAGATTTCAATGCTATACATATACCCAAAATATAATTGACAAAAAGAAAGGCTCCATATATACCAAAATATTTATAACAGCACCTTTTGTAGCAGCAAGCAACTGTGAATGAAGTAAATTGCCATTGATTGGGGAATGGCTGAACAAATTGTAGTACATGAACATAATGGAATTCTACTGTGCCATAAGAAATTATAAGTGAGATGAATATGGATAAATATGTAAAGACATGCAAAATAAGCTAATGCAAAATGAAGTCATCAGGGTCAGGGAAACTATGCATAGTGACTACAAAAATGTAAATGATAAGGACATCAACAATGGAAATGTGTTACAAAATTATAATGATGAAGTTTAGACCTAAAGAAGAAATAGGAGAAAACACTTCCCTTGACTTCTTTGCATAAGTTTGGAATTTTTTTCAATATGTATTTTGGTTTTATATTTTTCCCCTCCTTTTTTTGTTATAAGAGATGGCTCTGGGAGGAAAGAAGAGAAAGGATATAGGCAAAAATGTAGATGATATGAAAAGCAAAGATATCATTTAAAATCTATATTTAAAAAGAATATCATTTCCTTGGAGGCAAGGATTGTTTTACCTTTGTCTTTGTATCCCTAATCCTTAACATAGTGCCTGGAATACAGCATGGATTTAATAATTGCTTATTGATTAGTTGGTTATAAATATTAAATAACAGAGTAAAGTATTTTTGAAAGATGTAAATAATTCACTTCAATAAAGAAAAATATAGTTAAAATGGATTTGTTAATCCATAGAGATAATGGGACTCTTCAGGCATCCTATTTGTGGATGACATCTTGCTGATGATGTCAAGCCCAGGTTTATCACCATAATTCTGGAATGATAATTCTAATAATTTAAAATAATTTGCTCTAATTATTCACATGAGGCAACATGGTATGGGCTAGAGTGTTGGATTCTGAATGAAGAAAGCCTTGTTTTGAGCCTCACCCCTGGCACATATTAATTGTTTGACATTACTCAAATCACTTAAGATCTCAATGCATTAGGTCATGCTATGCTCTAAGTGCAGATTTTTTTTATTAAGTGCAGAATATTTTAAAATGCAGAATAATTGTGTATCTGCATCAGTTTCATCCCTGGGAATAAAAATCATGGGTCTTTATTCCCTTCACACCAATGAATCAGTGGATAGATAAAGCTGGACTGAATCATATTTAGGAAATTACATGTTGATTTTAATGAGCTCAAGATTTTTCCTAAAGCAAAGACATACATACATACATACATACATACATATGCATATATACACATATATGCAAACATATATATGTATGTATACATGAAGTCTCCTCCAGATATGCTATATAGCCATGTATCATGGAATTCTCCATATTCTGAGAAATCAAAACCAGCGGTCATCCAAAGGGCAATGAAGACATTAATGAGAGAGAGGTAGTTGCAGAATATTATCAATGTAGAATTGATCAGAAAATTAATGGGATCATATAGTGAGAGAGGAAAAAAAATAAACTTGTCAACAGCACATGTGTTCTGGAATTCATACTATGTTGAGAAGTCTAAAGGAAGGTCTGTAGTGTGCTTAGGTGGATGCTCTGTGAAGGATAGGGACAAAAGTCTTTAAGGTGAGAGGCATAGATTGTTTTTTGCATCTTAAATGAGAAACATTCATCAAACTCATCATTCATCAAAACCATCAACTCATTGAAGTATTAAGGTATTTTCCTACTACACTGGGAATTTTGTTAGGTCAAGAAGTAACTGCTAAATAAACTTTATATTTTCCCTGGTGTCTAGCACAGCACTCTGTAGCTATGATATAAATCCCCCACACCCCTACAGTTCACTACAATAAAAAGTTATCAAAGCTACCATAATAGAAAATACCTTCATGAAGAGCGCAAATCTAGCAAATGGAACTGAACAGTTTTTCTAGCATATTTACTATATGCCCAACACTGTGCTAAGTGCTAGGGATACAAACAGAAAATAAGAAAGTCTTTACTCTCAAGGAGCTCATGTTCTAATAATGAAGGGTTCCATTTCATCGAAAATGGAAAAGTGAGGTACAATTTAGAGTCTGTCATGGCCCCAAATTACAAGACACATGATGACAAGACAAATGACAGAATGGGACTAGAAGTCTAGTCTCTAAAACACAGACCAATGCTCTTTTCATAATGCCATGCCATACTACCAATATCACATACTCCTAAACCTCTTATATATCTACTGTTTTCAGCTTTATTTTTATGCCTTTAGGGGGAGAAAGTATTTAGAGCTCTTCTAGAAGACATCACAAATCTTATCTAACCAGGGGGGCGGAGCCAAGATGGCGGAGTGAAAGCAGTGACTTGCTTGAGCTCTCCCCCAAACCCCTCCAAATACCTACAAAAATGGCTCTAAACAAATTCTAAAACAGCATAACCCACAAAAAAACAGAGTGAAACAAATTTCCAGCCCAAGACAACCTGGATGATTGGTCAGAAAGGTATATTGTGCTGGGCAGGGAGAAGAGTGCAGTGTGGCGTGGGCACACAGGCTGCAGTGAACCTGGAGCAGGACTCAGAAGACTGAATCGTGGGCAACTGTGGTGGTTTTCAGACTTTTCAACCCATGAATGCCAAAGACAACTTAGAAGGTCAGTGGGAAAAGTCTGTGACTGCAGTGAGAGAAGGAGCTAGGTCTCAGCTGCAAGTCCCAAGCGCAGCCTGTGGGGCAGCAGCTACCTCCTGAGCTTCCAGCCCACAGGCTGAGGGGGAATCGAGTGGCTGATCAGAGGGGGATTGCAAGGATCTCTTTGCCAGTGCTGAGGCAGGAATCTCTTGCTCTGCTCGGGCTTGGATCTGGGTAACAGTTCTGAGGAGGGGTCCTGGGGCGAGGAGGAGCACTGGCGTTGTGAAGCTTGTTGTGGCACCCCTTATCATATCAACTTGTAAGAACTGAAAATTTTCAGGTCCCTAGAAGTATCTCTGAAAACAGCTGTACAAACTCCGAAGCTTGGGACAGTACATTCTCCACATTGGAAGCAGACTCTTACCTTAACAAAGAGTTTAAAACTCAAGTAATTGGCAGTGCAAAAAGAGTCAGACTATATTATCTTACTTTGGTGACAAAGAAGATCAAACATACAACCAGAAGAAGACAACAAAGCCAAAGCTCCTACATCCAAAGCCTCCAAGAAAAATATGAATCAGTCCCAGGCCTTGGAAGAGCTCAAAAGGGATTTTTAGAAGCAAGTAAGAGAAGTAGAGGAACAACTGGGAAGAGAAATGAAAGTGATGCAAGAAAATCATGAAAAACAACTCAACAGCTTGCTAAAGGAAAAAATACTGAAGAAAATAACACCTTAAAAAATAGCCTAACCCAAATGGCAAAAGAGGTCCAAAAAGCCAATGAAGAGAAGAAGGCCCTAAAAAGCAAAACTGGCCAAATGGAAAAGGAAGTCCAAAAGATTACTGAAGAAAATACTTCCTTAAAAATTAGAATAGAGCCATTGGAAGCTAGTGACTTTATGAGAAATCAAGACACTGTAAAACAAATCCAAAAGAATGAAAAATGAGAAAACAATGTGAAATATCTCACTGGAAAAACAACTGACCTGGAAAATAGATCCAGGAGAGAGAATTTAAAAATTATTGGACTATCTGAAAGCCATGATCAAAAAAAGAGCCTAGACATCATCTTTCAAGAAATTATCAAGGAAAACTGCCCTGATATTTTAGGACCAGAGGTCAAAATAGAAATGGAAAGAATACACCAATCTCCTCCTGAAAGTGATCCCCAAAGGAAAACTCTTGGGAATATTGTAGCCAAATTCCAGAGTTCTCGGGTCAAGGGGAAAATATTGCAAGCACCCAGAAACAAACAATTCAAATATTGTGGAAACACAATCAGGATAACACAAGATTTAGCAACTTCTACATTAAGGGACCGCAGGGAATGGAATATAATATTCCAGAGGGCAAAGAAGATAGGATTACACCCAAGAATCACCTGCCAAGCAAAACTGAGTATAATCCTTCAGGGGAAAATATGGTCATTCAGTGAAACAGAGGACTTTCAAGCATTCTTGATGAAAAGACCAGAGCTGAATAGAAGATTTGACTTTCAAATTCAAGACTCAAGTGGAACATGAAGTGGTAAATAGGAAAGAGAAATCATAAGAGACTTATTATAGTTGAACTGTTTACATTCCTGCATGGAAAGATGATATTTGTAACTCATGAGACCTTTGTCAGTATTAGGGTAGTTGGAGGGAAAAAATTATATGTATGTAGATAGATAGATAGATAGATAGATAGATAGATAGATAGATAGATGGATAGATGGATAGATAGAGGGCACAGGGTGAGTTGAAGATGAAGGGGTCATATCTGGAGAATAAAATTAAGGGGTGAGAGTGGATTATACTAGGAGAAGGAGAAATGGAGAGGTATAACAGGGTAAATTATATCATAAAAAACAGAAAAGATAAGGCTCTTATATTGGAGGGGAAACAGGGGAAGATGAGAGGGAATGAATGAATCTTATTCTCATAGGATTGGACTTAAGGAGGGAACAACATACACACTCAATTGGGTATGGAAATCTGTCTTACCCTACAGGAAAATAGGATGGGAAGGGAACAAGAGAGTAGGGGGATGATAGAGAGGAGGGCAGATTGGGAAAGGGGGTAATCAGAAGCAAATACTTCTGAGGAGAGACAGGGTCAAAAGAAAGAATAGAATAAATAGGGGAGGGCAGGATAGGATTAAGGGAAATAGAGTTAGTTTTTCACAGCATGACTGCTATGGAAGTGTTTTGCATAACTGCACATGTATAACCTATGTTGAGTTGCTTGCCTTTTCAATGAGGGTGGGTCGGGAGGCAGGAAGGGAGAAAATTTGGAACCCAAAGTTTTAAAAACACATGTTTAAAAAAATGTTTTCACATGCAACTGGGAAATAAGAAATACAAGAAATGGAGTACAGAAATCTATCCTGCCCTACAGGAAAATAGAAGGGGAAGGGGAAAAGAGAAGAAGGGAAGAGATAGAAGGGAAGGCAGACTAAGGGAAGGGGTATTCAGAATGCATGCCATCTTGGGGTGGGGGGAGGGGTGAGTGGGGTGAAAATTTGGAACTCAAAATCTTGTGGAAGTAAATGTTGAAAACTAAAAATAAATTTAAAAAAAAGAAAAAAAATCTTATCTAACCCACTGTGTCAATCTCAGGCTCCACAAGTCATAGAGGACAGAAAAAGACTATGTGCTATTATACTGAATACTAGAGCAATTGGCATAATAGACCCTCCATGCAGTTTATGAAAACTGATTTCCCTCCAAAAGAACACAAACAATAAATAATAACACTCTAGATGTCACATTATCTATCAGTGATGCTCTAGAAGGGATGCTTTAGTCAGTAAGTAGTTTGTGGTAAATGGCCTTTGGGATACACTCCCAGTTCCACAACTTCTATGACAGTTTTTTTCTTCTATACCACACACACACATACGTGTGTGTGTGTGTTTGTGTGTGTTGACATTAAGCTATAGAAACCTACCTTGAGGTTCCAACCAAACCAAGCCTTCAGAAATTCTGGGTTGTGACTCTCAACAATGGCAGCTAGTCATGAGGGAAATTATGTAAAGAAAAACATTCTAAACTCTTCAGAATTGAGGGAGGAGGCAGGATGCACATGGGAGAGGGATATATTCATAAATGTGACAAACTGTTTTTCTATTTGGTTATGCACTAATCATCAGTATCAAAATAATGGATAAACAATTGAGAATAATGAATTGATCCTCTTGCATGAATTACATCTTCCATAGCTGCAGACTGATGGCCTAGGCTATCTAGTTCTCAGACTTCCTGAGGTTGACATAAGTGAGATTTTCTTTTTTATGGATCTGGATTCCCAAGCTATTAGTAAAATAATTTTAATTGCCTGCTTACTTCCTGGAACAACATATTTCAGTTTTTCCTCCAAAATATATCATTACTTTCTTAAATATGCTGTCTTCACTATGTGAAGGCTATGTTTATGATGCACCTGAAAGAATACTGGAAAGGGGTAAGAAGTTCTGAGGTTTAATTTGGTTGTGATACAACTCAAATGTGTGTCTGGATAGACCTTAAATTCCCCTAAAACTCAGTATTTCCGTCTATAAAATGGAGATAGTGATACTTGAACAACCAATACTGAGGATTTGTTGTAAACCCAAAAGCACTGTGAAAATGTGAATTATAGTTATTAGTTCTGAGAATATGCAGCAGAGTCCACTGCAAGGCTTTGAGAAGCTGTTTGTCTATTTTTACTGACAGGGACTGCTGGTTGAAAGAAATGGGAAACACAAGTAATTCAGTAAATCTGTCATGCCACATTATCTATCAGGGATGCTCTAGAGGGGATTCTTTGGTCAGTAAGTAAATGTTTGAATGGCCTTTGGGATATACTCCCAGATCCATAATTCTATGACTCAGTTTCTTCATCCATAAGAAACTTTTTCTTCTCTTTATAGAGCCTTCTAGTCACCTAAGGTCATACAAAATCTCACTCACATGGAATTGGGCACTCTCCAATTTGGTAGATGTTATCAATAAATTGGTTTGAACACATGGAAGGGTAATTTAGGCATTTTGTCATCTGAGAATCCTTTGGATGACATAGGGCTCTTTGGCCCAGATAAGAGAAAAAATAAATGACATGTTTATTAACTTCAAATATTTCAAGGGCTGTCAAGTGAAAAGGGATATAGTTTGTTCAGCTTCAGAAGACACAGTACAAATTTTAGGGTGGCAGATATTTTAGCTTATTGTAAGAAACATTTTCCTTTTTTTTTTCAATAGAATGTCCTGCCTACAGAAGCAGTGAGCTTCTCATAATGTACATTTCCAGATGAAACCTAGGTGACTACTTGTCAGGGATGCTATAGAGGGGACATGCCAAGGAACTTGTAGAGGAGACTAGTAGAGATTAGAGCAGACAATTTCTAAAATCTCTTCCATTAAAGAGATTCCATGATTTTTAAAATATTGTCCAGACTATAGTTGTTATGAGAATTGTAAGTCTGGTAAAGGAAAAGTAGACTGGAGTAGGTATAGAAAAAATTCTTGACAGGTAGAGAAACCCTGGACAGGTAGAAATTGAGGACAACTTTTTTTTTAGAGGCATAGGATTAAGATCAGCATCATTTGATGAGAAAGACATTTCAAGTAGCATAATCCCTCTGAATAAAGGCATAGAAGTATGGATACAGTAAAGGGAAAATTGGAAGAAAAAAAAAGGAGCCTAACTGAATCAGAGGGTTTATGTGGGAGAAATGGGAGACAGACTGATTAACTAAGGGGGAACTAATTAATGAATGACTTTGAATGCCAGAGTGAATAATATGGATTTTTATCTCCTAGGCAACAGGAAATAATTGGAGGTATAAAGTAGGCAAGTGATATGCTGAAACCATGAAAAGGCATGCTGGGCTGGGAGCAGTCAGAACAACCCAGGAAGGAGAAAACAAATACACAGATGCAGGTAGAGTGAAAAGAAGCAGTGGGAGTCAGACAGAAAGAGTCTTTATTGAGTAGCAACTGCCTCTGGTGACTGAAGCCAATAGACCATAACAGACAATAGTGTTTCTGGTTTGTAAGAGCTATCTGAACTAGCATTCTGTTTACATTTGTAGGGGGCAAGTTATTAAAAAACTATGATAGATTCTGCAATAAGAATGCTCACATTCAAAGATTTTAGCTGAGAAAGGACAGATATATAGGATAGCAAGTCTTATTTTAAAGATATGAAAAAATATATCTGAAACAAAGGAATAAGCAAAAAGGAAAATAAAGAAAATGCTGGGATAGAGCATTGACTCTAAGTCAGGGGACCTGATACTTTCAAATCCATCCTCTGATGATGTGTGATCTTGGACAAATCATCTAACCTCCATTTGACTAAGTTCCCTTATCTGTAAAATGAAGGGGATTTTGCAAGTAAGAAGAGAAAGCAGAGGGAACCTTAAAGAAGAATTCTTCATAGTGTTCCAAGGGTACTCTCTGGATAGAGAAACTGTAACTCATAAGTTTCTTCATGAAGTGTTTTTGCCTAGACTGTGAAGTGAACTAGAATGTAATCTAAAACATTTCAAGAATGCCTTATGTTACTGGGTAACATACCTCTAGAAATAATCTACCAAATAGACATAAGCTTCTTGAGGGAAGAGAATGTTTTGTTTTGTTTTATAGTATATTGTTGTGCACATAATATAATCCTTAGTCAATGTTTATTGAATTGAATGAAACCTCTCTCTCTCTCTCTCTCTCTCTCTCTGTCTCTCTCTCTCCCTTTCCCTCTCCTTTTTATTTCCTTCTCTCCCTCTCCTTCAAGCCCTTTGCTTGGTTCAGAAATGTTCAGAAGTACAGATGTTATAGAAAAGATGACAATAAAATCAAAATAAAACAATATTGTACTACCCATGTTGTTATAGGGCTGAAAAATATGAAATATATTCATTTTAATTGGTTGTGATGATGTGTGGCATAAATCATATCTAAAAATTTCTGATCCTTTTGTTACTATACTTAGTTTTATTTTATTAATTGCCCAACATTAATAATTTATTAATTTTATTAACTACCTATTTTTTCTGCTTTTATTTTCCCCACATTTATTTATTTTACTTTTAATTTATGAAATGAAACAAGCATTTCCATAACATAATATTAATAATAAAGATGATTGCACTTGAAACCACAATTCTCTTATGTATAATGTTATTCTTTTTAAATATAAAATAAAGTTATGACATACATTTCTTTCTTTTTTTTTCTTCTCTAGTATTCAGGAGTGTCACATTATGGAAGGTAGGGTTCTGGAAAAAATGCAATGTTTATATTCAGAGGATGTGGGTCCAAATCCCCACTCATCTACTTATTATCTGAATCGCCTCAGTTTTCTGAGTCTCAGTTGTATGATCTATAAAATAAAAAAAAAAGGTTGGATTAGATGACCTCTAAGGTTCCTTTTACTTCAGAATATTAAAGTATATGTTCTGTCATTAAAGGAAATATATCTGATATATAGACATGTTGGTTGTAGCCTACAAACATTTTGCTTCTTTCATTTCTTGATCCTAAATATTATTTTCCAATATTTTTTAGTCATTCTCCTTTGTCTTCCTTTATATTGAAGTCAATAAGTATCAAGACAAATTTTAGTTTAGGTTGGTAAGTCTTAAATTCATCATAGTTCATCATACAATTTCTTTACTTTTTATCTACTGCATCAGATGTTGGCATGTAAAGTGCGGTTATCTTCATGGTAGTCTATTTTCTTGTTCTTTTTATGATTTCAACAAGACAAAATGCCCAAATGTCCCATTAAAAGTTTCTTGTTTTTTGTTTGTTTTGTTTTGTTTGGCAGATGTGAAAACTATCTCCTTTGTCTCCTTTACTGATTTCTCCTAAAAAATAACATTAACCAATCTCCATTTGATAGCCACCTTTTTTTTTTTTTTACCTTCGCATTTCGTTTATCATGGCAAAATTGATAGAGGCTTGGATTCATACCAAAGCTCTATTACTTACTATGTGTGTGAGTTTGTTCAAGTTAGTTAGGTCTCAGTTTCTTCATCTGTAAAATGAGGGAGTTGGACAAGCTGGTTTGTAAGATTTGTGATAGATGTCAATTTATAATTCTTTAAAAAACATCTGGCAAAGACCACACATTTAGAATGTCAGATTTTAAATTAATTTTGATTACATTAGACCTCTGTGATTTTTTTTTTACTAGTTCATTAAATAGAGGAGTGGAAATATAGAGAAAAATAACACTCAATCTTTTCTAGGTAAACTTCCTGAGAAAGAGCTTCCTTAATCTAAATACAATATTTCTCAAATCACTGAATTTCAGAGGAAGAAGGATTTGAGTTTCTTCCAAATCTGACAGATTGCCAAAAATGTAATAATTGTCAGAAATGTAATCTGCCAGAATCTTCCAAACCTGAAGAAGAATCCCCAGTACAATATATGCAACAAGTCATTTTCTAGTCCTTGATTGAAGACATCCATTTAGGCTGAACCTACAACTTTCTTCAATCTATTCTAGTTTGGGAAGGAAATGTTTTTGTTTTTTTTTTCCCTTGGTTTTGTTTTGTTTCATCTGACATACAGCCTAAATTTTTAGCTTCAATTGATTGCTCCTAGTTCTAATATCTGAGGATCAGAAAGAATATGTCTATTTTCTTTTCTCCATGACAACCTTTCAAATACTTGAAGGCTGGTATCATGTTCTCGTCTCTTTACTAAACTAAAGATCCCATATTCCTTCAGTTTTTCCTTATATTTATTAATATAACAAGAAATCCAAAGGTTGTTTTATTATTCAGTATTTTTTTTACATTTCTATATATAGTTTCTTCCTATAGATGTGCTTTTGTGTTCATACCTCTAAATGCCTTCCTTTGATAACTCATTAACTATGAAGGTGACCTTGGTTTCATGAAGATTTTGCCAGTTGCATATAAACATGGACAGATCTATCAAGCAAGAGATACTTCAGGCATAGGCCTATTTATTTAATTTTTGGTCTGAAAACCATCTCAGATAAGGCTACAGGGGCCTACAATGTTGGCTACAAAGGAATTAAATTTTTGGTCACAGTAAATCTCAAAGACTATTTAATATGAAAATTCTATATGTTATCAGAGTCACGTGATGTAATAGAGAGAGTGATGTATTTGGAGTCAGAAAAACATAAACTCAAATCCCATTTATGTGACCATAGAAAAATATTTAACTCATCTCAGACTCAATTTCTTCGTGTGTAAATGTGTGTTATAATACTCATAATACCTGTCCACAGGGATATTGGAAGATAAAGCTATGCAAAACTTAAGGTTCTATAAAAATGTTAACTGTTATTATAATTAAAGTACAGATGATTCAAGTTCTCTGTTGTGGAAGGAAATACCACATATAGAGTGTGAAGATATTAGGAGACACTCTGTTTTCCAGAGCTAAGTCCCAGCAAGCTGGCTATGCCCTGGGCTTGGCATAACAACAATCTTTTGTGCTCACTCTCTGGATGATCTCAGCCACAACAAAACCCCAGCATTGGGACTTACGATTTCCCTATTTCCCAGAAGATCCTGGCCTGAGAGGGGCTATAGCCAACGTGCTGTAGCAGAAAGTGATCAATCACATCTCCTGACAGTCTGAACAATCTATGCATCTATAACAGCTAAGTGAATTGAACCAGGTGCTGCACTCCTGTTCCCACCATACTAACTTTGGTTTTGTACACCACTGAATGATCACAATGCTCAGTGACCCTTATGACTTAATTCACAAGGCTCAATGATTCTAATAACTTGGAGACTGTTCCAAAGGACCCAAGAATGTCTGTATTTCCCCCAAAATACCTGCACATATGGGTCTGTTTTGAGAACAGTTTATTGAAAACCTAAGAATGACTGTGTCATTCTTTTTATAGTTTTCATGCTTAAAAACACTACCCCTGCCCTAAGGCACAAGCCCTTCTTCTCAGAAGGATTTTCATTTGTAAGAGTTTTCTTCACTTTGAAATTAAACCTGTGTTTGATTCCTGACTCTTCTGTCTCTGTCCTGTTTAATTCAGCTCTGGCCACCCACGGGTTAGAGTCAGTTTCTAGTCTAGTTGACATTTACATTGGTGTCAGAAGTGGGATTGGACACAGAACTGGATCAATGAACTCTCCAGGACTGGTGGGAACAGACTAGGCACCATGAGAGATTTATTTCTCTGGAGTCCAACTCCCTCTCACCTGGTGAGTCTTCTGCCCTTGTTTCCTGCTCCATCTCTGGTCTTACCCTTTGGTTGAGCTTGCCTATCTTTGTGAGGAAAATTTGAAGGCCTCTCTCTCAACCCACTTCATCCTGGATCACTTTGGTAAGAAAGGCCTTTCTTAACTGTACACTTATTAACTTGTCTCTCTGTATACCTCTGCTCCTTTATCACATACCCCTGTTAAATTTCAAATTACCTGTGCCTTGGTAACTTGTGTGCCTCAGCCAAACCAGTTAATTGTGATTGTGTGCTTTGTTAAAACTGCTTGTGTCATGTTTGTGTTGTGAGCTAGCCTGCTGTTTGTTTCTGTTCTGTCATTTTGTCTGTCTTTGAAAAATGTAAAATGTCTGTGCTATGTTTGTGTTGTAAGCTAGATTCTGTTACCTTGAAAGATTTAAAATGCAGCCACCAGAAAAACAACAATAACAACAAAAACAACAACAAATTCTAAGGACTGTATTCAGAGAATTCAGAACACTGGGAAAGATTAATGAATTTTCATAGTTGAAGCAATTTTCCCAGTAAGTAGGGCTACCATATTTCACCACATAATTGTCACCACCACATAATCATCACACACTGTTTTATCAGTCCAAAAATGGGTTTGTAACCTTTCATCATATAATCATTGCATGGTACAATTCTGTTCATAATGCCACTTAAAAGGTAAACAGAGCAGCAATGTATTCACCAGTGGCATATGGATCCACATTTATCTCTTGCACATTGACATTTCTAGACTTCTCAGGATGCACAAGTTGACAGTATATCTCCATTTTCTCTATTTTTTTCATTCTTTTTTTCTGTTTGATTGATTCTTCTTCTCTTATAGAGTCATTAGCTTCTGCTTGCCTCATTCTAATTTTTAACGACTTGTTTTCTTCTATTAGATTTTATATCTCCTTTTCCATTTGGCCAATTTTACTTTTTAAGGATTTCTTCTCTTTAGTGAGGTCTGTGCCTCCTTTTGCATTTGGCCAATTCTACTTTTTAAGGACTTGTTTTCAACAGTTGATTTTTGTTCTTTTTCCAAGTTATTGACACTTTCTTGCATATTTCTCATTTATTTTCCCAATTTTTCTTCTACCTCTCTTATTTGACTCTTAAAATCCTTCTTGAGTTCTTTGTAGAAGGCTTTTTGGGCTTGAAACCAGTTCATATTCCCCTTTTAGGTTTTGGATGTGGGTATATTGACAATGTTGTCCTCTTCTGAATTTGTATCTTGATCTTCCCTTTCCCCATAATAAGATTCTATGGTCATTGTCTGTTTCTGCTTTCTGTGCACAGTGTTTGCTTATTTCCTGACTCCCCCCCACCCCTCAAAAAAGTTGAATTCTCCTGCTAGAGCAATGGGGGCACTTACCTAAGCTTTTTTTCCTGCTCACCTGGGCCTTGCACTTGAATGTTTGACTCCTGCTCACCCAGGCCTTTCAGAGGAATGTTTTGCTGCTGGTGGATATCTGTCAGTCTGGAGTTTTGCCTCCTAGAGTTTGCTTCCCAGAGTTGTGTTGAGGCACTGGGTGATTTGACTGCTGTAGAACATTGTTGCCTATGGTGGTTTTCTGAGCTGGTGTCTACCGGTTCCTCTGCCTGTATTGAGGCTCTCAGGGGGTCCTGGTGTTGGCATTTGCCTGCTCCACCAACCTAGGTCTCAGGATCTCCCCCTGGTATGCTGAGGTGGGACTTGCTGCTGGATTACCAGGATACCTCCCATCCTGTACTACTTCCCCTCCCTTAGAGCAAGAGGAGTTTTTCCCATTAATACCCCAAGCTTCTTGGGGTAGAAGACTGCCTGTTTTTTTTCTGGTTCAGGGTTTTTCATGGATTGATATTTTCTGGATTTTCAGAGGCCAATAAGGGAGGGTGAGAGCAACTTACTTCTAACTTCACCATCTGCAACAGTATGTTTGCAAAAGGCAAGTTGCATGGTTTGTTTAGAGCACTGCCATATTAATGGTATTGCTTCTCAACCCAATGAAGAGCCTTAGCCACAAGGGGAGCATGTAGGCAGGAGAAGCTGCCATGAGTAAGTCACATGATATGCTAAGACTTGCATCTGCCCATGCTAGCTAAACTGTACAGTATGTCTGCCAGAGATACAGTTTAGTACACCGGTACAATTTTTTTTGAAAGTTTCACATAATGGTCACATCCCACTTTTTTGAAAAAAAAAATCATAAAATTTGTGATGATTATGTGGCGAAATATGGTAACTCCTACTTTAGGCTTTCCTAGGGAGATTAGGTTACAAGAAAAGAGAATAACAAAATAAAACATATAAGGCACTTTCCCCCCCTGTCATTTCAGTTTGGGCTATGTTGGAATTACAGAAATGAAGTTAGGTAATCAAAGTTGTAGAATTTCTAAAAACATCTTAGTAGATTAAGGAGTTTGGGGATTAATCATTTTAAGATTGCAGGAGAGAACTCTTGAAACTTTGGTTAATTCCAGGAACTCATTCTCTTCTGAAATATCTTAATCAGTTTCGGGGTACCACTCTGAAGAGTTTGTTTTAAGGAAAAATAAGGATTTTTTTTAATTTTTGAAAGTAAATGACAAGATTAATAGGTTCATTGTTGAAAATAATCCTAGAGTGAAGAAAGAAAAAAAATAGGTAAGGAGTTTACATTTTACAGCAACCTCTTGTTAATTCTTCCTTAAATGATTGTTTAAACCACATATCCCCTGTGACTCCCCCAGGTCAAAATGCTCTCCCTCTCTCTGTTAACCCCTCTCATCCCACATCAGATTCCCAAATACATGTATTGAAAAAAAATGCTGGAAAAATGTAGGGAAATTTAAATTATATTCTGCTCCACATGGTGGACTGGAGACAGCAGCTTCCTCAGGGCCCTCCCTAAGCAGTGTTCCCAATGGTCCTGTGCCCTGGACATCCTGTAGCCTGTCACTCAAGGCAAGCCTGGGGCATCACCCAGGTATGGTACATCCTACCCACCCTGCCCCAGCAATTGCAAGTGGCCTGAACCCCAACAGCACCTGACTACCAAAACTGGAGCTGTCAGGGGTCAGGCCCCACCCAGCTTTGCTCTACCATCAGGAACTATCACCAATGGGAAGGTCCTCATACCAGCCACCTCAACCCCTGGGATTCCTATTCTGCAGACAGTGCCCTCTGTCACACCTCTCAAAACCTAGTCAGTGTCTCTAGAGCAGGCCTAGCCCTTGGCAGGCCAAGCCCAGCTGCTGCCTGGGAAGGTCCTGTTGCTCCTGGTGTGGCAGTATGAGGTAGGGGCCAGCCAGCCTTTGCCCTTAGCGAGCCTACTCTTTTCTGTTCCAGCTGCAGAAATTAATTAGTGGCGTAATCTTAAGCAAGTTATCTAATCACCATTTGTCATGGTTTCCTGATCTGTAAAGAGAAAAATAGTGGTGCCCACTACCCAGGATTGTTGTGAAGATCAAAATAATATAATGACTATAAAGTGCCTAACATAGTGACTGACATATGCTAAGCACTACATTATTATTATTTCTTTAATTGAAGGTAATTGTTCCATGCCTGGATGTCAAATATAATAAGATAAATTATTTTTATATGTGATAATTTGGAAGTGCAAGATGTCATCTGAAGTTTTGTTTCATGTTTTAAATACATGATGTTTTTTGTGTTATTATTTTATTTCTAAATTCTCTTGTATTGTGAAATTTGAGAGACCATTGTAACAGAAACACTGTTAGACAAAATATCCTTTTAATCTGGATGTTGTTACACATGAATTGGGTTTTTAAAAGAATGTGACAAAAATAGATATCTGAAAACTATTAAGTAATGAGATATATTTTGTTATAAAGCAGATAATAATAATGATAATGATAATAAGTTTACTATAATAGTCAATTTTGATTTGAAATTCTTGGCTATTTTGAAAGTGTATGGGGTGGCTTAAAGATGTAGCTTCAACATATTAGTGATGAGTCCACTATCAGGTATTTGCTATATGTCTGAACCTCTGAATATGTGTTTTTAACTTATTACTAAAGGATAAGTGGAATTTTAACTGTTGGGGAAATGTTAGGAAAGATATCCAAGCCCCGAGTTGTGATTAGTGACATGTTGCTATTTAAGGTAAAAGTTCTTGAAACTGGAATTTTGTTTTGAGCTTTGATTAAAGGGATAGTTATCTGAATTGTCATGAAGCAAATAGTAGAAAATTGCAAGTGCTGCAGTCTGGGAACTGCTAAAGGTGGATGTCCTTGCCTGGGAAAAGTGTTGGGGAGGACCACGGACACAACCTAGGTAGAATCCTCCTGATTCTATCTCCCCATTGTGCTATTTCCTTTCTGAAAAGGAAAATTCCTACCTTATTAATCCTGAGCTTTGCTTTTATCACACTGTGACTACATGATTGGTTGTCGGATATGACTCATACCTAGAATTAAACAGAGCTAAGGAAGTTTATCTCCTCTGTCATGATATATGACATTGTGTAACTATATCCTAATTTTTCCTTTTATAATTTCTATAATCAAGAAGTTTTGTAAGTATAATACTAAATCTATTATATAATAGATTGATACTGGAACATTCAGTGTTAGTATAATAAGATGCAAGTATGAAAATCTTACAATTCTATCTTATATTTATGGTTATATTATAACATAGTGATGATATCCTCCTAAGGGGTAAATGATTAGACAAAATAATAAGACAAAGATGTAATGTAAAAGTTTTCTAGTTAAATGGAATAGTAAATTTTGAGAAAGCAACAGGATTAGATGTTTTCTCTAAGAACTATATACAAATACATATAAGCGGCTTCCAAATTTATTCATCCTGAAAATTCAGGCTTTGAAAATGTTTTAGTAATAAGTTATAAAAGTTGGATTAAGGATTTTACATATAAAATTGTATTGATAATGATAAAGAAAGTGAAATTATTTTCTGCTTTTTTATAATATCTTTCTGATAATTTTAAAAGGCAGAACAGGTCACAAATGAGTTTTCTAAGAAAAAAAGCACCAGGAGTAGATGGATTTACAACTGAATTCTATCAAACATTTAAAGATCAACTAAGTTGAATATTAAATAATTCAGAATAATAGGCAAAGAAGGGTTCCTTCCAAACTCCTTTCATGAAACAAATAAAATACTGATACCTAAAACCAGGAAGACTGAAAACAGAGAAAGAAAATTATAGACTAATTTCATTAATGAATATGGATACAAAAATCCTCAATAAAATGCCAGCTAAAAGATTATAACAACATATAACAAAGATTATTCATTATGATCAAGTGGGATTTATACCAGGAATGCAGGGATGTTTCAACATAAGGAAAACTATTAACATAATTGATTATATAGGGATAAAAGTTTTTTCCCCCTTAAACTGATAAAAACATTTTTATCTAAAACCATCAGCAAGAATTATTTTAAATGGGGACAAGCTAGAAGCCTTCCTAGTTAAGATCAGGTGTGAAACTAGGATGCCCACTGTCACAAATATTATTCAATATTGTCTTGGAAATTCTAACAATAGCAATAAAGGAAAAAAATGAAATAGAAGGAATCAGAATATGAAATGATATAATAAAACTATCTCTTTTTTGAGACAGTATGATGATATACTTGGAAAAATCTGAAGATAACTAAAAAGTTAATCAAACCAATTAATAATTTTATATATTAAAAAAAAAACCCTGCAAGAAGAGAAAGTAGGAGATGCCTCATTTAAAATAACTCTAGACAGTATAAAATGCCTGGAAGTACATCTGCCAAAACAAACCCAGGAAAGATTTAAATAATTATAGAAATATAAATTATTCATGGGTAGGCAGGACCAATAAAATAAAAAATGGAGAACAAAAAGTCAAGAGTATCAAAGGAAGTAATAAAAATGTAAAGGAAGAAGGTTTATCAATATCAGATCTTAAACTATATTATAAAGCAGTAACTATCTGGTGCTGGCTAAGAAATAGAAAAACAGCTCATAAATTAAAAAAAAATCTTCTATCGGGTACAGGATTTAGGTAAGAATAGAAATAGCAAACAGTATGTGAACTGAAATTCTCCGAAGTTTCAAAATTAAAGAACCAAATGTAAGTAATTGTACTAAATTATATTGTCAGAATTATCTAGGAACTTCTAGATTTGGAACCAGAGTAGCAGAGCCCCTTTCAGACCTGTCCTGAGAATAAGCATATTGTCCAAGAAAAGATATCTAAGGAACAGATACTTACATGAGACATCTGGGGATCAAAATGTGCTGGTTAAATAGATATTGAGAATGAGTTACTAGTATACAAGGAGACGATTTTAGTTAATATTAGTGATAATCATACTGCTTTGCTCTTTTGTTTTAAGGTATTCATGTTTAAGTTTTCATGGTGACAGGTAAATCTGTTACATGGTGACAAGTAAGTAAATATTAAGATATTAAGATATTAGTAGTCTATTGTGAGACTTCTAAGTAGTTTGATCTAGACCTGACTTTATGTAACTATATAATTATAGGAATTTTAAGAGAAACTTTATAGTATTGTTTGAACCTAACCCTGTGTCACTGGGAAATTGGATCATCTCTATGTGTTGTTTAGAGACTGTTAACTAAGCACATATGTTATGTTGACCAGAAACTCGGGTTTCTTGAGAGCTAGTCATGAATTTAGAAGTTTTATTTAGAGGCTTGAAACATGCAGTGATAGTTGAGGTCATATGCTTTCAAATAAAAAATAATTTTAAAAAAGGACATTTCTTAGGACAAAAAGAGCATGTAAAGTTAGAAATATTTGCATATAAAGCAGTTTAGAATATCTATAACATCTAATAAAATGAGTTTAAAAATAAACATTTTTAAAAGTCCTACTAAATTGCCCTTATACTATACAATTCAATGTGCTCTTTTTCATTTACTAATGCTAGAGGTGGCGTAGTGTGGCACAGTGGATGAAGGTCCAGCTTTGGAGTGAGGAAGACCTGGGTTCATATTCTGCCATTGACACATACTAACTATAACCATTTGCAAATCATTTGTCCTCCCAGTGTTTATTTTTCAGCTTATTCCCTACAAACTGAAAAATAAGTTGATGATCTGCATTGGCAAAGAGAGTTTCTGCACTGAGAGTTCCCTACATTGATAAAATCTGTGTGTGTATGTATATGTATATGTATGTATGTATGCATAAGTATGTTTATATATGTATATGTATGTATACACACATATACACACATACATATACACATCTATGTATATACATATGCATATGCATATGTATGTACATGTATATTTTCCAGACTATGCTGCTGAATATCTTTGAGAAAATCTAAATTTTTCTAGCCTTAGATGATGAAGAAAATGTTTCTCTTAACTGTGCCTGGAACTCAAATCAAAGGAGGTCAGATTCTATGCATATGACCGCTAATGTGTAAGATTTTGGTGCCAGTCACCTAGAATAGCAGCTTGAGAGACAACAAACATTCTGACCCACATGACCAGCAGCTTTTCTGTTTTTACAAATTTCACACCCTACAGTGAAATCCTCCTAGCCAGGATTAGATGACAAAGGATTAGCATGTTGAATTGGATAAAAACACTACATGCCAAAGCAATACAATTTGCAGCTCCCTTCACTTGCTCCAATTTAATGAACTCTTTTGTTATTTTGTAATTTGGCTTAAAAATGATTCCGAAAAGTACATCCAATCACAGTTTCAACAGTAGATTCCAGGTCCATTTTTTTCCCATGGTATTTTATTGTCTCTATGTTGTCACAAACAGGTTGCAGAAGCCAGCTGTGAGATCAATCTTCAAATATGTTCATAACATGAAATTCCTGATGGCATTTTCATTATTTTTATTTTCATGGTGGCCAATGGATTAGCATTGTCTGAAGATTAGATTCAATTTAGATCCAAAGATAGAAGGTTGGTGGTTTGTTCATAGTATTAGGAACAGCTTTGCTAGCTTTAGCTTTACCTTTAGGAATATATAGCTTCAGTTTTTGAAAGTGTCAGCAAAGACATAAACTAGCATCCATCACATTGAACTCTTTCCTACTTTCTCTATATACCATGCAAAAGAAGGGAATACCTAGGCTTCTGAGCTGGTGTTTCCTAAACTAGCCTTTTTAGTATGACTGAAAAACCAACTGCATAGAGCAAGCACAGACACAGACACACACACACACACACACACACACACACACACACACACACACACACAAACACAGTAAAATTGTCTTATGACAGAGCACTCCAACTCTGAAGAATATGGTTGCCTAGTGCCTTCTCTTTGTGTTGTGTGCAAGCCAATTCAATATAACTAGTGTTATTAAGCTCCTACTCCACATAAGGCATTAGGCTAGATACTGAGTATCTAGAGACAAAAAAATCAAATGGCCCTTGCCCTCAATGACGTTACATTAGTCTGGATGTGATAAAACACATTCGTAGATAAGTACAGAATCTCATCTGTGTGAGTATTGCCTTAATGATGCAGATCGTACTCTTCCATTCCTGCTTATCCTGAGCTACTACTGTTGTCCATGCCTTCCTGAAAATGTTCTATCAATGCGCTGGAAATTTGTTCTTTTAGCATGTAGTAGATATGAATAAAGCTTATTGACTGTCACTCCACTATCCCTTATTCTTGCTACATAGCCAGTATTTCCCCACCCCCATGTCTCAGATAACATACTTTCTACCACTACTCCTAATCAACTCTTCAGTTGTAATATGTATCACACTGGTCATGCTCACTTCCATGATTCTAAAGTTTAATTATTTGCTAGATTGCTGCTACCAAGCTCTTGTAAGTGCCTTCAAATCACAGGATATCCCTGACAGCTTTCATCTCACATTTCTAGATATAGCCTGAAGCAGGGAAAACATTTAAGAGCCTGAATATTATGGTTTAGCCTTAGGTGATGAAGAAAATGTTTCTCTTAACTGTGCCTGGAACTCAATTCAAAAGGTCCCTGGATGAAAAATACTATCCACCTCCAGAAAGACAACAAATGAACTCCAAATGTATAATGAAGCATACTTTTTAAAGAAATATTTATTTTTCTTGGTTTATTTTCTGTTTGTGTTTTCACATGTACATTCAATGTCAAATTGCTTGCCTTCATAAAGAGGGTAATGGAGAGAAAGGAAAGGAGAGAATTTGGAACTCAAAATTAAAAAAAAGGATGGTTATTTTTTTTTGCATGTGATTGGGAAATATTTGATGACATAAAAATAAATTTGAAAAATAATTTCAGTCCGATCACTTCTTTTTATTGCTTATATTTTCCTTTTTATTCCTTAAAATAATTCTTCCAAAATCATTCTAGTGGACCTTTTTTGCTTTTTTTTACTTTCTCTCTCTTTTCCTCCCTCTTTCTCTCCCTCTCTCCTTCCCGCTCTCTACCCTCACTCTCTCTTTCATTTCATGGATAGTTGCAAAATATTCCAATAGCATGTATCTTAACATCCAGGTCATGTGGGATATGCTACTTAAGAAGTATGATCTGAGACTCAGGCATACTTGGGTTAGTCCTATCTCTGAAATGTATGTCAGAGCCATGGGCAGGTGATTTAGGATCTAAACTCCCCCAGTAAATTCCCTGAGACTCAAAATCGAAAATGAGGTTATGAATTGCATCCAACCTGGTAGTTCTCATATTGATGCAATCACAAGCCCAGAAAACTCTCACTCCCCTCACCTTCCCACCAAAAAGAAAAAAAAAATTAACTTGCTTGAAGATTTGGAAAATTTTTCTGGTCATGATAATAAGTGACAATTAGGAGCTAGACATCATGGTTTGTCTAGATTCTGTTTGGTTTAGTTAGGAAGGAAAGTAGCTTGGGAATCATACCCATCTGCTGCTTGATTACAACTGTCCTTAGAGTAATTTCCTGTCTGTCAATTTATCTAGACTTCTAATTATTTTAACTGATCTTCCCTTGTGAATCAGTATAAAGGCTAGAGTTTGTTTTCTAGTATATTAGTTTAAGCTGCAAGTTGTTGCTGCTAATAGTGTTAAATCATTAAACCTTTTTTTACTTCACTCTGGAGTAAATATTGAAGAATATACTTTTAAAGCTTCAGACATTAAATTCAATAAACATTTGTTAAGTGCCTACTATGTGCCAGGCACTGTGCTATGTACCATACATTCGAAAAAGCCAAAACAGAAACAGTTCATGCCTTTCAAAGAGCTAGGAGTAGGGGAAGGGATGTACAGGGATGAGTAAATATGAAGTTTATAGGAAGAAAAAGAAAGGTAAGAGGGCTAAAGATGGAGGAAGATGTGGGCTTGAAGTAGAAAGGCCACAACTTGGAAGTAGTACCTGTTCTATGCTTTCCTGAAAGTCAATGATTTTGTCAGGTGGAAGCAAGGAAAGAATATGTTCACACAGAAGACCAATTTTACAAAGGCATCAAAGTGGTAGATGGGATGCCCAAGAAGGAGAAAAGCTACTAGGAATGTTTTACTAGAATAAGAAGTGTTTGAAAGGGAGTAACATGAAAAAAAAATCTCTTGAGAAGGATCTAAGGGATTTTGTGGATTTCCATATTTATTCATGGGTAACTGTGAGTCCTTTATGCCTTAGATAATTCTTGTAGAATTAAACCTGTCCTGTATCTGAAAATTATTTAGTACATTCTGAACACTTACGTGGGAATTGTGCCCCTTCTGTTATTTACAAATGAGGAAAGCTAGAAAAGAGCTATATCATAAGCCCAATGTAGAGATTTTCCTATGGTAATGACCTAACGTGAGAAAGTGACTTTCATGGATCCATCCTCAGAATGGACTTGACTGATGTGAACCTAGAGTCCTTCAGGTCTACTGAACAATCACTCTAATTTACGTTCGATCTGTACAGACTGAGCAAAAATATTGCCTAGGTCCAGATCTCTGCCTGTCTCATGACATAAAAACCCTCATCTTTCTCTAAGAAGCATAGTGTTGAGGAAATATTCTTCATTCTATCCATATAGAAGGCCACATTCCAGACTATTGGACTTGGGAGCTTTCAAATTTGATAATCCCAAGGCTATAAAAATCCTCTTAACCTCAGCTATCAGATCACAGATATACTTTATGTTTCTTGGTGAATGGGCAAAGAAAAAGAAAAGAGAGGATGAGAGGAGAGAGAATAAAGAGGGAAAGTGTATCTTCCCTGTTTCCTGTCAGCAAATTCTTCTTGGCATACCTACCTGGCTGGAAGGTGTCAAGTGATGTCTTTAGCAAAATGTTCACATTATCAAGTTGATTAGAGAATTCACCAAATTGATGAGATAATTGATCAAATTGATTAAGCTTGATTACTCTCCTTACATGTAAAATAAAGGTTTTTGACCAGATGAACTCCAAGGTTCTTTTCAGTTGTAAATCTATAATCTGTCTGTCTTTCTGGACAAGATCCACACGAATTATAATTTAGTAATAGTTGGTTTGGGGAAAATGTTTTAATCAAAAATGAATGAAAGAATACTAATTAGATATGTAAAAACTCCTTTTTTCTAGGGATTCTACATGGAGAGAAAGGGAATGAATTCATGATCCTTTCTACCTCTAAATGTTTAGGTTTTTATGATATGACTAGACAATTGTGTTTTCAGGCTATGTAACACACTATAAAAAGGGGGGAAAAATCTAATGTAATATAACAGTTTTAACAAGGGCAATTAAGATTTCTAGGCATAAAAAAACCAGTTTCTTTAATCATAAATCTTTTTTTTTCTTTATCATGGAACATCTGTAGCATTCCATATTTTAGCAAATCATCACTGCTTATATAAAGGGGTGTAAATGTAAGTTTACACCGGTTAAAACATACACACACACACACGCACACACACACACACTCACATGCACAAGTGGGAAGGAATATAGGGATAATCAAAACCAGGGAATTATGCTATGTCTTTTCCTAATGCTCTACCCATGGCTACATGGAGCTCTGTTAAAGCTCACCATGCTGTTTGTGTCTCTTAATCCTTCTTTTATTAACTATACTTATGAGAAAATTACACCATTCTTTTCCTACAGCTTCAAGTTTTGACTAATTGTGTCATCTAAAGGATTTGAAAGTAGCCTTTGCTTCCAGGATAAAATATAATTCATACTGTGTGTCTCGGTTTGATTGAATATGAATCTCATTATCCACACATCAGCAATTTATTCCATTTTTATTAATAAGTAAGCAGAGAATCTCAGTTACGATGCCATTGCAGATATGGCTGATTAACCACTGTTCTGAAAGGAAGTAATTTTATTTCACCTTCTTTTCCCACCAGTGTCAACAGCTCCCTCCAATGATAGGAGGTTATTATTGCAATTCCCTTTATTTAGAAGCCTTTCCTGTGAAACAACTATATGAAAGAACTAATTTTATCTGTTAAGGAGGGACAAGTAAAGATATAGGTACTGCTGAGTAAAGGATACTGGACTAGTCAGGAGAGCTAAGTTCCAAACCCAGCTTTGCTATTTACTATCTTAGTGAATTTTCGCAAGTCAGTGCTTCAGGTTCCTCATTTGTTAAGTAAGGGGCTTGGGCTACATGACCTGTAAGATCCCTTCTACCTATAAATCTATGAACTTCTATGACTTCTGTTTCTCTGGAAACTTCCATTCCATTTTGTCCCTCTATTGTGAAGTAATAACATAGAAGGGTTATTGATTAAGAGATTAAAGGAATTCGGAAGGCATCTTGTCTACCATCCATTGTACAGATGAGGAAATTGTGGTCTACAGAGGTTAAAGTAATTTACCAACATCTTAAAAGTATAAGAGGTAGAATGTGGATTTAAACTCAAGTCTTTTACTTAAATCTAATACTCTTTACAATGTACCACCACTCCTGCCACAAGGAAGCCCAGGTTTATCAAGGCTTTTTTGGAGTCTACCCACTTCTGCCTAAAAGCTATGAGGAACAAAATTTATGTGCATGCATCAATGTACCTGTACTCTGATTATAGGTTTTGTGTTCAGTAAATCACACTTTTCTCTTTTTTTTGTAATGTTTCAAAGGAACACTCCTTCTCATCTCCACAGATATTGCTGAAGCATTAGTCCTAGATATCCTGCCCCTGTTGTTAATTCCTTTTGTAAATAGCATTGGTATTCATTAACATAGGTCTTTACCCATCTAGTCCAAGTTCTGCTAGGCAGAGGCCACCATTTTCCTGACATCTTGAGCAGCACTTAGAGTGAATTGGTTCATCCTTTGGTTATCTTAAAATGATCTTTGTGAGATATCAAGTGGATCTTTCTGTGCTGGCTCTGTGAGATCTGGTGTTTCTATCTGTTTCAACTTCCTTTAAATTCCTGGAAGAGGAAAACATTTTTCAAAATTGATGCTATATATTCCTAAAGGTAAAACCAAGGATAGTAAAGCTATTCTTAATACTATGAAGAAACCATCATCAATCTCTCATCTTCATATCTTAATACATTCCAAACTTCATACAATGCTAATTTATTAGCCACCATAAAAATAAATAAATGAACACACACACACATACACCGTTAGGAATTTCATCTCATGAACATATTTGAAGACTAAGCCTATGGTGGGAATTCAATTATATGTAAAAAATGGCAGTATGATATAAAGAAAAAAAACCTGATTTTTTAATCAGAAGAACTGGATTCAAATCATACTTCTCACTTACTACCTGTAGGACCTTGGGCAATGAATGCATGAGTGAAATAAAAAGCATTATTTTAAACTTTGCAATATGGCAAGCACTCTGCTAAGGTCTAGGAATATGAATCCTAAAAGCAGAGACAGTCCTTACTTTAGATCTTTCCAAGATCTTTTTCTTATGTTCTAATCCAGTATACAATATGCAAAGAGTGGTGCTGTAGTGTTGGGTGGGTCACTTCTTAAGAGGATGGTTTGTCAGTTAATTTTGTAGTGGGCAAGGATTTGAGTTAGGAGTAATCTTTCCTTTATTCTCTTTGTTATTCACTCATTCATTCATTTATTCAGTAAAAAAAAAACTTCCTATGTGCTATAATCTATAGGCAGCATGAGCTCAGATAAATAAATATAACTGTGTGTTACCCCAATTTGTTTTACTCTGAGCAAAGCCCATTGGTCTGTTACTCTCTTCTTATTGCTGGAGATCAATGTCCTGTGAAGGAACAAAGTTGGAGAGAGTATGAGAGAGAACTCTTTAGCTCTCTTTAAGCTTATCCTGTCATCACTTAAGATGCTTCTGGCTTTCAGCTTCCAGAGGGGAGGTGGATGAGGTTAGCCCTACTTAAGACTGCAGAAGGAAAAAAAAACTATGGAAAGATACGAGAGCAACTGACAGTCTCCATCAAGTGCATATCCCAAGCCCATTACAAGAGAGACATCAGGGAAATTCCCCTAAGATCCTAAGATCCAACACACACACACACACACTCTCTCTCTCTGTTTGTCTGTCTGTCTTTCTCTCTGTCTCTTGTTCCCTCTGTCTCTGTCTCTCTCTCTGTGTCTGTCTCTCTCTTTTTGTCTCTCTCCATCTCTCAGTCTCTCTTTCTCTCTCTCCCTCTATTTCTCCCTCTCTCTCTGTCTTTCAGTCCCTCTGGCTCTCTCTGTCTCTTTATCTCTCTCTCCCTCCCCTCATTCTCAATGGGAGAACTTCTTCACTCTGTATTATCTGGTATATATTCTCATACATATACCTTCCCTGATTTCTGTTTTGATCTCAATTAGGATAAATGGGTTTTCTTGGCTATGTGTTATATATGTTCATTTTGGAACAGATATTTGGTTGGAAAGGGGTCAAGCCTTGTATGTAAAGCCTGAGCTCTCACACACCCCCAATAATGACCAACAATCAAAAGTTAGCCTGACCCTATAAACCTCATCCAATAGACTACCAATATTTAAGGGAACAGATAGATATAAGTCTAGTTTGGTCCCCTCCACATCCCCCACCTGGAGAGTAAAATGTTCTCCATCCATAACTTCCTTTTTTTTCCTTCTTGGCAGGAATAAGGAGAAGTATGGGAGGAAAAGAGGCTAGAGATGTCTATTATGCCTCCATTCCAGCCATACAATGACTCCCTATGCTACATTCCAGGGGATAGACCTAGCTACACATGGGCCTCACAACATATTTACAAAATTAAGATTGAAGGAAAGTCCTACTTAAGAGACTACTATTGAGCTGAGCTTTGAAAGAAGCTAGAGAGTCTATAGAGAAAGACAAGGAGACAATTCAATTCAAAAACCCATGTATTAACCACAGTTACTGCACTAACCTAGAAATACAAATAAGAAAAAGTAAACAAGTCCCTGTCCTCAAAGAATTTATAGTCTATCAAAGGGACATAACACATGAAAGGAAGCTGAAAAGGAAGATGTGGAGCAAAAGGTCAAGTTGATTAGAACACACAGAGCAAAAAGATGAGTAATATACCTGTGAAATTAGACTGAAACCAAGATTCTGAAGAACTTTGACTATTAGAGAAGTTTGCATTTTACTCTAAGGTTTCTTGGGAGCCACTAGATCTTCTTAGGCAGAAGAGTGACACAGTCAGGTCTCTGTTTTAGGAATATCAATCTGGCAGCTGCACGGAGGTTGAATTGAAGAACAAAGGGGTTCAGAAGCCAGGTGCTTATGGCCAGAGCAACAGCGTTGGTTCAGTGAACGGAAAAAAAAAAAGAGGACAGAAATGAGATGTATTGTAGAGGTAAAAATGAAACCAAGTGTGAGGAATACTAAGGTGAATGGGAGATGCCCACCATACTTGGTAATGAGATAATCAGCATGATAGTTTTACAAAACTCAATTATTTATTTTGTTCTCCCAATCCCTCCTTTTGTTTTTAGACAGCTCCCTTAGTGAAGTACTCTCTACAATTTCTGTTCTGATTACTGCAACTCTTAGACTTGAAGAATTGCCTGAGGCATTGAGAGGTTAAATTACTTGTTCAAGATCACCCAACCAGTATTTATCAGAGGTGAGGCCAACTCTCTATCTGCTATCTGGTGTCAATCCCATACCACATACTTAGTATGGTTTAAGGTTTAAGTATGTATGAACCCAAAGCTCATGCGAAAGCTACAATTATTAAATAGTGTTTCATTAAATTCTTCATATGACTGAATAGTTTGCTTTGAATTCTGTGTATCAGTAAAAATACTGTGCCTGTGCCCCATGCCTGGAATCCATTCTCTCCTCACTGCTACCTCTTAGAAGCCTTAGCATCCTTCCAAGTTTAAGGTCAGGTGCCACTTTTCACACAAGGCTTTGTTTTTCTGTTTCTTCTCCCTCTGATCACTAATACCTTTCCTTCAATTACTTTGTATTTTTTAAATTAACTTTTCTGTTGTTTTTTTAATTGTTTTATTTTTGCGCCTTTAGGACTTACCACAGTGCCTTTGCACATAGTAGTTGTTCAATCAATGCTAGACGACTCCATTGAAGTATCCCAGGGGCTGGTGTTTGATCCCATTGTGTTTTTAACATTTTTAGCAATTGCTTGGATAAAGGCAAAGACGGCATGCTCATATAACATTCATACAAAGCTGAGAACTATAACTAATACATTGAATAACAGTCATAAACAAATGAGGCAGGCCAGAATATTGGGCTGATTATAAAAGGATGTAATTTTATAGAGGTGAATGAGTTTAAAAAATAAAGTTCAGGTTTGGTTTGATAGATTTGGTATCAGATTGTCTGAAAATGTCAGGATTTTTGGTGGGTTGCAAATTTAACATGAATCAGCATTATGTAGCACACAAACACACAAGTAACAACTAATATGAATTTATGCTTTATTAAGAAAGGAATAGATTCCAGAAATAAAGGCATGACAGTCATTCTGTCCTCTGCCATGGTCAGAACACATAATCAATATTGTATTTGGTTCAGTGCTACATTTTTAAGAAGGGCATTGATAGGTTTCAGTATCCAGAGAGGTTGAAGGGTCTTGTGTTCATGCCATATAAGGGCAAGAACTTGGGGCTATTTAGCCTAGAGAAAACTTGGAGCAAAGGCTGGAAGAAGGGTAGGCATGATAGTAATATGAAGTGCAAATATTTAAAGGACTTGATCAAATGTTGTAATATTTGTAAAGCACCTAGCATAATGTCTTTCTTCCTCTATGGGTGCCAATGCAGCATTCTAGCTGTCTTGTTTTCATCTGTCCTTTACATTTGTTGTGTGACTGTTCTATCTACTTTTTCACCAAGAATGTCATCATGGATAAACTTTATGCCACTCCTTTTTAGCTGAATATTATGAAAGATATTGAGATGGCTTTAGGGTCTCTTGGGCAAGAGATATGTTATGATTCAAATCCCTCCTCCAGCTTATATCAATTAGCCATCATCAGGTAGTTTCTTAGATTATGCTTCTGTTCTCAGTTTAATGACTAAAGAAAAAAGAAAGAAAAAACTAAATTAGAAAAAAGCACTACCTGCTTTCTCTTTTGGAACCCTAAACATAAGGAAAAATGCTTTAGTAAAAAAATGAAAACAAAAAGACAAATAAGAATGCAAACTATCCAGGCTCAAAAAATGTTTGCTATACTAGAACACCTTAGCAGTCAATGGTTAATGATCATTGAGTCAGAAACAGAAGTCGCCAAGTAACAATCTGTCATTTTTGACATGCAATGTATACAACTTTGATAAAGCAATATAGAAGAGTAGAGGCAATACCAGGCTCAGAGTCAGGAGGACATGGATGCAAATTTTGAGTCTCCTACTTAATATCTGTGTGACCTTGTGCAAATCACTTCATTTCTCTGGGCTCCAGTTTCCTCATCTTTAAAAAGACAAAATTAGACTTTATTGCCTCCAGGGTCCTTTCTGGGTCTAAATCTATGTTCCTATGAGATAGTCTCCACTGGTAACGTTTTTTTCTGGGTGCATGGTGTATTGCCAAACTTAAATAGAAAAATCATGCAGAGGACAAGGATATAAGTCAATGACAATGACAGTTGTCCCTGTTCTGGTTGAAGGATAATAGGGAGCAGTTCAGTAAATCACTTTCCTTCGACATTCTGATAGATAATCTTGTGGACTGAAATCAACCTCTCTTGCCTTGGTTCCAATACGTTAATTTGTGCTGCTAGGAGATTTACCTTGGGATGCAGTGACATTCAGTGACCGCCTCCTGAAATCTTTCTGCTCTTTAGGACAGAAACTCCAAAGTGTGCATTTCAGAAAGAAAGATTGCAGAAGAGATACTATTATGCAAGTATATACTAAGGACACTGTCTCTTTACGTGCCAAGGTCAACAAACTGAAAATCATGTTCGTTTCTTTTTGTTTATTTGTTTTTGGTTTTTTTTTTGTTCTGAATTACCTGTAAACACAGAAGGTGGCAGGGTAGCAGGGACAAGTGCTCCAAGTGGCAGGATCAAATTCAACTATTGTTTGCAAACAGTTCCCGGGGCCTCAAGATGAAAATTCTTTGGTAGCTCAGCTGATTTGTCTTTTTGACATACACACTAAATGTATTTATTAAAAGTGCCTACTAAATGCCAAACCCTGTTCTTGGACACTGGGGCCATAAAGATAGAAAGAAAACAGTTCCTCTCTTCAAGGGGCTGATATTGTGGTAGAGAAAGGTGAGAAAAAACAGGAACCTACATTATATATTTTGTATTAACAAAATATATATAAAGTAAATACCAAATTATTTTAGAAAAGGGGAAACACCAAAAACTCAGAGAATCAGGAGGGGCTTCATGTAGGACGTGGCAATTGAAGGGAGACTTGATGGGATATAGAGATTCTAAGAGGTCTGGGTGAAGCTCCTGAAAATAGTTTCTGAGCCACAGCATACAAATTCCATTTATTTCTAATTAATTTCACCTTACTAGATTCAGCCCATTCTAGAATATGAAGATTTTTAAAAATCCTGACTTTATCATGCAACGTGTTAGCTATCTCTCCATCTAAGTTTTGTGCCATCTACCAATTTTATTACCATCCTTGCATTTATCCAAGTCATTGATGAAAATATTAAATCACATAGGACTAAGAATAGATTCCTGAGGCATGCTACTGGAAACCTTCTAGCAAATTTACATTGCAGGTAGCAACTGCTTTTTGCTCTTTGCATCTGGCCATTCAAACTATTCTCAAAACCATCTCATTGTACTGTCATACAAATAATAGAATTTCTATCATCATCCTATCATTTCCACAAGAATAGCTATTAGATGCTCTGGCATCTTGATTTGGTGAAATGTAGTCTAACCATTTTTACAAAATTTCTGAGTTCTACTCCTTTAAGGTAGTTTAGTAAATATGACACAAAAGGAAATAAAGTTAGTCTTCAATATCCTTTTCTTGATGGAACCATGTTGGTTTTTTGTGTTCACCGTTACCTTCTCTTTATTAATATATTGAACAACAGAGATTCTTAACCTGGAATCCGTAGACTCACAAAGGAATTCATGCATGACAAAGAGGGAGTCTATGAATTTGGATGGAAATGTACACATATACATACATATGTACATATATACATATATGTGTGTGTGTGTGTGTGTATATTCACTATCCTCTACATGAATTTAAGCAGTTCTTTCAATGATGAAAACATGCTACAAATCATAGTATTATTAGGCTTTACTACACTACCAAAGGAGTCTATGGCACAAAACCAGTTAAGAACTACATTCTAGAATCTTTCCAGATTTTATTGTAAAGATCACTTTGACCTCTCCTCTTTTTTGAAAATCAGGACAACAGTCAACCTTTTCTGGTGCTATGCCTGTTTTCCTCTCCTATTCTCCAGCATTTATCACTTTTCTGAGAGTAGCTCAATAATCACATCTGTCAACTTTTACACTTCCTAAGTATGTTGTTCATTTGGGCCAGGTGACTAGATTTCATCAAGAGCATTTATTTTGTTGTGGACACAATAAAACATGTCTTCTATTATTCCTGCCTCTTCATGAGTTCAAACAATCGTCAGAGCTGGTAGAAACTTGGATGGAGGTCACTTTGTGAATGCTGAGAGAATTTTAATTTTTATTTCTCTCCTGTAATATTACTATTATTTATAAGTTTTTTGGGTTTGGGTAAATGTTAAAAATTATCAAAAGAAGTCGTGCACAATGAAATAACATGTTGCTATTGTCCAATACCTAAAAAATCCTTGGGTTTGGTGTTCGATGAACTATTTATCTTAATATGCCAAATCTTGTGAAAAAGGCAAGAGACTGGCCCACTTACATATGACAGAAAGAAATCAGAGTCAGAAGATTGGGAAATTGTAGAGAGATTAATCATTCCTTTGGAAATCAAATTTGCCTGCTCTGAAAATCCGATTTACTGGAAGAAACATTCATATTGCAAAGATCTGAAAAAGATTACTTAAAGATTAGATAAAAATGGATAGAAAAATAAGCAGGAAAATGCCCACAAAATCAAGAAATCAAGGACTCATGTGAGAGACTTCAATGCCTGATCTCTGTTGCCATTTACTTAATTTGCTCTTCATGGAGAGAAAATGTAAAAGACTGATCAGTTTAACAAAATGAATGTTGTATTTTGAATACCTGTGTGGAGATCATTGAAGGTATGCTGTTGGTTAGAATGAAGAGAGACAAAATACCCTATCTTTGAAGAGGAAGAGAAAGTGTCAGAACAGAGAAGAATGCCAGTAATAACAGCCTTCTGAATTTGATTTAAAAGGAGAAAACCACTGGAAGCAGATGACTCTGAAATCCTTAAAAAAGAAGAAAATACTACATTTCTTGGGGGTACTATTTAGGCTACACCAGGTACTGCACCAGGCATTATGGAGTACACACACACACACACACACACCCAATGTAATCTTTGTCCTCTGGCAGCTTACAATCTAGCAAGACAGACAAGAAAAGAACACAAATGGCTATAGTTCAAACCCAAATATGAAAAGTGCTATAAAATACAATATAAATAAAGTGCCCTGGATATTGGAGTCAGAAGTATTAAGAAGTTCATTATCCAACTGGTGGTATTTATAAAAGCTTTATAGGGGAGGAACCCTTTTGTTGGTCCTTGAGGATGAATAGCAATATAGCAAGCAGAGATTGTAGGTGGGGGTACATTGATAGAGGAAGGGAAATTGTAAGTCAGTGTTCAAAGATGCAAAATCATTTGGATAAACAAGTCCAGTTTAGCTGGGGCATAGTTTGTAATGAGTCAGGGGGGTGACGTTTGGGGGACTAAGGCAATAAAAAGTGGACTCGAGTCAAAATGTAGAAGGCCCTGAATGCTAAGCTGAGGATATTGGACAAAATTCAGTAAGAAACAGGGAGCCACTGAAGATTTTTGAATTGAGAAATGTCATTCTAAAAATGTTTTGCTGAATAAAAATAAAACTAGCCAACTCAGTCCTTTTTGATACTCGCCTTTTAAGTTGAAAATGTCATATAGTGAGTGGACTTCCTTCAAAGCAGGGTTTCGGTGTTTCCTTCTACAAGAAGCTGTTCCTTACCACACTGGTTGTTACCGCTACCTCTTGAAATGATTTTGTCTTATTTTGTACACATTTTTTATTTATTTGGTGATCCACATATTGAATTACACCCACACACATCCAAATAGAATGTCAACTCCTTGAGATCAAATGTTGTTTTATTCTGTGGTTGTTGTTTTTCCTTTTTGCATTCCCATTACTTATCACGAAGTCTACAACACAGTAGTATTTATCAAATGTCTGAATTATTTAATTGAAATGAAAGCCTAGAAAGATAGTGTTTTTTTTTCCTCTTTTTTTTCTTTTTAGGCAATTGGGGTTAAGTGACAGCCAGGGTCACACAGCTAATAAGTGTCAAGTGTTTGGTCTGAGGCTGGATTTGAACTCAGGTCCTCCTGACTTCAGGGCCAGTACTCTATCCACTGTGCCACCTAGCTGCCCCCTACCATGTTTTTTTAACAGAGGATAACAGGTACGTTCCTCTATTGCTAATTTCTATTATACTAAAAGATGATTTTAAAAGATATCTTCCCCACAAATGAGGTATGCTTAAGTATTCTAAGCCCTTTGAGAATATAAACCCAATTGTCTTCATAGGGAAAATTTCAACAACATAATTTCAAAACATTCACTATTTGGTATAGTCTGACTATGGATTATACTGCCTTTGTAAGGATATTCTATCAATTATGTTTCCCCCCAAATTCCTAAAGAATCTTTGATATTTAAGGCCTTTGAGTGAAGGTGATGTTTCTTATCTAAATTTCACACCTCCCAGAGTGCCCAACAGTAAGTGCCTAATAAATGTTAGTTGACTTGTCTGTTATCTTTATGACAGAGGTCAGTGAGTCAATGAATTAAATGTTTCCTACTCTGTAAGACACACTGGGCTAAGTGGAGATTTTAGAAGAAATGTTAATTTAAGTTTGTTTTCAGGAAGTTATAAAATTTACTTATAATGTGCAAAAAAGGGAGGATTCTCTGATTTTCAAATTGCGGGGAACTTCCAGTACCAATAAAGATTGAAACTCACCTGTGATTTGATAGATGAGTCCTAGGGAGTTGCCTTGGGTACAAAGAGATTAAGGGACTCACAGCTATAAATTGTCAGAGGTAACATTTGAACTCAGGTCTTCTTGATTCTGAGGACAACTCCCTATTGAATGGTCATGTTTCCTAGACTCACAATAAAATATTCAGCAGGGTAACTCTGGTGTCAGAGATATTACAGAATAAAGAGCTACCTTATCTTTCAAGGGCATACTTTCTTATTGACCTTAAGTTCTACTCAGAAACCTTGGAGGATCATTCTAGTAGACAGTATAGGAAACTGATGTACATCCATATTTGCAATTACACTTGCAAAAATGAATTAAAAGAGCCTGTATTTACAAAACAAAAGTGACTAGGAGTGGGGATGCATGAAAGATATATGTGTATGAAATCAGCATGGTTCAATGTTTTGTCATAAGCATTTCTACATATTATAGTCCCCTGAAGAAAATGTATCATGTACAAGGCTTGGTCTCATGATTGTTTATGCATATTTCCCGGTAGGGTCCACTGCATTGCTATTTGAGAATGAGACAGTATTTGTATAGCCAATCTAGTCATCTGTATAACATTGTCCTCAGTTGGGAAGAGTCCTCTCATGTTCTTTTTCTTTTCATAAATTTGCTATCTCTCTTGATTTCTTCTGTTCTGGTTAAATCTCAAGATTATCTTGTGGTCTCCAATATAGTCCAATATTGTCACTGATGGATTAGTGGACCACCTGGGAAATCTTCTCTCAATCCAGACAGTAAGTTTTATAGCAAAATCTCTACTCTACTTTTAGCTTCAAAAACATCAAGTTCTTCCTGTTAAAGCCGCCTCTTTTTGTTAGAACTCAAGACCAAATATGGGGTCCAAGAGTAGAACACAGAAGTTTGCCAAGAGAGAACATCATTGAGCCTCTTTTCAGAGAATGCTCCCTGTTCTGTAGTACTTAGTTAACTATACTAAATCAGAGAAGATCACTGTCACCAGCTGGTTCTACAACCAGGACTTCACTCAGTCCCTGAGGGCCTTCCAACATCCTGAG
The DNA here is from genome assembly GCF_900497805.2 of Vombatus ursinus. NCBI lineage: Eukaryota > Metazoa > Chordata > Mammalia > Diprotodontia > Vombatidae > Vombatus > Vombatus ursinus. The sequence continues at coordinate 2,602,123 of NW_020951957.1, forward strand.
TTGCATCACTATCCAGAGGAGGTGCTTTTGCAGCTGTGCCCTCTAAAACTGAAGTACCCTATCTTTGGACCCTGACGTTCCCCTCATTGATATTTCCATAGACTACCCTTCACGTTGTCCAAATTTGCAATCAAGGCATTATCGCGTACTCCTCCCTCTCAATCATGCCTCTATTTTCATTCTGTTTCCAAGTCTTATTGACATCTGTTTCCTTCTTTACAGTCATATGCCACCATCCTAGTTCAAGCCATCAACCCCTCTTGCCTAGACTTTTGAAATAACATTTGAATTGTCCTTTATGACTAAAATCGCTCTCACCTCAATTCATCTTCCACACAGCTGCCAAAGTGATTTTCCTAAAGTTCACGTCTGACCATATCATACCTCTGCTCCGAAAGATCCAGTCTTTAGGATAATAAACCCTGTTTGGCATTAAAAGCCCTTCACATCCTGCCTCCAAACTACCTTTCCAGGTTTCTTATATGGAATATCTCTTCAGTGCACATCCCAGCCAAACTGACCTACTTTCTGACCTACTAATAGCAACGTCTCATCTCCTTTCTCTGTGTCTTTGTACTATTTATCCTTGTGCCTAGAGCATATTAACTCCTCACCTCTGGCTCTGAAAATCTCTCACTTCCTTCAAAGCTCAACTGAAGAGTCACCTGTTAATGAGGCTTCCTGTGACCTGTTTCGTGATGGACAAAGATGCCCTGGGAATGACAGCACTCTGCAGACCACTAATCCATCACGACCATCATACAAGTAAGCAACTCCTGTGGAGAAAAGACACTTGCATCCATCATCCAGGGTAGAAACTTCAGGTAGAAGGGGTCAGTCACCCTCACCTAGTGGCAATAAATTGCCACATACAAGGCAGGCAAGCCAATCTACCTGAAACATCAAGGCACCTAGAGGGTGATAGTGCCTTGGGACAAAAGGAAACACGTGGCAAGAAGGTTAAATCACCACCACCACCTTGACCCACCATTTCCACTATGACCCTGATGAAGGCAGTTGAGTTTCCTAAGCCCAAGACCCTTAAGAATCTCAGTGTCTCCTAAACTTCCAGACTACTTACAGCTGCTTTTGTCCCAGTCATAATTAATACGAGGTTCATTATGAAGAGTGGTCCCAACCTTCTCATCACTACCTGCAATAGCTGCTGACCAAATGCCTCCAAGTTCAAAAGCACAGGAGCTATAAGATTGGCAGCACCTCCCAGAGCACTGGTCTTACTTCCTTCCCAACACTTATTTGCACATTATAAGTAAACCTTATAACTTCCTGAAAACAAACTTAAATTAACATTTCTTCTAAGATATCCACTTAGCCCAGTGTGTCTTACAGAGTAGGAAGCATTTAATTTATTGACTCACTGACCTCTGTCATAAAGATAACAGACAAGTCAACTAACATTTATTAGGCACTTACTGTTGGGCACTCTGGGAGGTATGAAATTTAGATAAGAAACATCACCTTCACTCAAAGGCCTTAAATATCAAAGATTCTTTAGGAATTTGGGGGGAAACATAATTGATAGAATATCCTTACAAAGGCAGTATAATCCATAGTCAGACTATACCAAATAGTGAATGTTTTGAAATTATGTTGTTGAAATTTTCCCTATGAAGTTGCACTCTCCCCCTCCCCACCCCAAATGAGGATAGACATTACCCAGGGAAGTAACTCCTATGTAGTGATGGGCCAGGCATTCCCAACAATTGAAAATTGCCAACAAACTGATACCCACAGCTAGAGCAGGCAAGCAACCCCAGCCCCCCAGTTAAAGTAGCAAGGCACCTTGAGGAGAAGATAGGAGGCTTCATGTACCACGCATATAGACTACAAACTCCATATCAGAGCTGTCTGGAGACAATCTAGGATTCTAAAACCAAGAGCCTTGGGAACAGCCATCCTTCTAACCCAGTGTCAGTCTTTTTCACCCTAAGTCCCACACAACCTTTCCATCTGACTTGCAGTTTCATCTGCAATCATATTATCATTATTATTATTATTATTATTATTATATTATTATTATATTATTATTGTTATCATAATATGTTATGGAAATGCTTCATAAATTAAAAATAAAATTAATTTTAAAAAACCTTTCCATCTGATTGCAGCTGAAATCTAACATGTTTGTTGTCTCCCCAATTAGAATGTGAGCTTCTCGAAAGCACTGATTGTCTAATTTTTCTATTTGTATTTCATGCTTTACACGTAGTAAGTGCTTAATAAATGCTTCATTCATTTATTAGAGGGAGGATCAGACAGTGGATGGAGAACTGGACTTGAAGTCATGAAGACTTGAGCTCATATCTAGCCTCAGATACTTAGTAGCAGTATGACCCTGGTAAGTCACTAACCACTGAGCTTCAGTTTCACAATATGTAAAATGAGGATATTAGTACTTACATCTCAGGGTTGTTGTAAGGATCAATTGAAATAACATAAACAAAGTGCCTTGCAAATATGAACCTTATATATATATAATTATTATAATTATTCCAGATGCTAGTGCTTGCCCCCTGAAATTACGTTGTATCTACGTTGTATGTATATGCCAACAGATTAAAAAAAAAAGTAATCAGGAAGAAATCAAGTTGTCAGCTGCTTGTGCAGAGGTGTGTGCTAAGAGTTTAATTAGCATCAGACTGGTCAGCTTCCTTTGGTCCTGCTCATGCAAAAGTGTGCTTCTTGAAAGGGAATCAGTTTCAGGAGTGCAGTTTGCAAAATGGTGATGTGCAGAGACCTCTAGAGACTGCAGAGTCTAACTGCACTTAATGATATGCAGATAGGGCTCAGTGCTGAACAGTCATGCCGTCGCTGTGGGAACCATAAAGCTGGCCATAAAATGAACAAGGTAACATTCCATTCCTATTGCTGTGCTTAAAACCAGTGTTCTCAAATGTCTGATGGTTTGCACTCTTCCCCTCCCCACCCCAAATGAGTTAATTAAGGTAAAATATGTTTTGCATTTGCTGTACTGTAAAAACAATGATTAAACAACAGATATTCGTAACCAAAAAAAAAAAAAGACACATGCTTCATGAGAACTTATCAATGTGTCTAGATGTTTTATTTTTAGAAAGAAAACAAAAACATAGGGACTCTTCAAATGTGATTGTGGCATAAAATGCGATATTGTCTTGTCTTTATCATTTAGGCTTAACTTAAAGATCTGAGAACTGTAGGCCCTGTGAACATCCTTGGTTCATTCTTGGACATTTTTGGACACTTTTGTGGTTGGTAGACCTCTTTAATATTCACTAACTGATGCACAGGGAGCTAATTTTGGTTCAAAGCTAATTAAAGTGATGCATAATTGAGTCAAACAGCCCTTTATGAGACTGTCACCAATGATGTTTACACTTTGGATTAATTTCTTTTATAAGTAAAATTGTATATGGACATAGTAAAAATGTATTCTCACATTGAAACTTTGCTGATTGTGACTGTAGGGTTGAATATTAGTGCCAGCTATTGTCCAAAGTAGGGAAGAATAATTACAAAATTCTTGAATTATCTTTCTGTTCATGTGTCACCTCCCAAAGCCACATGATAGTTAAAGAACATTTATGCCTTGATCAGAGACTTCTGTGTGTGAAAGAATTAACTGAGCTTTGCTTACTAGTATCAAACCCAAGACTTACGGTAGAACTCCAAAATGCTATAGACATACTTTGATTTAATAATGCTTCCAAATGAGCTTACCTAGTAGCTAGACAACAGAGGTATAGCAAATTCATAAACACATCTTAACTTTCACACCTTAGTCACATGCCTTAGCTCTCTATAACAACAACTAAGGAGATGGCAGTGAATTGGAAAGTGAATGAGTCTTGCACTTTTTTTAATATGGCTGCTCTGTAGATTATTAATAAATCCTATACTTAGGTCAACTGCAATTATATCTCTGTTCTTTGAATTCCCCAGTCCCATTTAACATATTGAGAAGCATAGATAGTGTCATGGAAATAATGAACATGAACTTGGACAGACTTTGAGAGATAGTGGAGAATAGAAGGGCCTAGAGTGCTATGGTCCATGGGGTCACTAAGACTCTGACACAACCAAATAACTGAACAATAACAAAATTTCAGCATGTTAATCAGATATCATAAATAATATAATGTGAGATTATATAATGATCTTACACTTCCCCCTGCTCAAATATTCTGTGATAGAATGGCATTGGCTTCCTTGCTATTCCTCTCCAAAAATACTCCATCTGCCTATTTTGGGCTTTTTTTTTTTATGGACTGTTTGCAATGCCTGGAATGTAATTCTCACTGCTGTTTCCTGATCTCCCTGGCTTCCCTCGAATCTTAACTAAAATTTGAACTTCTACAGAACTCCTTTCCACTCTTTTCATTATTTTCAATTTATTACAAGAGTTTAATCTAATCTTGATATTTCCTCCCACTATCTTTGTGCTTTATTTCTTTTCTTTGGTTCTTTGTTTCTTTTATCAATGTGCTTTCTCAACATACTCTATAGTTACTTTATAAGTATTTGTTCAATGTAGGAATCATTAAAACATACAAAAAAAGACTGCCTGAATACTACTTCTACATCTTTTACTACTAACCCACACTTTTATCATGCATTAAAGTTTGCAAAGAACGTATAAAACATACTTTCCTCACAGATCTGTGAAGTAGGGAGGGCATTAAATTATATTTATAATCAATCATATGATTAGTAAGAGTCTAAGGCTGCTTTCAACCTCAAGCAAACTGAGTTGGAGTTTCCCACTCTATCCACTATGTCATATATTATGTAAGTTCTTCTTTGATATTCTGGGGAAATATAATATCTGGATATATTATAAAGGGAGAATATAAACTTATTAAGATAGAACAATATGATGGAATAGGTAAAAGGTTGGCTTTGGAAATCCAGATTCAAGTCCTACTTTTAACACAGATTATCTGTGTGATCATTTCATTTTAAATTCTCAGTGCCTTTCTCTAAGACTGAAAATAGCAGATGAATTGTTGATGGGCATCACCAAAGGGAATTCCCATACTGAGAGTTCCTCATGCTCAATTGGGGGAGAAATCCAGCTCCTCTTCCAACATGCCTACTTAAAAAAATAGATTTATAGTGTGACATAATGACCCATACTTAACAGAATATTAGATCTGGAGGCTGGAACTTGGAAGAAGTGGCTTTGAATCCTTGCTCTGTCAGTTATTGACTCTGTAAGCATGGACAAGACATTTAATGTGTCTGAAAATTAAACACATTAATGTATTTTCTCATCAGTAAAAAATGAACATAGTGAAACTCAAAATATATAAAAACATTTTACAAAACTAAAAATTTAACATAAATTAAAGTTGTGTGTGTGTGTGTCTTTGCTCAATATTTTCTATATTTGGGGTTGCTAGATGATGCAGTGGATAGAGTGCTGGGGCTTGAGTCAGGAAGACTTGCCTTCCAGAGTTCAAATCCAGCCTCAAACACTTACTAGCAGTGTGACCCTGGGCAAGTCACTTCACCCTGTTTGCCTCTGTTTCTCATCTGTAAAATGAGCTGGAGAGGGAAATGGCAGACCACAGTCTTTGCCAAGAAAATCCCAAATAAGTCACATAAAGTTGGGCACTATCAATATGGTAGAAAATTTTTGAGCATAACTCAAAGTTTCAGTTCACTCCCATGAGAAACAGTGAGAGAACTCAGAAAAGTGAATCACTTGACAATAACTTACAAGCCACAACCCTTAGGATGTTCACTTCCACAAGCAAACTTCAGATATTTGTCAAGGTAAAATGTCATATTTATTGTATGTCTTTGGGTGTAGTAGAAGCTATTAATCAAGGACGGCTAGCCCTCACCCCCAATCACCCCTAACACCTGGAGTTGCAGTCGGCCCAACTTGCTTTGCAGCCCAGGGCACAGGCTGAGACCATAAACTTGGTCACTATTTATTGTAGTATTTATAGATTTCTGAACCATATAATATGCCATATTTATTAGGAACCTATCTTTCTTTTTTTAAAACTGTGTTACTGATAAAGATTTTGAACATTATGCCTCTAACCCCTTTTCCCCCAAAAGCTCTGTGGTTTGTATTGAATGGTTTTATATAGAGGAGTTCTTTTTGGGAATGCATATGCCATAATAAAACAGAATTCCCTGAACACAGTTTTTCAAAATGCTAAAAATATTTAATTACTTTAGGATCAAATTAATCTTGATGGAACTAAAAAGATAAACTTTTAGGCTGGTTTTATGTGTTTTATCTTCCCCTCTCTCCATTCCCAACCTCCTCAAAAGAGTTCATCAACAAGACCATACTGGCCTTAACTCAACTTGTTTTTTGACATGAGTGGGAAGGGGGACAATACCCCCATTGTCTCAAGGGAAAAAAATCACTTTGTTATCATGTGTAGGTCTGAGCAACAGCAGGTCTGATTGTTGGTTGAGGAGACAAAACTAAATTGAGTAGAATAAAGATATTTAGTATCCATTAGGAATTTTACATAAAGATATTGATACCTCAAATTGGGATGGACTTGGAGTCTAGGTTTCCAAGGAATCAGAAAAGCAATATGTGGGGTCCAAAGCCAGGAAAACAAACAAAACAAGACAAACACCAGAGAGATGATAACATTAAAAACTTTAAGCAAACAATAACAAAAGAGGATCCTATTATCATAGAATCACAGATTTAGAACTGGAAGGCATCATAAAGGTCATATACTACAACTACTTCTGCACAAATGAGGAAACTGAGACACAGAGAGGTTAAGGAAATCTGGTAGAACTCCAAAAATAAAGCAGGAAAATAAGATAAATGCTAGGAATAAGAAGGAGCATGAAAACTGAAACTTCTTTGTCTCAGAACAAAAACTATGATTTTGTTGCATGGCAGGGGCTTAAAATAAAGAAATTTCAAGAAAAAAATAGAGAATTCAGGGCATATGCTGATAAGAAGAATCATAGGATGATAAACTTAGACCTGGTCAAATAATTAGTAAGCAGTAGAGCTAAGATTCAGACCAAAGTTGTGTCTCTAAATCAAGTTTTCTAGTCTGTTTATATTTAGTGAATTGGAATGGTTAATGTTTGTCTTGGACAAGTCAAGTCACCAAGTACACTTGTGTGTAATTAAGCACACTATGTGCCAGGTGCAGTATTAAGCATCAGGGACATAAAGAAAGGCAAAACAAACAAACAACAAAACCAACAACAAGAAAATGTCCAACCAAAATGACAACAACAAAGACCAGATCATTTGGAGATAATCAAGAAGGAAGGTTCTATCTAACATTAAGGAGGATTAATAAAGGCTTCCTGTACAATGTAGGTTTTTAGCTAGGAAGCCAGAAGATGGATACAAGGAGGGAAAGATTCCAGTCTTAGGGAACAGCCAGTAAAAATACATTGAGTTGAAAGATGGCACATCTTATATAAGGAATAGCAAGGAGGCCAGAGTCATTAGACACAGAGTCTATGGAGAGGAACAAGATATATGAAGACTGGAAAAGTAAGAAGGGACCAGGTTATGAAGGGCTCTAAAAGCCAAACAGAATTTTTCAATCTAATCCAATAAACACTTATTAAGCACCTACTATGTGCCAGGTATTGTGCTAAAACTTGGGGATACAATTTAAAAAATAAAAACAATCTCTGACCTCAAGGAGTTTCTCAAGGAGAGAGAAAACACAGAAAATGAGCAATGAAAGTAGAGAGTCGGGGCCCACCGAGGAAGACCCAGTGCAATGGTCTTTTATTCCATGCAATTGTAAACAGACAGAGCAGCAGACGCAAAGTCAAGCTGAGAGTCCTGTTCTGCTCTCTATAATGGAAAGCATTGGGAGAAGTTTGGTTCTTTACTTTCTAGTCCTCCAAACAGAGGGGAGAGGAGACTGAGGGAGGTTGAGTCAACCAAGGCTTTAGTTAGCAGCATAGTAATGAGTTTAAAAGTGATAATCTTATTTTGAGTTGGACATTTTGTTCTGTGGAGTTGGAACCAGGCTGCATAATAGTGTTTTATATTTGATCCCACAGGTAATAGGGAGTCACTGGAGTTAATTGACTAAGGAGTGACGTAGTCAGACTTGTCTTTTAAATAGGTCAGTTTGACAACTGAATGGAGCATGTAGTGAAGTGGGGAGTGACTTGTAGCAGAGAATACTATTGCAATAGATTTGGCATGGGGTCATGAGGACCTGGACCAGTGTTATGGCAATGTCATAAAAGAGAAAGGGACATATAGGAGAGATGTTACAAAGGTAAAATCGACAGGACTTACAAAAATATTAGATATGGAGATGAGAGAGAGTGAGGAGTTAAGGATGACACCTTGATTATGAGCCCAACTGGCTGAAAGGATGATGATGCCTTCAATATTAGTAGGAAAATTTGTCAGGGAGAAGATTTCTTGGGGAATAAAAAAGTATTTAGTTTTTGGAACTGTTGAGTTTAAGATGTCCAGACATTTGGAGATGCAAGAACACAGGTCATGCAAGAGATAAGGGTTGGATAAATAAATCTGAGAATCATCTGCATAGACATAATGGTTGACTGAATTGGAAATGATGAGCTCACTGTGCAAGATGGCATGAAGGGAGAAGAAAAGAAAATTCAGGATAACAGAGGCAAAACAATATCCAGAAATGAACTAGTACATATAAATTAGATTATTGCAGTTCTCCAATGTTTAGGTTTGTAATTACTACTACTACCTAGTTAGTATTTATATGATGTCTGCTATGTACAGGCACCATACTAAGCACTTTACAAATATCTCATTTGATCTTCACAACACTGAAAGGTATTATTCCTTTTTTTTCACAATTGAGGAAATTGAGGGAGATAGAGATTAAATGACTTGGCCAAGATCTCTAAGCTAGTAAATGTCTGACACCAGATTTGAACACAAGTCCTCCTGATTCCAAGTCTAGCACTCTATCCACTATGCCACCTAGCTGCCACATTTACTTAATATTACACCTATAGTACATGGTATACAGTCTCAGTTCCCCAGGTAACTTCCTACAGGTAATACATGTGCCTAGACTAATATTAGTTTAGCTGGGATTATTTATGTCACAGGATAAAATAAACCCTTGAACTGGAACTGGGGTTATTTTTTTTGTCCAGAGGTTCTTATCTATCTACCTATCTATCCATCTGTCTATCTATCTAAACATGCATGTATTGGGGAATCTTTTGGCAGCCATCTGGTCAAACATTTGAACCACTTATAATAATGATTTTTAAAAATTAGATAAAATAAAATACATATGATGACTAATAAAAGCCTCAATTATATTGAAATATAATTATGAATATATGTATATATAGAGATAACTAATAAATGTGTATATATTTGTACCTATATTTCAATATAATTTGTTTCCTTTACCATCACATATCTTTTCATAACTATTTCAATTTAATTGGATTATCTTGTGATTGTCTCTATCAACACATATGCATTTGTGTGTTTAATGTTTATATATACATTTAAATATGTTATACAAATTTATATATGTGTATGTATGCATGCATGCATGTATGTATGCATGGACACATATGATTATTCTCAGACTCCAGATTAAGAATGCCTGTCTAGCCCAACCTCCTGTTTTCAGAGGTGTGCAAGACCAAGTCCACAGTCAAGTGGCATGCCCAATGTCAGAAATATAGTACTAAGTGATAGGGCTGAGATTTCAAAGCCAGTATCTTCTGAATCATGTCCAGTGTTATTTCCACTACTTTTTAATAATAATAATTTATATTACTTTAACCTTTAAAGTTTACAAAGTGTTTTTTTTCTTTTCACAAAAACCTTGTGAGGTAACTGATATAGGCCTTAATATTAGCTTTTATTCCAGATGAGAAAACTGAATTTGAGAAGAAAGACATGATTAGTTCACAATTCCAGACTAATGAGTAGAAAGGGATGTGAAACCCACCTCTCTTGACTCCAAATCCAACTTTCTTTATTGTCTCACAGTAAATGTGTGTATGTGTGTGTGTGTGTATGTATGCACATGTTAGGACACCAAATAGATGTCTTCATTAGTAGACATACTTTTGCTTTGTCTGAATAGCTTGAAGCTCTTTCCTTCAAACTTGGGAATCTGTAATCTTTCAAATACCCAAACCTGTCAAAAAAGTTATTTATCCTAACTCTTCTAGGACTTGTCATCTCCATTCAAAATCTCTTTCTTCTTATTGAAATTTTTTTGTTCTGTTAAAAAAAAATGAAAAGAACTGGGCCAACAGGAAATGATTGAGATGGAATGCAACAGAAAGTCTTCATGGCATAGTAGAAAGATTCCAGCAGACTGGCCTTCAGGGGACAACGACTGAAGTTTCTGCTCTGTGATTAAGCAACCATGTTACCTCGTTCAATTTGATTCAATATTTATAAGCGTCTATGTTATGCAAGACACTGAGCTACAAAAACAAAACAAAAACAACAATAAAAATGGTCTGTGCCCTCAGGAAGCTTACATTCTATTGAAGGAAACAGCACATTAAAAAAAAGTTAAGTTCAAGTGGAGAATAAGCATGGAATAAGTGGACTGAGAGTTGGTCTAAGAGTCAGAAAGACTTCTGGCTCAAGTCCCACTTGAGACAAATGCTGATGGTCAATCTCCTTTGCATTATTGCCTTTGCATTGGGTAAAGCCATTTGAATAACCGAGACAGGCCTTTATTAAGTAATAAACAAGTAGCAATTTTTGATAAACTTTGTAAAATGTTATTTTGTTGTGGTTGTTGAATAATGTCCCTAACTCTGCATTTAGAAGAAATTGTGTATGTTGCCTTTACATGTAGATCTGTTTAATATCTGTGACACACTGACTTTTTAGAGACTCTTCCCTATGAGACACTGGGGAAACATATAAAAAAGACAATGTTTTTGTTTCCCTTAGACCCCAGAAAAACATTTTGGATAAGGTATAGGAACTTAATGTCTAAAAGTCTAATTTTCTGAAGATGACTTTTTCTTAATGGGAATGAGTGTAAGGGATGAACTGGCCAAAGACGGCCCAGTCCTTGGGGATGCATGCGTTATTCTCTGCCTGATAAATGACCAGATAGAACCAGCTTCCAGAAAAGAGTAATTATGCATAATAGAGTGGCCTTGCCCTGATTCAGAGTATACTCAGTATTCTGTGACTGTTCCCTGCCGATTACTGAGTGACAAAGTAAGAAAGTGTTTAATTGGCTGCTAAGCCAGAAGTGAGCATGCATATAAAATGCACAAACAGGCAAAATCTCTTTCCATCTATGGTGGTTGTCAAGTGTGGAGGGGAATGAATTTCTGTGAGTCTTAGACTCCCTCTCCCACTGTGGCTGTTATGGCCACAAAAAAATGACCCCATCTTTGTTTTTTGTGTTTGTTCTTTCCTGATTATAGGTTTTGGAGAAGGGACAGATCAGGCTATGACCTTGTGAGCTGTTGTACTAAGAATGATTCTAAAGTGTAGTAATGGTAGTCCATGACAAAGACTGCTGTAATCACCATGGTTAAGCTAGGTGAGAAGCATGCACCACCCTGCAGAATGATGTGAGGCTTCTCTCTGATGCAGAAGCTCATTTTTAATATTATTATTTTCATAAGGGTGCCCTATGGCTATACCACAAAACTCAGAAGGTGTTATTGCCTCCATTTTGGAGAGCAAAATAGAGCAGGGAGAATAAAGGAGAAAGGAGGTCATTCTAGGCAGAATGAATACCATGAACAATGACCTCCATGGGTAATAGTGCATAACATGATAAAAGCAAATGATTAAACTTGTAATAATATGCCAGGTTAAGTGGAAGGAACAGACTGGAGGTAAGAAGGCTATTTCGGTGACAATTAAAAGAGTTGTAAAGTCAGGAGATAAGGCCTTCAGTTAGTGTGGATGCCAATGCTGACAGAGAGGAAAGGAGGATGAGAACGAATGAATCAATAGTGTTTAACTGGATGTTAGAAAATGGGGGAAAAGGAAAAATCAAATGACTCTAAATTTTTAGTCAATCTTGGAAAGAATAACAGACCCCATAATTCAACAGAAATAGCAAGTTGTAAAGCTAACCTAAATTGAGAAGAGAATAAGGAAGACATGTATTTGGGTTAATTCTGGGCTATCCAATGTGAATATGTAATTAAAAATATTTGGAAACAGGAGGAATAGAACTCATCCTTGATTTAATTCAACGGGCATTTGAGCACCAACTAAATGCTGAGCACTTTTCTATATGCTATTAGGGATTTGCTTTCCTTTCTTTTCCTTCTTTTCTTTTTCTTTCTTTTCCTTTTTCTTTTCTTTTTCCTATTCATGGACATCTTAGATCTTTTAAAGTATCAGTGGTTTAGTCTTAAAGGTTCAATATCATCTTTTCTTAAAAACTATATCCCACAAAAAATTTTAAAAATATCATTATCTCCTAATTTAAGTCTAGGTTTTAGAGATGGTGACTATAATAATAAAACATATGAGGTTCACAAACACCAGGCAGGTTCCTATTTGATGCCAATGAAGATGTTAATAAAATGCAGATATCTACTATTGGCCACACCTCAAATATTTAGGATGGCTGTCCTGGTTCAATCCTATCATATTCAAGTTCAAGACCATCTGTATGCATTCACTATCCATCCTAGAAGATCTCAACTGAAGACTTTCTGCTGAGCTGCTAGAATATCCTCATCTTGCCTGAGTGATTACATGGGGGTGTAATAGGAAACATTATCTTTGTAGCCAAAAAAAGTGAGTATCCGATCTGAGGTGGATGATCACATTTCCCAAGGATCTTATGGGCCTGGAAGTCCCTAGTGCATTTTAATTTAAACTTGCTCCTCAGAAACTCATTATAGAAAATGAGATTTGCAGCCATTCTTTCCTTTGTAACATAAGGTAATGAGTGTTTCAGTTGCACATAGGCATCTTTATGCTGGTTATCCAAATTTAGTAAATTTAGCATTCTCTTCTGTTGAGAAGCCTTTGAATGTGTGACTAACACTAAACACACTCAGATGGTGCTTGGCCTAGAAAAAGAATTGTACCTAATTCAGTCTGGGAGTAGTGATGTGGAATCTCTCTTGTAAAAAGAAAATAATTTCATTGCAATGAACCATAGTTGACTTAACAGCAGATTTAGAAAATGCTATTTACACTCATCTTGCAAACAAACCATTGGGAATGCACACATTTTATGTTCCTGCTAACCTTTTCATCACAAGCTATTCCCAAGAAGATGCAAGACAATTAGCAAATGATAGAGTTTTGGCTCTTTATTTTCATGTAATCAAATAGTTCACATTTCAAAATTGCCTTTTTTTTTTTACCTCTACCCCTTTAAATTGGCCAGCTTTATTTTCTCACTCAGCCCAGCTGTTTCTGACACAAAGGATAGTGAAATTTGGGGAGAAGTGACAAGGGGATTTTATATTCTAACTCATAGACAATAAAGTTTACTTCACTTGGCAAATGACAAGGGACTGTCCTTGATAAGAGCAAAATTGAGGGCAATAACTTATACCTAAAACAACTGAACTTACAGGAACAGAAGAGGATTTGGGGAGATGGCATCCTTCTTCATCTTCAAACATGCTTTTTGCTGAGAATTTTGATTTTTATGACACATTCCAGTGTTGTCAGAATTAAAGTTGACTCCAGGTGCTATGAGCTATAAAGGTTCTGATATTCTTTTCACCCTTCATAGGACATTAGATTTAATGAGGAACCTTGAAGGTCAACTAATTCAACTCCATCATTTAATACAGGCAAAAATGGAGGACCAAAGGAAAGAAATGACCTGCCCTATGTCACAGAAATAGTAAACAACAGAGCCTGGATTCAAATCCAGGTCTGCTAACTCCACATAAGGTACCATTCTCACTCTCGAGTATTGTCTTCCTTTTGTCCCCAATAATGCACACTTGTGTTGACTTCCCTACACAGAGTGAAGAATGTAGATTGGCTAACAAAAGTGAGAAATTTAAGACTTTCAAAAAGAAAACTTTTGAAACATAAATAGCTGAGACAAATTGCATTTCTCCTCTTTTGAGGATCTAAATCTGCCAAAATGTTTTCTTAATTTGTTTCTATAATTGTTTCATAGAACAAATGAAGTAATTTAGATGCCTTGATAACACATAAATGCAAATGTTATTTATGAGTTTCAAATTAAACACACTGTAAATTGTTTTGCAGTATTTCCCATGAACAGAAAAAGGTATTTACAATTAGCTAAAAATGGTTACAGATTCATCCCCTAACTCTTTCAGGTGGTGCCTAGGATGGAATTGAGGACCTGAAAAAATCATTAAGCTTACAAAAATTATATTTAGACTGAGTAATCAAATTCCTGACCACATTTGGCATCCTGCAGTCAACTATAAGACTAAGGAAGCATGAGTATTGATAGAATGTAAGCTCCTAGAGGGCAGAAACTGTTTTATGTATGCTTGGTATCTCCAGTTTCTAGTACAGTGTTTGACATATTTAATAAATGGTTGTTGCTAGATTTATTCCCTTGTCCACTATGTTCAAGCTGTGTCTACACAATGAGAAAATGCAAGCTGCTCAGGGAAAAATTTTAAAAGTTCCAATTATCTGTTCAGCATAATGTAGGTATGAATAATTTTTTTCATAATAAATAATGTAATTTGCAACAGCTTAAATTTATTAAAAACTCATCATTCTATGTTTCTTTCTTCCTATTCCATCTGGGTGCGGGTACTCACTTATTCATTTAACAAGCATTTAATGTACTAACTATTCTTATAGCTATTTCATCTCTATTTTACTCTATTTGAGTTTCAGAAACTTGTCCACAGTCACACAGATAATAAATGGTAGATGTAGGATTTGACTCAAGTATTTCCTAATTCTAAATGAAGCATTCTATTATGCCATGCTACCTATTTTCCTATAATCAAAATTACTTCAATTGTTCTAAAAGGCTAATCAATGATGTAACATGTTCAAGTGTTACCACTGATCTCTTGTTGAAAAAAAAAACAGAAAAAAAAACATGGAGAACTGTGGGCTCAGTTCAGATTTGGCGATGGGTTATTGCCTCTAAATTTCAAAACAGGGAAGAAGACATTTTTGTTGTTTCATTTTGTTTTGTTTGTTTTAAACAATATAGCAGTGAGCTTGACATCAATTTGTCACAAAATCTGAACTATATTTTTAAAGAAGGTATTTTGAGACATATTTCTAAAGGCTTTAAACATTCCCCTTCCTTTTGTCTGCCATTTTTCTGGGCTTCCTCCTCTCCCTGCCCCATTCTGTATAGAAATATACATCAATTATATAACCTTTTTAATTGGTGTCTTTTTGCTTGTAACAACAGGGGAAGGAAATAATCACCTAAACAAGACCCTATCCATCCCCAACAAACATCTGGACCTTTTCTACATTCACCCCTGAGTATATCTACTGTGCAGGACACCAGGTGCTTCTATACTGTTAGGAATACTATTGAGAACCTGGCATCGCCTGGGAGAATTGCCCTTAGCCGTATCACTGATTCCCTTCTTTCTCCAGTCAGAGTCTAAAGATAATCTGACTGGAGTCCAAGATAGCTCCTAGTATTTCAGTTGTGGATATATGCTGTACTTCTAGAGACTTACATGCTTACCTTTCAAGTAACTTTAATAAAAATGTATCCTTGACTCCTCCTTCCCCCTTTCTCATATTCCTTTACTATTCCATATAGTAAATAAAGGCTTCATCACTTGCATTGCAAGAAGGTTAAATAATTGCTTTCAAGAACTTCAAGACATCAGAAAAATACATTATAGGCTACATATAAGGCCACATGTGGGCTATATATAAATGAACTGAATCTTCAAGATAAGAATCTAAGAAATCTAGAAACACACATTTTTTTAAGAAGTCATATTAGAACATCAAAGAACCTATATATTTAGAACTCCCACTTAGAGATCCCCTTTTGGGGAAGAGAATGGAATAGGAAACTCCAAAACAGCAAAGAAGATCAAACTACCACCAGGAAAAAGAGATCTCACAAATTTGATTATAATCACCACTGCAAGGAGTGGCTGGGGGTAGGTGGGAGAGAGAAGGACATCAAACAAAGGAGACGCATTTGAATATTATTCAAGATCTAATTTCATGAACATCACTGACTATTTGCTTCTCTTATGGAAATACTAAAATTCCCCAGTCAAGTGCAATGGATTGGTTTAATGTTTATCAATGGATTTAAAATATAATAACAATAACAATAGTGATAACAATAATAGCAGCTAACATTTATCTAGCACCTGTTATGTGTCAGGAAATATGCTAAGCATTTTGCAATTATCTCATGTGATCCTCACAGCCACACCAGGAGGTAGGTGCTATTATTATCTCCATTTTACAGATGAAGAAATTGAGGCAAAAAGGAGTTCAAGGACTTTCTCAGGGACACACAGTGAGGATGTGTCTGAGGCCAGATTTTATCTCAGGTCTCCCTGAGCACTTTATCCACTGAACCATTTTGCTGTCGTCTTGATCAATGATTACAACTGTTACTCTATGCCTGATTTTGACAAAGAGGAGAAACTGCTTGTTGAAGCAGGGAACCTTGGAAATAAGTGAAAATTCAATCTTGGAATGTGGGATAAAAGAGGGTGTACTGTTCAAAGAACTCTATAGGATGTCTATACCACTACATATCAACTGGAGAGGAGGCATTCTTCACCCACTTAGCTTTTCCTATGTATGGTTGGCTCAAAGTCTTTCAATGGATTATGGATTTCATTGGAGGGGGGGCAGGAATCTACAGTGTTCCAGGTCCTATGGTGATTAACATGGCACCATTTGTAAATGATAGTATCTAAATAACTTCAACATTTACAAGGGCCAAGTTTCAAGGTTTCTAGAGGAAGAAAAGATATGAAAGGTTTGAAAAAAAGAGTGGACCTTATTTCATGAAAGCAAAAGCAACTAAGAAAATATCATTGACTACTGACCCATATGCCAATTTTCTTATCTATATAAGATTTTTCTGAGAATAATCTATATATTCTTATTGGGCATCCATGATGAGGATATTAGCAGAGAACAAGTAGTATTCAATACAAGTTATATTCTATAGCTGACCACATCCTTACCACCCATCACACAATTACATAGGAAGATCATGGCAAAATTTGGTTGCGTATAGAAGTTTTCACTATAGTTTGTCCAAACAGCAAGGTGTCATGGGTTTTGGATAATAGATGATACTTGGGCTTTCCCAGTCACCAATGGAGTGAAGCAGGGCTGTGTGCTTACTCCCTTGCTTTTTAACATGATATTTTCAGCAATGTTGTCAGATACGTGCAATGAGTATGAAATCATCATTAAGGTGTGTTACCACATGGACTGTAAAATATCTAACTTGAAAAGGCTTTAAGCCAAGACTAAAGCAGAGGGACAGCTGGTTTGCAACTTTTTATTCCCAGATGAATGTGCACTTAGTGCAGCCTCTGAAGCTGAAATGCAACAGAGTCTGCCACTTGCACTAATTTTGGGCTGACAACACTAAGGAAACAGAGGTTCTTCACCAGTTAGCACCACACTATTCATACGTGGAAGGAACCATTATTTACAGAAAATGAAGAGATTTTGAATTTTGTGGCTGTTTGTTTACCTTGAAAGTAAAGTTTCTAGGGAAGTCCATATAGATGATGAGGTTGACACATGCATTGCCAGAGCCAGCTTGGTGTTTTGGAGGATCCAAAGGAAACTGTGAGAGAGAAGAGGTCTTAGACTGCCTACAAAACTGAATGTATACAAAGCCATTGTGCTGGCCTCATTGTTGTATGACCGTGAAATCTGGATAGTCTACCAGTGCCATGCCAGGAAACTGAATCACTGCTATTTGAATTGTCTTAGGAAGATTCTGAAGATCACCAAGATGAGGTATCAGACACTGAGGTCCTTTCTTGAGCTGAACTATCAAATATTCAAACTCTACTGCAGAGAGCACAACTCTAATGGACTGGTCACATTGTTCAAATGCCAAATGTTCTTATATTTAAAATACTATTTTATGGATACCTCACTAAGTGCTCTCACAGAAGACAGAACTGATACCAGGATGTTCTCAAGGTCTCCCTGAAAAACTTTGGAATCAATTGTGAGACAGGTGAGACACTGACACAGGACCACCCAGCATGGAATGTCTACATCAAAGAAAGCACTGCATTCTATGAACAAAGCAAAATTACAGTAACTCAAAAGAAACATGAGATGTGGAAGTTTAGGGACATCTCCACTACAAATATTCATATGGACTATTTGTGCCTGACCTGTGGTAGAGTCTTCTCAGCTCGTATTGATCCCGACCTAGTGATGTCATTTGAGTCCTCTTTGAGCATGAAGGACAATAACCAACCTGCCTGGAAAATACAGTGTAGAGAATTCACGATAACAGAGAATATTGCATGTTGACTTAGGAAAAAACTTAAAATCAATAGAGCCAAACACCTTCTTAAAGGCCATCCACTAACATTATCCATGTAAAGCATAACTTAAGAATCATCACAGAATATTTGAAAGATATAAGAAAAGATACAAACTAATTCAACAATTCTTAGATCATTCATATCAAATGAGTCATAAAAATGAGATAATCACTCAGCAGAAAACTTGATCACTCAAATGGAGGGAATCCAGTGCAGAGGCCTAGTCAAATAAAGAGAGAAACTGAAAATAACAAACATGCACTGTATGTTTTAGGGACTATATATACAGATAAAAACCAAAAAGTCCTCAAGGACAAATGATCTTCCCTCAAAAAAGCTTACAGACTATTGAGGGTTGTGTAAAATCCATGAATACAGAAAAGTAAATGCAAAATATATGCAAAGTAGTTAAAACACTTTCATTGTGGAAGGAACTGGTAAGTAGCAGGATTGGGATGGGTTTTCTCTAGAAGTAGTATTTGAGCCAAGCTTTGAAATGAGCCAAGGATTCTTCAACGTGTAGATTAGGAAGAAAGACATTCCGGGCATGGGCTGGAGGGACCACCTGTGGAAATGACAGGACACAAGAGGTGTAATGTTATAAATAAAGAGCAAATAAACTAGTTAAACTAGAATGGAGCAAAGTGAAAAAGTAATAAGAAATAAGACTAGAAAGGTATTGCTCATCTTTCATTTTTGAAGAGGACCAGTGACATCGCAGGTAATGTCTTGACTTGTATATGAATTGGATTTAAGTGAAGCACAGTTGTACAGTCATCAGCCTCACTCTCTTATAGTCATTGAAGTCCAGTGGCAGGACAAAATCAAGATGAATGGCAATGATCTTGGCATCTTCAGTGTCTGACCAAGCTCTAATCACTCCATAGCACCTACTTCAGCTGCCTTCATGGCCATTAGAACATATTGTTCTCATCTACCAATTCTGCCAAAAGAAGTCTTCACTTGCTTAAGGCAGACATCCCCATAATTTAGCAACAGGTTTGAGGCATGTAGGTTACCCTCAACCTGGTTTAGCCCATCTGTTGAGACAGTTTTACTGAGGTGTAGTGGCTGTACGTGCTTATGGATCCAAAATTGAGAGTTGGGTGAAAGGTGGACACCACAGATGAACAGGAAAAAGGCTTAGCAAGTCCTGAAACCATAAATGCTAGTCCTCCCTGAACACCCCATATATCCCAGGAAAGTAGTGTATAGATATACTGTAAAGGGCTCTAAAAACCAAACACAAGAATTTGAATTTTATCCTATAAAAATAATAATACATTGTAGCTTCTTGAACATATAAGTAACATATTAAGACCTGCAATTTAGGAATATCAGTTTGGCAGCTAGTGGATGGGATAGATTGGAAAGGAGAGAGATTGGGGACAAGGAGAAAAATTAGAAACCTAATTCATTATTCCATTAAATATAAATGAAAAGTTCTGAAACAATGTTGCCATGTAAGGAGAGAGAAGAATGAATGGGATAGCACACATGCATATATACATACACACATGCATTGTATATATATATATATATGCACATACACATGTACATTATATATACATACATACAAAGAAACATATATACACATATCTAGCTTACATTTCTATTTTATTTTTAATTAAAAATTCCTTGATGCCTCTTGCTTTACCACTGCAGTCATTTCCATTTCTCCTCCTAAACATGCACCCACATATCTTTCCCTTATAAAATAAATGAAAAACAAAACAACACCAACCAAAAGAGCAACCACCTGAGACAGTGTGTGTAGTATTCTACGTCCACTGTCTTTCCAAGAAAAGGTGGAGGCTAAATTTTTCCATCCTTTCCCAGAGGTCAAAGTTGGTCATGACAATCATAGGAAATTCACCCAAGTTTGTTAATTGCACAGGAACCTGTGAGCATCATATTCTAGAAAGTGTGTTATAATACTTTTGAATTTTTATATATTTCAAGTGTTGCAAAGCATTTAGAAGTTCTTCATTTGTTTAGAAAAATGACTTAAATGTAAGCTTTAAAGTGGAATTCATATGGCTGGTGTACTTCTTTCACAAATCAGTTGTTTCATTTCTGCCCAGCTGTCAAGGGTATCAATTCTTAAACAGCTGTTTATTCTATTTTCAGAGTTCTTCATTCATGTTCAAAGATGTTTTCATTGTTTAGTGGTAGACTGAACAATGTAGAAAAACAGAACAATCGTATCAAGCATGTATAGAGGTTAACAACTCACTGGTTGAACCTGAAAAGCACTGAGATATGTGGCATTTGGGGGCTGGGTGTAAATCTGGAAACAGATAAAGAAAAAATAAAGGGAACATAGAGATCACCTAGTTCACCTCCGTCATTTTAAACATAAGGAAATAAGACCTAAAGAAGTTCAGTGTGTTGAACCTGTTCATGCATGTGGTAAGAATATTGGAGTTACCAGTCTCTATCCTCTGACTCCAAAGTCAATGTTTTTTTTTTTTCCATTGCACTTCACTGTATACCTTAGCTTAAAAGGGCCAAGGTCTCCCAATGCATCTTGGGTCCTCTCCTGTTATCCTGATCAATATCAGGTCACTCGATCCAGATGGTTCTGGAGGAGAAAGCGAGACTGTTGACTTTGTACAGCCCTCCCTCCCTCAAATCCAATTTAATTGCAAGTCATATCATCATCTCCCTGATGCCAAGGTCCTCTTCCAGAATGAAGGACAAACCACACAACCACATACAACCTCATTAATATAGAAACTATCAAAAGATTTCTAAAAGTGCACAAGGAGACAATGGTGAGGTTGGTGGTGGAGGGGGAAGGAATCAGTATGTAAATGGAAAAACTGATTATGGAGAAACAAGCCTGAAACACCATGGAGTAATCTTCACAACATCCTAACTAGAAGTGAAACGAAGATATATACACACAGACACACACAGACACACACACACACACACACACGTGTGTGTGTGTGTATGCAGGTATATATATGTATGTGTATATATGTGTATATATGTATATATATGTGTATGTATGTATATATGTATATATTTGTTTTTGATTTTTTAAATAAACCAGAATGAGAGGACACTTAAATGAGAAAATAGGAGGCAAAAAACATATAGGAAAGTTACACACAGCCTAATCGAGTCCATAGTAATGAAGGGAAAATATCTCCTATAATGTCTCAGGATGGAGAGGACATACAGGAAAATGGATGAGGTGGTGAAGGGAGTAATTGAAATAGAGGAAAATAAAAGGAGAAATTTTGATTTAGTGATAAGAAGGGATCCTTTTAGGGTTCTAACCCCAAATTATCATTTTGCCAAGCTGTCCCCCTTCTCCCATTGCTGAAATCCTCCAATAACCTCCCTTTTGGAGCCCAGCCACCCAACTTTCCTTTCTGTCCAATTGTATTTCTGAATTTTTGGACTTCAAAATCATGCCTCAGCTGCACTTTAACTCTGCGACTACCCTTACCACCAAGGGCCTCCTCATATTTTCAGTCATCTACTCTTATAACCTTCTTGCCCTAGAATATCCTTCTGTCATACTGGACCCCTTCTCTCATTGATGAGTTCCCCATTCTGAGGAGGGACATAGGTCAGCTAACCATTATTCCCCTCTTGGCTGTGCTTCTAACTTCCTAAACATAAACACCATCCCTCCTTGGGGAACCCTTTCCTTCTCTTTTCTAACCCCATCCCTGGGGTTAGTGAGCTCTCTTTTCTCTGTCAAAAAAAGGAATTATAATTATGTTATCAGAGAAAAGAGAAATAAACTATAATTACTGAAAGGAATCACAGACAACAAACAAATGTCAATATAAATAAAAGAAATAAATAAAATAGGATAAGAAAAAGTTGAATAGAGAAACAATCTTTAGATCAAATTTCTCTTATGAGGGTTTAGTATATAAAAATAGATAAATACTTAGCACATACATATATACACATATCGATATAAATTTTTTTCACTTCAGGAAATCAGTTATCTTTATTGTCTTTTGCAGTGCCTCTATGTCTTTGTGAAAGGTATACATTCCACTTATTTTTTTCTCAAAATCACATGGGACTTTAAAATACAAAAAGGTTGACAACATATAGAGCAATGAGATATTGCAAATAAATGTAAAAAGAAACAATAAAGAAAAATAAAAGCTTATTGGTTGAGGAAAATGATAAGTTTTTAATAAACTAAATATAAGAGGACAGAAAATCAAATCAACAAAAATAGTAAATTAATAAGGTGAAATCATAAGAAAATCAGAAAAAAAATTATCAAAAGCTACTATTAAAGAAATATCTTCAAAAATATAACATAGTCAAACTAACAGAGTAACAAGTAAAGATCTTAAATAATCCAATGTCAGATAAATAAATAGAATGAGCTGTAAAGAACCTGTCAAGGTGTGTGAGAAGGGATTCCTGGGTCTTAGAGATACACAAATAAATTCTATCAGTTTCTTTAAAATTAATCACTAACAATACTACTCAGTTATTCTCAAACACTGTGAAAGAACACATTTTAGCAGATTCATTTTATTAACCAAATATATTCTTTATGCCTAAGTCAGGAAAAGATAATGCATAGAAGGAGAACTATAGATAAATATCATTACTGAATATCAATTCAAAAATTAAAAAAAAAGATCCTGTCCAAAATAACTAAACAACTCACCCAGGGAATTATTTCTTGTGACCAACTTAGACATTTATCAGAAATGTAAGGACATTTCAATGTTTTTTCAACATTACCAAAACAATCAACCCAATCATACTAAAAATAAAACTAAAAAAGATATTAAATACCATACGATTATCTCAATTGGTAGGGAAAAAGTCTTTGACAAAGTACAACAGTTATTCATGTGAAAGAAAAAAAAAAGACAAACCTAATCTATGCATAGAGGGACTCTTTCAAATATCACAAATATCTATCTAAAAACCAAGCAAACATATATAATGGGAATACACCAGAAGTTTCTGCAATAAATATAATAATAAAACAAGGATGCCAAATGTCCAAGTACTCCCTAATGATTTGACATAGTTTTGGAAATGCTAACAATACCAATAAGAGAAAGAAATTGAATGCAAAATGATAGGTAAATAGGAAATAAAAATATCATTATTAGATGATGATATGGTAGTTTGCTTAGAAAATCTTACAGGATCAGCAAAGATATAAAGTTACACAAGAAATATCTTCAGCTAAGTTCTGGGCTAAAATATAAATGTAGAAAAAATCAATAGTAATTCTACATCATAATAGCAAAATCTAAGATGAAATAATGGAAAAGGAAATTCCATTTCAAGTAACTATAAAACGCAAATAATATTTAGGGATCAATCTATCAAAGAACAAAAATACTTACATATTCTCAATTATAAAGTGTTACTTAAAGAAATAAAGAACAATGCAAATAGCTTAAGAAATATTTAATGCTCAATAATGGGCTATATCAATATAACACTATGATAACACCACCAAAGTTAGTTTGCAATTTTAATGTCACATTCATCAAACTATCTAAGGAATACTTTACAGAAGTAGACAAAGTAATTACAAAATCAATTTGGAGGAAAAAATCTAGAATATCAAGAGAATTATAAAAAGGGATCAGAGTCAAGGCTAAATAGCATTTCTATTTCTTAAGACATTATAAAACAGCAATCATCCAAAACATATGGTATTAGTTAAAAATTAAAAGTCTGATCAGTAGAACAAAATAGATGAAGTTGAATCTGAAATAATGGAACTCAACAATCAAGCATTCAATAAGCCAGAAAAATAAGCCACTTAGGAAAGAAATCCCTTTGTTATAAAAACTCCTAAAAAAAAAGACATTGAAGCAGAAATTCAACTTAGACCAACACCTTATGCCACAGTCCACAATAAATTCTAAATGGATATGTGACCTTAATATTAATATCATATTCTAAAAAGATAGAAATGAAGTGGAATGCATAACTTTCTCAAAGACATAGAGGCAATTACAAAAGATAATATGGATGACTTTGATTACCTGAAGCTAAAAAAATAAACAAAAAACTTCTGTGCAAACAAAAGAAATGCATATAGGATAGGAAGCAGTTGAATGGGGAAACATTCTTTGGATCAAATTTCTTTGATAAGGGTTTGGTATCCAAGACAGAGAAACGTTTAGCCAATGCACACACACACACACACACACACACACACACACACACACACACACATACATACACACACATATACACACACACATATACATATTTATATGTGTGTGTATATATATATATACATATACACATATCCATATATATGTATATATATATATATATATATAGTTACATGTACGTGAGTATGATGAAAAGCTATTACCCAGTAGATAAGTGGTCAAAGGATATGAACAAATAGTTCTTAAAAGAATTACCAACTGTTAACAACCATTTGGAAGAATGCTCCAAATCACTAAAAATGAGAGCAATGCAAATTAAAATAATCTTAAAGTTTTACCTCACACCTCTACAAATTAGCAAAGATGATAAAAGATGGGCATCATGAATGTTGGAGTGATTGTGGGAAAATAGGCACACTAGTGCATTGTTCATAGAACTGTGAATCATTATGGCCTTTTTGGAAAGAGATTTGACATAATGCAAAAAAAATAAATAAAATGTTCATACCCTTTGGACCAATGATTTCACCCTTATGTTTTATACCCTAAGGGAGTCAATGGTAAAAAGAAAGTCTCTACATATACCAAAATATTTGAAGTAAAACTTTTTGTGATAGCAAAGTATATGTCTGATTATTTGGAAATGGATAATAAATTGTGGTACATGGATTAATAGAATATTACTGTGCTATAACAAATGATGAATTGATTGATACAGATAAGTATAGAAAATCTTCATGAAATGATGCAGAATGAATTAAGTAGAGTCAGCCAAACAATATATAAACCAACATACATTATGTTTTAAAAAATGAAATTGTTGAACTTAGCTTCATCACATAGATACTAACAATGAAATTGGAAATGAAATTGGAACAAGTAAGATAGAATTTTTAAATCCAATTTTCAATACAGCATACCTAGTTATATTTAATGCAAAGAAGAAATTATCCATCATTTTCCCCCCTGCAATTGTGTGGAACTGCTGGTTGTCTCTAATTAAACAAAGAACATGGAAACAGTAACACCTTTATTCATTATGTATGCAAACATTTGCCAAGCAGGGAATTGTAAATAATCATTACATCAAGTTTTACAAATGCTGCCTACCCCACGGTTTTATAGTATTTTTGTATGTGTGTAGAGATCAGCATTTGGTTTCGTGAGAACATTTTTAGCACCTATAATTAAAGTTCAGAAGATTTAGTACTTAGCATACAGAAAGCAGAAGCAAGAGAACAGGAAGAAGAGTTTCATTTTTCATTTTCTATGCTAAAAAATTCAGAGAATCATAATTTCAATTTTGAGTTCCATTATTCTTTATAAGCATAAAATTTTGATGTCGATTTTTTTAAATGACAGTCACTTGTATAGCTAGCTATGCCTTCATCCTCAAATGTCAAATTGATCATTCTCTTTTAAGTAAGGCACGACCATTAACCAAAAGCAATGGATATAGTGATTTCATCTCACAATGTGAAGGGTGGATTAATCGGACATGGCCACTACTCCCTTGCTGATTTCATGTCAAAGACTGAGGTTGCTTCCTAATGATGGGCTGACTGAGACACAGGGAGTTGGACTTTCTTCCAAAAAATTTCAAAGCTGAGACAAAAGCTCTACATACTTTCTCTCCCGTGGACTTCCTGATTGTAACAAACACAATCAATTTGGGGGAGAGTTTGTGAGGAATATACTATGTTATGAATGCTTTCCTCCCTGTCTCTCCTACCAAGAAAAGTAATAGGAACTTAAAGCAGAAGAAGCAGAGGCAGTGGTAGGCATATGCTTTCATAAAGCCTGAGAGGGTGGTTTGTGGTTAATGTTTGTGACCTCTAACCCCTCTGGAAATTCCCTGATTCTCAATGCTCCTTTGAAATAGAAGAGGATACTCTACATGGTAACTGAACAAGGTCCTATCTGCAGAGCAAATAATATGCTCATTGAAAAAGAAACCAAAATTCCATATAGCTATAAGACAGTATCATACTTAGAGAGACTAGATAACAAATTTTTGCAATAATACACGTCCAATGGCACATGCTCAGCAACCTCCAAATACGTTTATGCCCTGATAGGATTATAAAGTATAGGGAATTTATTTTCCCCATCAGTTTTTTTTTTTGTGAAGATATAAAACTATATGGGAAAGAGAGAATTTTAGTAGTGATTTGGTATTTCTCTAAAAACAATTCCCAGTTCAGTTCCCATCCAGGGGGAGCTTAGAGTCTATTCAAATGTTTTATGTTTCTCTGTTTATTTATTGGTGCCTGTGAAGCCTTATCATCTTAGTATCTTCAGTGGAATGAGGTACAGGCTATGCCAATACTCAAAATGAACAATGAGTATCTGCCCATATTTGAGGAAACCTAGACATGGGATATATATATGTAAGTTTTATTTTCAATATTCACATGGCTTAATTCCATGTAGGCAGCAATTAATAAATAAAAAAGAAACTAATATAAAGGACATTGGATAAGTGCTTTAACATCTCTGAGCTTCAGTTTCATCATCTCTAAAATGAGGGTTATAATACTTATGTGATAGCTGTGAAGATTCTGAGTCAAAATATCAAACATATACCTATCATGGACTATTATATATGTTGAAGTAGAAGTCAAAATAATATGAGCAGGGACCACACACATTTGGTGGACTCCTCTCAGTGAATTTGGGGGTCAATGGTTAAGCCTTCCACAGGATGGACAAGTATGCATGTACTGTTATCTGCATCATTATATCCATATCAATGAAATCCCAGGTCCGTTGAATACTTCAGTATTTAAAGTTTGCAAAACAATTTACCAATAGTATTTCCTTTGATCCTCACAACTTTGTACAGGGAAGAGATATATGTATCATCACTTCATCATTAAATACACAGAAGATCAACTGGAAAAAATGTTCAGTTAAGACCTATGTTATATCTGTGTTAGAGGAGTCCCTATAGAGGGTAGGGGGAACAAAGTATGAGGAAAAGAGAAATGTAAAGCTTACTTTGATTCTTGAACCAATATTGAGAGTGACTAGCTAAACTTCCTCTACTCTCAGTTGCTTCATATACTAATTTATTAATAAATACATCGTTTGGTCCATTATACAGGTCATTTATGGAAATGGTGAATATTGGGTCTCAGCCTAGCTTTCTCAGAGATCTTGTTTCCCTTGTGTTCTCCTCTCCATTATTTTATACCAGGTCTGGAGCAACAGGTTTAACTAGTTATTTGCAGATCCACAAAAGATCTGGAAGTTTAGTGGTCTTATTTTTAGACTAACAATGTCAATAATGTAAGGAACAAATTCAAAAGTCTTGTTAAGGTCAACAGATACAAAATGGTTGGTTACTCAGTGATTGGGGTGGAGGGAGGAATCAGATTAGTTTAATCAGGTGTCTGTAAAGTTACTTTGATTTTTCTGTATCCTTTTTTTCTTATCAAAAGTCATGTGCCCTGCTGATATATAATTTAAACAGATATCCTTCTTTCCCTTTCAAAAATCTATCAACCACTAACAAGATTTTTTCAGGTATAATTCCTTACTCTAATTCTCACACACCTCTCTCTCTCTCTCTCTCTCTCTCTCTCTCATTTTACAGAAAAGCAAACTGATGTAAACAGGGTTAAGTGACTCGCCCAGGGTCACACAGCTAGTATGTGATGTCAGAAGTAGACACTTGTCTGAGGCCGGATTTGAACTCTTGAAGATGAGGCTTCCTGATTCTAGGGCTGGCATTCTATCCACTCTGCCACCTAGCTGGGCTTACTCTTTATTCCATCCAAACACTCTGTGATCCAGTAACACTGGCTTCCTTGATCTTGATTGTGTCATTAAGACAACAAAAATATGCTTTGACACATAAGAAAGGCAGCATAAAGGAACATAAAATGGGATTTAGAGTTAGAACATTTGTTCAAAATCTAGCTGTATTACTAAATCCCTCCCTTTCTTTAGGCCTCAGTTTTCTCATATGTCAAATGAGAGGGTAGTATAAAATCCTCTCTAAGATTCCTTTCAGCTCTAAACTCTAAAATCACCTGCGTGAACTTTGTATGACTTATCTCAGCACTAGGCAGTCATCTTTCTCCTGCCTGCTACTCTGACCCTGACTTTTTTTCTCCTATAATGCTTCATATCTGGAATTGTCCATAATAGAAAATTTCTGAAGAACTACCTAAACCTCTATAACATCTTTTCTGAGGAAACAAAGAAGTTGTACCAGATGGAGATCTTGCTCCTTTATACAAAAACCCTGCACCTCATCCTTATCTCAGAGCTTCCCTTGTGAGTGTGATATAACCCAAGATTAATCACATTCATCTGAGATGAGGGATGAGATCCTGCCATAGAATGTTCATATTCTATGGCTCCTCTCCACAAATTATTGATACTTTTTTTCTTCTTGCTATAGCCTGAATATGATACTTTCTGAGTCCATATACCTTAGGCATTTAAATTAGTCATTGGATGGGTGTGGGGGAGGAATGCATGGAGTAAGGAAAACCTAAATTCAAATCCTACTTCAGACACTTACTAGCTGTGTGATCCTTGACAAGTCACTTGATGTCTCTCAGCTTTAGTTTCCTCTCTTTCTTTAGAATGGGGACTATAATAGTACCTCATTTACTCATTTACAAGCTCAAATGAGAAAAGTGCATGTATGTGTATACATACACTCATATACTTGTAAACACACATATATACATATACAGACATATATATATGTGTGTGTGTGTCTGTGTATATATATATATATATATATCTCCAGTTGTAAAGATCAAATGGGATACATATCAATCTATTTATCTCTTTACCTATCTATCTATCTATCTATCTATCTATCTATCTATCTATCAACAGGTCAACTAAGTGGCACAGTGGATAGTGCTGGTCCTGAAGTCAGGAAAATTCATCTTTATGAGTTCAAGTCCTGCTTCTGGTACTTACTAACTGTGTGACCTTGAGCAAATCACTTAACCCTGTTTGGCTCAGATCCTCATATGTAAAATGAGCTGGAGAGGGAACTAGCAAACCATTCCAATATCTTTGTTAAGAAAACACTAAATGAATTCAAAACATTTTGGAAGCAACTTAAATGAGTAAATAACAACAAATACACATGCATGCAAATACAAACATATGTATATATGTATGATTATGTCTATTATGATATTATGTCTATTATGATATATGTGTATATGAGTATAGGTACATGTATTCATACATAAGTGTTATTAAACACTTGCATAATTATGAAAACCTTAGAGAGCTAGAGAAGTGTTAATTGTAATTATTATTGTTGTTAATTTTGTTATTGTTTGTCCTTCATTCTAAAAGAGAACCATGACATCATGTCATGGGATATAAGTGAATTGGATTAATGAGGAAGAGCTGTAAAAAGTCACCAACCTCACTGTCTCCTCTGAGCCATCCATGTCCAGTGGTAAGATATTGATCAGGATATGTTAAGATGGTCCTGGATGCAGTGGGAGACCTTGGCCTTTTTAAGCTAAGGTCTTTAACAGGTCTCAGTTTGACTAAGGCAACACTCATTCAGTGATTAAAGCTAGGTAAGAAATGAGGCAAAGAATGGCCTCTTTTACCTATTGAAAGAAATCAGAGCCATTGATGTATTCTGTCTGAAATTTAACTGTATCTTTGCCTCCCTGATTATTTTGTTTCAAGTGTATCCTTACTTCTAGGTGTCTTTACTTGGGTTTTAAGCATTCTTTTGTATGAGTTTAAATGTGCTGAATAAAGTGAGAGCTCTTTTTTTTTGGTTTTGTTTTTATTTTTAATTTTTTTTAATTTTTAACATGTGTTTTTAAAGTTTTGGAATACAAATTTTCTCCCTTCCTCCCTCCCCACCCACCCTCTTTGAAAAGGCAAGCATCTTGGTACAGGTTATAGATGTGTAGTCATGCAAAACACTTCCGTAGTAGTCCTGTTGTGAAAAACTAAGTATATTTCCCTTCATCCTATCCTACCTCCCACTTATTCTACTCTCTCTTTTGACCCTGTCCCTCCTTAGAAGTGTTTGCTTCTGATTATCCCCTCCTCCAATCTGCCTTCCCCTCTATCAATCCCCTGCTTTCTTGTCCCCTTTCCCCCTTATTTTCCTGTAGGGTAAGATAGATTTCCATACACCCTTGTGTATGTTATTCCCTCCTTAAGCCAAATCCTATAAGAATGAGATTCACTCATTCCCTCTCACCTTCCCCCATTTTCCCTCCACTGTAAAAGCCTTTTCTTGCCTGTTTCATGTGAGATATTTTACCTCATTCTACCTCTCCCTTTCTCCTTCTCCCAGTATAATCTTCTCTCACCCCTTAATTTTATTTTCCAGATATCATCTCTTCATCTTCAACTCACCCTGTGCCCTCTATCTATCTATCTATACATACATATAATTTTTTCCCCTCCCACTACCCTGATACTGACAAAGAACTCATATGTTACAAATATCATCTTTCCCTGCAGGAATGTAAACATTTCAACTTTAATGAGTCTCTTATGATTTCTCTTTCCTGTTTACCTCTTCCATGTTTCACTTGAGTCTTGTATTGGAAGGTCAAATTTTTTATTCAGTTCTGGTCTTTTCCACAGGAATGCTTGAAAGTCCCCTATTTCATTGAATGACCATGTTTTACCCTGAAGGATTATATTCGGTTTTGCTGGGTAGGCAATTCTAGGTTGTAGTCCTAACTCCTTTGTCCTCCAGAATATCATACCCTATGCCCTCTGGAGCCTTAATGTAGAAGCCGCTAAATCTTGTGTTATCCTGATTGTGTTTCCACAGTACTTGAATTGTTTCCTTCTGGTTGCTTGCAATATCTTCTCCTTGACCTGGGAATTCTGGAATTTTGCTACAACATTCCTAGGAATTTTCCTTTGGGGATCTCTTTCAGGAGGTGATTGGTGGATTTTTTCAATTTCTATTTTGCCCTCTGGTTCTAAAATATCAGGGCAGTTTTCCTTGATAATTTCTTGAAAGATGATGTCTAGGCTCTTTTTTTGATCATGGCTTTCAGATAGTCCAATAATTTTTAAGTTCTCTCTCCTGGATCTATTTTCCAGGTCAGTTGTTTTTCCAGTGAGATATTTCACATTTTCTTCTATTTTTTCATTCCTTTGGATTAGTGTTACAGTGCTTCGATTTCTCAAATTGTCCCTAGTTTCCAATTACTCTATTCTAATTTTTAAGGAAGTATTTTCTTCAGTAATCTTTTGGACTTCCATTTCCATTTGTTCAAGGTTGCTTTTTAGGGCATTCTTCTCATTGGCTTTTTGGACCTCTCTTGTCATTTGGGTTAGGTTATTTTTTAAGGTGTTATTTTCTTCAGTATTTTTTTGGGTCTCCTTTAGCATCACTTTCAGTTTTTCTTCTACTTCTCTTACTTGCTTCTCAAAATCCTTTTTGAGCTCTTCCATTGCCTGGGACCAATTCATATTTTTCTTGGAGGCTTTGGATGTAGGAGCTTTGGCTTTGTTGTCTTCTTCCGGTTGTATGTTTTGATCTTCTTTGTCATCAATGTAAGATAATATAGTCTGACTCTTTTTGTGCTGCTTGCTCATGATCTCAACCAGTTACTTGAGTTATAGACTCTTTGTTAAGGTAGGAGTCTGTTTCCAGTGTGGAGAATGTACTATCCCAAGCTTCAGGGGTTTTGTGCAGCTGTTTTCAGAGATACTTCTACGGACCTGTAAATTTTCAGTTCTTCCAAGGTACTATGATCATTGGCAAGGTATTTGCTCCTTTCCTGGCCTGTGCTCTGGTCTATGAGCACTCTTTTCTGTCTTGGAGCTGTGAGGAGGGTTTCCTCTCCACAGCCACTACAAGCTCCACCACACCAGTGCTCCTCCTCGCCCCAGGACCGCCACCCAGAACTGTGACCCAGATCCAAGCATGGCAAAGCAAGAGAATCCTGCACCAGCAGACAGATCCCTGCAATCCCCCTATGATAAACCACTTGATTTCCCCTCAGTCTGTGGGCCAGAAGTTTAGGAAGCAGCCACTGCTAAGGAATGGGGCTGGGATCCTGCGCTCCTTTCTCACTACTGCAGTCACAGACTTTTCCCACTGACCTTCTAAGTTGTCTTTGATGCTCATGGGTTGGGAAGTCTGGAAACTGCCACAGCTGCCAGAGATTCATTCCTCTGAGGCCTGCTCCAGCTTCTCTGAGGCCTGCACACTCATGCCGAATTGCGCTCCTCTCCCAGCCAGGAGCGATATACCTTTCTGATCAACCATCCAGGTTGTCTTTGGCTGGAAATTTGTTTCATTTTGTCTTTTTGTGGGTTCTGCTGCTTTAGAATTTTTTTAGAGACATTTTTTATAGGTATTTGGAGAGGTTTGGGAGAGAGCTCAAGCAAGTCACTGCTTTTACTCTGCCATCTTGGCTCCATCCCAAGTGAGAGCTCTTTGCACCATTCACTGGTCAGTCTGATTCCAAGGAAACATTTAAACTACCCAAACTATTTGTGTCATATTGGGATTAGTTTCAAGCCTGGTTCTCCCTCTTGCTGACCATGTGATCTGAACCAATCATTTACTTCTCTGGGAAGTCTCAATTTCCCTTATATATAAATTAGGAATAATGATGATTTTCACGGGAAAAGAGAGGGCTGAATAAATGAATTGTTATTATTATCATCCAAGGGACATATAATATAATAAATAGATCTTTTACAAAGCATTTGCCCTCCCAAACTCTTATTTGGCCCCTATTTGAAGTTCACATTTTATAGTCTGGGGAAAGTTGAATGAATGTAAGAAAAGGATTTGAAATCTCTGACAATATTTTGTCTGCACTCCCTCCCAATATGAGAAAGAGAAATGCTTTCCATTCGCTTTCTGTTATCCCCAGAACCTTTAAGGAAGATTCCTTTTGTGTCTTTTGTATATTGTTGTGATTTAGCTTTTCTGTCTGGAACACCCTAAGCCTTATCATTTCTTACTACACCTTCCTAATCTTCGCTGACTTCAACTTTGTGTGGCATTCTTATCTGGATTTAAGTTTCTGGGCTGCTCCTCATTTAGCCATCCCCATTTCTTCTGACTTCCTCTCCATATTTTGTTCATAGCAATGCTCTTTCTTAGAACCTTTATTTTCTTGTTACAATATAAGAAATAATCTCTTCTTATTGCTGGGGAAAATGATTTTTAAAATTGCCACAATATATCGATGCATTTTTAGTTTTTTATTTATGTTTTGCTTAGAATATAATTATAAAAGTTAAATTTGTACTTTTGCCTTTTTTTTTTAGTTTTTGTGACTGAGATAAAACTTTGCTCTTTGAAAGAAACTAAGGTACAAAAGAGAAGAGTTGTGATGTTTTAGAATAAAATGACTCTCCTTTCTTTATCTTCTCTCTTTTCTTTTTTCCTTCCTTTCTCTCTCCTTCCCTCTTTCTCTTCTCCCCCTAAATCCATTTCTCTCTCTCTCTGTCTCTCTGTCTCTCTCTCTGTCTCTCTCTCTCTCTGTCTCTCTCTCTCTGTCTCTCTCTCTCTCTCTCTCTCTCTCTCTCTCTCTCTCTCTCTCTCTGTCTCTCTCTGTCTCTGTCTCTCTCTCTCTCAAATATGGGACCCTGACTGATCCTGAAAGGCATCATCAATCCAGAGATAAAATTTGGAGAGGAAGTTGAATGTTAAGGAGTAAATGTTTACATGCACGCAAATACAACTTTGTAGGATAAGATGGTTTACATGAAATAATTTTAAGGTTTCTTAGATTTTGAACCCTCTTAATTTTCAACTACTCCTTGACATCAACCATGCATTCGAGAAAACTACTTTCTTCACTATTCTCTGTATTTGATGTATTCAGTTCAACCACTGATCCTTTGTGTTTCATGTGCTTGGAAGGGATGTCTTCTCTTCTCCATTTTACATGCCCAAACCCTACCTATGCTTCAAAATATCTATTATTTCTCTATTTTTTCCTCTTCTGCCATAGATGTTTATGAATCAGCAGCAATCATGTTCATAGTGCTTTGTTTGTTTTTCAGGATTACTGAAAAAACACCTATATCCAATGTCACATGTAATACTATTTTATTGTTGTTTTTAACCATCAGACATGCTAAGAAATCCAATTCCATCATCATTTTTATGACCTTTCTGATAGAAACTTGTGAACCAGATTTTATTTAGCATTCTTTATTCTTTTTGTGTTTATTTGTCATAAAGATATTCATGGTATATAGTAGGTAATTAATGTATGTTTTTAATGAAATTGAAAAATCCAACATAGATATCATTTAATTCTTCTAGAATTTTGATAATCAGTTGTTAGAAAAAATAAATAAATCATCATTTATTAAATATGTACTAAGTGTAAAGCACATGTTCTACAAGAAGAAAAGGGATATTGTCCCTGCCCTCAATAATCTTAGAGACTAATAGGAATTTAAAACACATAAGAGGTTGTTATATTCATAGAGGGAGGTTTGGACCTTCTTGAACACTGTTAGATTTGTGCTTTAAGAGTATCAATTTGGCAGTTATGTGAAAGATAGATTATGTTTGACATATAAAGATATATTATAAATATATTTATATATAAATATAATATTTAATTTTTGCCATTTTAAAGTTCATATTTTGATTTACTGAACCACCTTGATATTCTTTATATCATTTTAATTTCATTATATTAATATTACATTTAAACTATATATTGCATTTTAACTATATTGCATATATATTTTACTTTCATTACATTTCTTCTCTTCTAAAGCAAGTTCTCCTTCAATACTTAGTGAAAGCCTCTTTTCTAACAGAATATTAAAAAAAACCTTTTCTGATAAAAAAAAGAAAGAAAGAAATAGTTTCATGGTAGAACAATACTGGAGTGTTAGTATTTAGCTTTTCTGGCTTTGTTTGCTAATAAACTACAGACTCTGTTCATTGGATCAGAACTCAATACAAGGAAGCAGATAGAGTTAAAAACCTGTTGTTTTCAGTATGGCAAAGGGTTCTTGACCTGGCGTGGGGTTTTTGTCTACAGTATAGTATAGGGTTCTATATGGTACAGTAGAGGGTTTTCTATAGCATGGTATAGAGTTCTGGACCTGGTATAATTTTCTGACCAGGATGGTATAGGTTTCTGGACCTGGTATAGGGTTCTTGTCTACAGTAGGATATAGGGTTTGTATGGTATATTATAGTGTTCTCTATAGTAAAGTATAGGGTTCTGGATATGGTATAGGTTTCCAGACCTGATGTAGGGTTCTTGTCTAAATTATGGTGTAGGGATCTATGCAGTAAAGTATAGGGTTCTGGACTTAGAATCATAAAGTCCTAGGTTCAAATCTCATTTTAGACACTTACAGAGTGGCTAGGCTTTGGACACTCCATGAGTGTGCCAAGTAGGATTTAAGCCAAGTTTTATTTATTCCTACTCTAGTACCTTATCCATTCTGCCAATTCCCATTTAAATCCTCATTCAAATGGAAAATCCACCAACAAAGAGAAATTGGTGTCAGATGTTTAAGAACTTTATATGAAAAAGAGAGCAGCTTTCATTTTATCTTAGGGACAGTTTGGATTACAAAGACACAGGGAGTGTGAATAGGCAGAAAAGAATGAGAAATATACACATTTCCTTAAGGATTAGCAGTATAGATTTGATTATGGTTCCAGAATAATAAGGCAAGTTTGAGAGGACATACACACAGTGGAAGGACAGAATATGACTAGCATATAGAGGAAAGCATGAGTAGAACTATCATAGATAGAATGTCGCATGAAAAGTACTTACAAATCAAAGCAATATGCATTCTAGTGTAGATTTTACAAGATTAAATCCCCTAAGGCAGAGGTGTAAAACATACCCCAACACTCCTTTGTGGGCCTAAAACAGATTAAAATGTAATTGGGAAACATTTAACAAAATAAATAAAAATAAATTAGATTAGAGATAGTTAATATATGGTTTTCTAAGTCAACATGTGGCCCTGCAGGGATTCTTATAGAGGTTTAGTGGCCCCATTTCTATCTGAGTTTGACTCTACTATTCTGGTCTGTTGGGTATAGCAGTAGAGCATATTGTACAAAGGTCACATATTAACCTAATCTTTAAATTAATACCTGTTGATGAACTAAGAAATGTGTCATTCGTAATATCTTCATTTCCATCTCCTGCCAATGCCCCATAATCATAGTATAAATAAAGTTGGCTATACATCATTGAGAAACCTTTTAATTTCATTTATTTTATGAATTACTCTAGCCTCAAATTTCCCTACCTACTGTAGAGTTTTCTGGCATGAACCTATCTGTTCTTCTCTCTTCGGATACAGTTCTTAGCCATGTCTAATTGGTATAACTTCATAGAATCATAGTTTCAAAACAAGATGTCAACAGATTCAATTCCTTCATTTTATGGATTAGAATACTGATGCTGAAAAAGGTTAAGTGACTTGCCTAGGGACACTCAGCTGATGAATATTTAGGGCAGGATTTAAGCTTGAGCATTCTTGATTCAAAATCAAGTGGCTCATCCACTGCAATGCAATGTCTCTCCTGGGCCAGAAAGTATGCTCCATTGACATAGGCATTAAGAATCCAAGTTCACCTTCAAACATGTTCGAATATGGGTAACTAATTGTGGGACTAGTGTGGAGGAAACAGATGCCTGGAGAATTATTTTGAGGAGCACCAGATTGGCAGAACTAGATAAAAGTTATAAGGAGACAAGCTTAATTTTATATAATGAAAATCACCCAAATCATTAGAGGTTTTCTTTTTTCCCCCCAGAATATGTCACATTATAAAATGGTGAAGTCGCCATTACAGGCAACATTCAAGGAGAAGCTAGATAACTGGTAGTCAGGAATGTCTTAAAGTAGATTCTTGCTTTGAGTCAGAGGCTAAGGTATCTAAATTTCTTTCCAAATATATTCCATCTCAAACGATTCTACAATTGCAAGTGTACTGTTCCTGATTATCTTTCAAAATGTCTCCCCTTCTGTTCTAGAAGAATCACTTTGTCATCAGAACAAGCTTGGATTAATTCAAAATTGAAGATCCCACACCCCAAAAAATTAAAAAAAAGAAATGTTATATGTCTGAGGTAGCTTGGATAATTCTCATTGCTGGATTTAGAGTCAAGGAAAATAGCATTTTGGAATTCGTTAAAATGGTAACAGACTTGCAAGAGTGAAATATGTTTTCTTCAAGAAAATCAACAAAGAAGTCTCCAGATAATTTTGTTATTTCAAAACTGTTATTTAAAATAAACTCATTACTCACAGCAATGGTCCAAAACAACCTAAGTGTGAAATCAGAAACCTTGGTTCTAACTGATCCTTCTGACTCAGGAAGACTCATGTAAGCTTTGTGTTTCCTCTACGACTGTAAGCAAATTTCCCACTAGCACTCATAATAGCATCTGACTTCTGGCATGCTACAAAGATGCTGTGAGGCCTTAAACAGAAGAGCCATTAGTGTTCAGAGGATGCAACAAGTAAAGTTAATCATCCTGTTTAAGTTGGCATCATCTCCCAATAGCTTTGTCATCTTGTGAGTCACTACACTGCCAAACCCATGTGCTTCAAAAATCACTTGATTTAACTGATAAACATGTTCCTTTGGAAGAACTATTTATGTTGCAGCAACCTTAGGAGGAGAATCATTTGCCTCCAAGAGGCTGTTTCAGTCTATGCTTGTGGAAGCCTGATCTGAGCAAAAGATAAAGCCTGCCAGTTCTATTAATTTTTGCTAAGATTTGCTAAAATTTTTGCTAAAAATGGGGATCTTGCCAAGCACGTTCCCTAAGTTGCATTTATACCATTGGTTGAATTTCTTCTGGTCTTTTCATAGGTGCAGAGAAGAAAGCAAACAATCCTGGATAAAAAGGTGCTTTCTATTGCAACTGGCATCCTTTATTTATTTAATTTTTTAGAGCAGGCAATGTTTGACATTTCATTCTAAATTTCCAAGTCTCAATAACCTGAAGATATTTATAGATGTCAAAATATTCAAGAAGATTAATTCTGAGGAAAATGATAGGTATGTAATTTTCAGATTTTTATCAGACTCAGCAGACAGTCAGCCTGAGAAAGAAAGGTGATTTCTAGTTATTTCCATGTTTCACAGAAGCAGATACCATAAATTGATCAGGGAAGTTGCATTTTAAATGAAAGCAACAAATTTCCTTCTAACTAGATGAATGTTTTCAGAAGGGTAAAACCTAGAGTTCAATAATTTTGCATGCAGAGAACAAGTACATATAGGGAATTTCATACTTTTAAATGCCATGGACCAGACAAGAGGTTCCTAGAAAGTCAATAATAATATTTTAGCTGTTCCTAAATGAGAATCATAATTATTTGAAAGAATTTGGACTGACTATACAGACAGGAATAACAAAAACATTAAGAGCACCCACTATCCAGACTGCGACATTAATTCTGACCTTTGATCTAGTCTGTGATCTGAGGACACATAAATAATTAATTCTGAAATCATTACCAAGTCAATAACAAGTGGGCTCATGCTTGTTAAGATATAGACTTCATTTTAACTGTATGATTCCTGATGTTCATTATACTACATGCCTTCAGACTCTTCTAGAAGCAACTACTCATGTTATCTGAATAAACCTTTTTTGAGCAATGTACAAGCCTTTGACATTATTCAGTTCTTTATATAAATAGTATTTTCCAATGCAATCAATCAGTCATCTGCCTACTCTCACATTGAAATCATTGAGTGTAACAGAGGTAGTTCTTGTCAATTTCTTGATAAAATTTTTGACTTCTTCATAAGCTAAAAATGCCTTTATAGTACGTTTAATCATCGTAAGTACTGAAATGAAAGATTACCAAATGTCTCAAAAAGATATTTTATTGTGGTCTTTCAGTATA
Source organism: Vombatus ursinus (assembly GCF_900497805.2). Taxonomy (NCBI): domain Eukaryota; kingdom Metazoa; phylum Chordata; class Mammalia; order Diprotodontia; family Vombatidae; genus Vombatus; species Vombatus ursinus. The sequence continues at coordinate 2,641,578 of NW_020951957.1, forward strand.
TTAGTAAAGGCACGGTCTCATTTTTGGGAGAGGGAGCTCACCAAGGAAAATCTGTGAACTGTCCTTCCATTTAACTGTAACATCCTTATTTATTCTGTTTTTATCCATAGCAAGAACATTTCATGGTATAGTTATGCATTTCTCAGAGAATTTCAATCACAGAGGTTGGAGTGATATCAGAGGTCATCTATTCCAATACTTACCTTACCTTTTCATGAAACCCTTTTATCTAACTACTGACCTTTTTTCATCTAGCTCAAAACTCCCCATCAGGGAAAGCCCACCAGCTCTTGAAAAAACTCATTACATTATAATATACCAACATTGGAAAACTGGTAAATTTCTCTGGGCTCCAGCTTCTTCATGGGTATATTGATGTAGCTGTACTAGATAAAAGTCATGGTCCCTTCAAATTATAACCCTATGATGGCATTTTCCTTGATCTAAATTTTAGTTTTGATTATGTATTTTGACAGGTTTTTCTTGTCTTTATATAAATTCTTACTGTCTATCAATTCCTCCTAGTGCCCCCCTCCTCACCCCGGAGGCCAAGAAGAACAAGTCAAATCCATCTTGCTCATGACAACCTTCAAATGTTTGAAGACATCTATTGTTATCAAGATAGTTAAATGGATCTGTGATCTCACTAAGAAGAGTTTTCCTTCCAGTTATAAAGATTACAACCCACCTATACCTGTCTACTTAGTGTCATTCTTTCCCATGTTTATCTATAAATTTTTCATAAAGGGCACACAGTGTGCTAGAGGTCTTCCTTATACTCTCCTAATATCATAGAGCTACTAATGGAATATGTGGGCTGCACTTAGGTTATCTGTCATTCCTTCCATGGAACTAGCCCAGATATCCCCTCACTTCCTTTAATTTCCTGTTAATGTTTTATCTTCTGGAGGAAACCTTTCTCAATCTCCCTTAATTCTACTAATTTCCCTCTGTTGTTAAATCACAATCCCCTCCTCCCATATGTAGCTTGTTTGCACATAGTTGCTCATGTGTCATCTCCTCCATTAGAGACTATGAGCTACTCAAGGGCAAGGACTGTCTTTTGCTTTTCTTTACATTCCCATCACTTAGAACATAGTCAACACTTCATAAATATGTATATGTTGAATGGCTGAGTGAATGATAACATTTTTTAATAACTATCATGTTCGAAGTATATCTCTTCTCCAGAAGAAACATCTTCAGGTCCTTCAATTGATCCTCTTGTCATGGCCTTAATGCCCTTCATCATGTTAATTGCCCTTCTCTGGACAGTCTACAGCTTATCAGTGTCCTTCCTAAAATGTCACAAATAAAACTGATCATACTGCTCTGCATCCCCTGTCTAAGGAAGAGATCACTTCTTTCATTCTAGAAAATATGCTTCATTCCATACCATATGTAGTTTCATTAGATTAGATTCATTTTGTGATTATTTCTCATTTTTTTTGCTGATATGTCATATTGTTTACTTATATTTCACAAAAAATATTTCTAATATCTTCTCCATCTTGTAATTGTATGTAGCTATTAAAAAAAAACTTGTCTAGGACTTTACATTTATTTCTATTAAAATTCATTGGACTAGATTCAAACATCATTCTAACCTGTGGAAATCATGTAGGGCCTGACCTAACATATCAGCTATCCAACTCCTCCACATATATCTTTGTTCCATCTGTAGGTATTCCAGATGTGGAACAAAAATCTCACATATCAATCACCTAACAACAACAAAAATAGATGATCTAAAAATCATGATCCTTAAAACTATTTTCTACCTTTTTTATGTCTACACTGTCATCAATATGCATATAGATAGAAACCACACAAGACTAGTAAAAAAGTTTGTATTTTTGTCTGTATAATAAGAACAATAATAATATTGAGCTAGCACTTGAATGCTTTATAGGTATTTTCCCATTTGATCATCAAAACAATCCCTTGAGGGAAGCATTATTATGATTCCCATTTTGTGGGTAAAGAAATTGAGGTGAAGAGAGGTAGTGACTTGAATTAGGTCACACAGGTTAAGGAATGTCTGAGGCATTTGGACCCAGGTATTCCATATTGCCATTCCAGAACCTAAGCCATCAGCAAAGAATGTATTAGTTACTTGACAAGCAGTTGATATCTAGCTAGGGTAATCCTCAGACAAAAAATATGGTGTGTTCCTGGAACCAAACTATGTTAAAAAGTTCTCCCAACTTGGAAGACCCTTCCATAGCTTCCATACAATGTCATAGCCTTCAACAATTTTGGGTCACCTTTATACCATTATGGTGAGACACCAAGTTACAATTTTGCGAAAATTTTTATATATCTGTCAACAAACATCTTGACTTTATTTTAACATTTTTTCAAAAATGTGAAGTATTTCATTTAATTGCATTATGGTAGAAATATATTATTTAAGGATAGGATAATTTTAGAGATGAGAAAACCAAAAGCTATGTTCACTTACTTTATCAAAGTAATTAAACCAGCAACTCAAAAAGTTCCTAGCTTAGTTAGGATTTTAAGAACTGATTATGTCCTTTTTCCCCCACTATATTCTTTTTTATTAATTTATTTTTTACTTTTTAACAATCTCTTCCATGCACTTTTGAGTTTTAAATTTTTGTATACCTCATTCCCTAAGATGGCATGCAGTCTGATATAGGCTCTACATATGCATTCCTATTAAACATATTTTCACATTAGTCATGTTGTAAGGAAGAAATAGAACCAACAGGAGGAACCACAAGAAAGAGGAAACAGAACAAAACAGGAGAAAAAAAGAGCAAAAAGTATACTTTGATCCACATTCAGACTCCATAGTTCTTTCTCTGGATGTGGATAACATTTTTCATCATGAGACTTTTGGAGATATCTTAGATCCTTGCATTGCCGAGAAGGGCAAAGTCTATCAAAGTTAGTCATTGCTTAACATGGTTGTTACTATGCACAATGTTCTCCTGGTTCTGCTCACTTCTCTCGGGATCAGTCCATACAAGTCTTTCCAGGTTTTTCTAAAGTCTAACTGCTCATCACTTCTTATAGCACAGTAGTATTCCATTACATTCATATACCATAACTTGTTCATCCATTCCCCAATTGATGGACATCCCCTCAATATTCAATTCTTTACCACCACAGAAAGAGCTGCATTAAATATTTTTATACATGTGGATTATTTTTCACATTTGTATGATCTCTTTGGGATACAGCCCTAGAAGTGATGTTGCTGGGTCAAAGGTTATGCACATTTTTATAGCCCTTTGGGTGTAGTTCCAAATTGCTCTTCAAAATGGTTGGATCATTTCAGAACTCCACCAACAATTCACTAGTGCTCCAATATTCCCACATCTTTTCCAATATTTATCATTTTCCTGTTTTGTCATGTTGGCCAATCTGATAGGTGTGACATGGTACCTCAGTGTTGTTTTGATTTGCATTTCTCTAATCAATAGTGATTTAGAGCATTTTTTCATATGACTATAGATGGCTTTAAGGTCTTCATCTGAGAACTGTCTGTTCATATCCTTTGACCATTTATCCTGCTTTTTTTTGGCTAGGCAATGGGGTTAAGTGATTTGCCCAGGGTTACACAACTAGTAAGTGTCAAGTGTTTGGTCTGAGACTGGATTTGAACTCAGGTCCTCCTGACTTCAGGGTTAGTGTTCTATCCACTGTACCACCTAGTTGTCCCCTAGATGTTGCCTTTTGAAGGTACATTTCAGTCACATGGTGGGAGCAAGAAACAATTCAATGTGATAAAACAATGTAAACATATATTTTGTCTCACTCCAGTGCTGAGCATATAAAAGGTGATTAATAAATTATAATTGAATTCTATGTGATTTTCACAATTTTCCAATACTATCGTGACTTTCTTCCTCAAAATAATTTCCCTAGAAATGGATAGTAGCATTAAGTTAGCTAATGGGTCATTTTGATGAATTATTAATCAATCAACATGCATTTATTAAGTTCAAAGGCACAGAAATGGGAGATGGAGTTGCATGTGTGAGGATCGGTAAATAAGTCCAAGTGGCTGGACCTTATAGTGTGTAGAAGGAGGGAATATAAAGGAATATTGGCCAAATGAGAAGAGGACAAATTGTGAAGGGCTTGAGAGGAAGTTTACATATGATCCTAATGGTAATAAGGAGCTAATGGAGTTTTTGGAGTTGAGGGAAGTCAAGTGGCTTGAACAGGGTCATATAGTTTTCATCAGAGGTAGGACTTTAGACCCAGGTCTTCCTGAGTCTAAGGCCAAATTTCAAAGTATTATACAACACTGCCTTATATCTAAACAAATATAGTAATATGTAGTCATAAATACAAATTTTGTTATCATTGTAACTGTAGAAGTATGAGAGGTCTTTTACACCCCAGTACCAATTAGTATAATTACCATGATCTTTTGTATTCTGATGCCTTTGTGTGTAGTGAAATAGCTTCTTTGATTAAGAAGTAGAATAATCAATCATAAGTGTAAAATTTGTGTTATTAATTCCTAGATATCTCAGTTGAATCAATTTAAAAAGCAAAGGCATAAACTAGATGTGATCAACCTAGTTAATTATGTATATGTTTATATATGCATGCGTAACATATATACACACATATATGCATACATACATATGTACATTTGTAGGTATCAGAGAAAAAAATTCCAACAACTTTGAGGAGCCAGGACCTTATGTCTGTACCAGAGAGAAAAATAAGTAGGGCAGAGAGCCTAGAGTGACCCCACCCCCCAATTCTATCTCCTCTCCTCCCCATTGACCTTATCATCAGAGAGAATGCATCTGACTGAGCTGAGGGAGAAAAGACAAGGAAACTTTAGGAAAAAATTACTTCTTTAATGAAGAGAAAAATGTAGTTTTAGGACTTACAAGGATATTAAAGAATGCTAAACATATCTCAAGGGAATATCATGACTATTCCAGGAAAGGAGAAAAGTAATTCTATCCACTTAAGAACTGTGGGTTATCACCTTACCACATGTGATCTCTAAGCTGAAACCCATGATCCCCTGGACTCTTTATGTATTGGTGAGAAAGTATGTCAGAATTTTGGGAAGAATGTTTTGTACCAACTGCTCTTCCTATACTGGATTTAGTAAATTTATTGTTGTTGTTCAATTGTATTCAGTGTTGTCTGACTCGTCATGACCGCATTTGCGGTTTTCTTGACAAAGATACTAGAGTGGTTTGCCATTTCCTTCTTTAGCTTATTTGACAGATGAGGAAACTGAGGCAAACAGAGTTAAATAACTTGTCAATGGCCACAAATCCAGTAAGTATCTAAAGTTATATTTGAACTCAGGGAAATGAATCTTCCTGACCTTAGCCCTGACGTTTTATCCACTGCACCACATAGCTAAAAGATAATTAAAGCTGTCTGCCTAAAAGATATCAGCTAGATAATCAATGGGGAGCATACCAGTGGGAGCTTGTTAGTTATTGTATAAATCTACCTCAAACCTCTTAGAATTAGCTCAAGAACTGTGGGAGAAGAAGTAATCACTACACCATAGAAACCCAGTCTGTGAAAGCAAGTTGGAGTTGGGAAGTAGTACCGAATGTCTTCCTAAAAATGTAAGCACTTTTTTGTGTGTATATATGTGATATACTTTACCTTTGTTAATGGGCTACAGACAAACTTATTCAGTAAATGAAGTTGGATTGTCAACAGTTAAAGTTTTAATTCACATTTCAAAGACTTTTTTAGAGACATTTGTGATTTAGACTTAGTGGATGATTAGGTAATTAATGAATACAAACATGTGACTTTTACTTCAAATGGTATGTATTATATGATTAAATTCTTTCACTTTCCTTTGCTAGAATGGGAATAGAACTTTTTAGTAGCTCTAAACCATTTTTTTCCATCAGTTACTAGGTGATAGAGACTTGGGAGACAAATCACCAGACTACTATTCCATTTTGGGGGGAGAGAATGAAAGAAAAAGAAAAAGAGAAAAAAACTAGATTAAACCCCAGGAGATTAGATTATATTGCCAAATGGTTTACATTTATCATAAATACTAGACCACACTTTTGGAATTTTAAATTTATTCATTGCTAACCTTGGTAAGGAATCTATTTGGGAATATAATTCATCTGCCTAGGAGATAAACTGGGAACAAATTTTATCTCATGGAGTCAATTTTTAATTTTGGCAGTACCCCAAGTTTCAAACTTATTGGAATTGTACTGACCTGGGATGCAAATAAACATCTTGGAAGTTAACCCCTCCTTGGACTGATGTTTGTGAACTATAATTAAATAAAATCACATGCTATTATGAGTGCTTTTAATTATGGAGGCATCCTGTTTCCCATTATCATGCAAACATGAATTTAATGATTCTGTTACTTTAACCAAAAATGTGTCTCATTATATGAAGTTTTTATAATATACGATGCCTGTTACAATTTTAATTTTCATGACTCTTGCTGTTGTTATTTGCATTAATGATCAGAGTAGGATTCCAGTTAAGATGGGCAAGGAACATGACCAAACCAGGTTTGTTATGGCCATCAATTTATCTCAGTTTTCCATTGAGGATTATCTATCATAAACTAACATAACCATTGCCTCATATTGTATTGATGTCAAATAATGGATGTGTTTCTCTTTGTTTTTTATTTTAAATTTATTTATTTAATTATAGTTTTCAACATTCACTTCCATAAGTTTTTGAGTTTCAAATTTTCTCCCCTTCTACCTTCTACCCCCTCTCCCCACACCAAGTTGGTGTGCAATTGATATAGCTTTTATATATACATTTATATTGAATCTATTTTAACATTAGTCAAGTTGTAAAGGAGAATTAGAACCAATGGGAGAAACTGTGAGAAGGAAGAAACAAATAACAAAGCAAAAAAAGAAAAGGAAAGAGAGAGCAAATAATATGCTTCAATCTGCATTCAAACTCCATAGTTCTTTCTTTGGATGTGGATAGCATTTTGCATCATGAGACCTTTGGAGATGTCTTAGATCCTTGCATTGCTGAGAAGGGCTAAGTCTATCAATATTAGTCATCACAGAACATGGCTGTTACTGTGTACAATGTTCTCTTGGTTCTGCTCACTTCACTCAGCATCAGTACATACAAGTCTTTCCAGGTCTTTCTGAAGTCTGCTGCTCATCATTTCTTACAGCACAATAGTATTCCATTACATTCATATACCTCAACTTGTTCAGCCATTCCCCAATTGATGGGCATCCCTCCAATTTCCAATTCTTTGCCACAAGAAAAAGAGCTGCTATAAATATTTTTGTACATGTGGGTCTTTTTGCCATTTGTATGATCTCTTTGGGATACATCCCTAAAAGTGCTGTTGCTGGGTCAAAGGCTTTGCACATTTTTGTAGCCCTTTGAACATAGTTCCAAATTGCTCTCCAAAATGGTTGAATCATTTCAGAACTCCACCAACAATACATTAGCGTCCCAATATTCCCATATCTTCTCCAATATTTATCATTTTCCTGTTTTGTCACGTTGGCCAATCTGATAGGTATGATGTAGTACCTCAGAGCTGTTTTGGTTTGCATTTCTCTAATCAATAGTGATTTATAGCATTTTTTATATGATTATAGATGGCTTTAATTTCTTCATCTGAGAACTGCCTGTTCATATCCTTTGACCTTTTATCAATTGAGGAATGACTTGTATTCTTATAGATTTGACTTCATTCTCTATATATTTTAGAAATGAGGCCCTTATCAGAGAGACTCGTGGTAAAAATTCTTTCCCAATTTTCTACTTTCCTTCTAATCTTGGTTGCATAGGCTTTGTTTGTGCAAAAACTTTTCAATTTAATATAATCAAAGTTATCCATTTTGCTTTTTGTAATGTTGTCTATCCTGTTTGGTCATGAATTCTTCTGTTCTCCATAAATCTGATAGGTAAACTACTCCTTGCTCTCCCAGTTTGCTTACAGTATAAGCCTTTATATCTAAATCATGAATCCATTTTTATTTTATTTTGGTATATGGTGTGAGATTTTGATCTATGCCTAGTTTCTGCCATACTATTTTCCAGTTTTCCCAGCAGTTTTTGTCAAAGAGTGAGTTCTTATCCCAGAAGCTGGAAGTCTTTGAGTTCATCAAATAATAGATTACTATGGTCATTGACTACTGTGTCTTGCATACTTAACCTATTCCACTGATCCACCACTCTATTTCTTAGACAGTACCAAGCAGTTTTGACGATTGCTGCTTTATAATATAATTTAAGATCCCAAATAGCTAGGCCAACTTCCCTTGCATGTCTTTTCATTAGTTCCCTTGATATTCCAGTGATCCACCACTCTATTTCTTAGTTAGTACCAAGTAATTTTGATGATTGGTGCTTCATGATACAGTTTAAGATCTGATAAGCTTAGGTTACCTTCCCAAGTATTTCTTTTAATTAATTCCCTTGATGTTCTGGAACTTTTGTTCTTCCAGATGAATTTTGTTATTATTTTTTCAAGGTCTATAAAACAATTGTTGGTAGCTTGATTGGTACGGTATTTAATAAGTAAATTAATTTGAGTAGAATTGTCATTTGTATTATATTAGCTCAGTTTACCTATGAGCAACTGGTATTTTTCCAATTATTTAGATCTTACTTTATTTGTGTGAAAAGTGTTTTGTCATCTTGTTCATATAGTTCCTGGGTTTGATTTGGCAGGTAGAATTCCAAATATTTTATAATGTCTACAGTAACTTTAAATGGAATTTCTCTTTCTATTTATTGCTGTTGGGCTTTTTTAGTAATATATAGAAATGTTGATGATTTATGTGGGTTTACTTTATAGCTTGCAACTTTGCTAAAGTTGTTTATTATTTCAAGTAGCTTTTTACTTGATTTTCTAGGATTCTCTAAGTATATCTTCATATCATCTGCAAAGAGTGATAGCTTTGTTTCTTCTTTGCCAATTATAATTCCTTTACTTTCTTTTTCTTCTCTTATTGCTAAAGCTAACATTTCTAGTGTCATATTAAATAACAGTGGCAACAATGGACATCCTTATTTCACCTCTGATGTTACTGGAAAAGCTTCTAGCTTATCCCCATTACATATAATGCTTGATGAAGTTTCAGGTTGATGCTACTTATCATTTTAGGGAAGACTCCATTTATTCATGTGCTCTCTAGTGTTTTTGATAGGAGTGGGTCTTGTATTTTGTCAAAAGCTTTTTCTACATCTAAGATAAACATATAGTTCCTGTTAGTTTTGTCATTGATATGATCAATTATGCTGACAGTTTTCCTAATATTGAACCAGCTCTGCACTCCTTGTATAAATCCTACCTGGTAAAAGTGTATTATTTTCATGATAAGTTGCTGTAATTTTTTTTTGCTAATATTTTATTTAAATTTTGTGCATCTATACTCATTAGGGAAATTGGTCTATAATTTTCTTTCTCTGTTTTGGTTATTCCTGACTTAGGTATCAGTACCAAAAGAAATTGGTAGGACTTCTTCTTTGCCTATTTTCCCAAATAGTCTATAAAGTATTGGAATTAATTGTTCTTTAAATGTTTGTTAGAACTCACTTGTAAATCCATCTGGCCCTGGAGATTTTTTTCCTAGAGAATTCATTGATGGCTTGTTCTATTTCTTTTTCTGAAATGGGGTTATTTAAGTATTTCATTTTCTCTTCTATTAATCTGGGCAATTTATATTTTTGTAAATATTCATCCATTTCACTAATATTGTCAAATTTGTTGACATACAGTTGGGCATTAATTTCCTTTTCATTGGTGGTGCTTTCACCCTTTTCATTTTGGATACTGGTAATTTTGTTTTCTTCTTTCTTTTTTTAAATCAAATTAACAGATGATTTACCTATTGTTTTCATTAAACCAACTCTTAGAACTATTGAACTATTAGTTCAATATTTTTCTTAATTTCAATTTTATTAATCTCTTCTTTGGTTTCCAGAATTTCTAATTTGGTATTTAACTGGGGATTTTTATTTTGTTCTTTTTCTAGCTTTTTTAGTTGCATCCCAAATTTATTGATCTCCTCTTTCCCTATTTTATTCATGTATGCATTGAGAGATATAAAACTTCCCTTAAGAACCATTTTTGCTATGTACCATAACTTTTGGTATGTTGTCTCATTATTGTCATGGATGAAATTATTGATTGTTTCTAGCATTTGTTGTTTGGCCCACTCATTGTTCAGGAATAGACTATTTAGTTTTCAACTAATTTTTAGGCTATCTTTCCATGACCCCTTACGATATATAATTTTTATTGCATCATGATCTGAAAAGGTTGCATTTGATATGTCTGCTTTTCTGCATTGGATTGTAAGGTTTTTATGATCTAATACATGGCTAATTTTTGTGTAAGTGCTATGTGCCACTGAGAAAAAAAAAGGAATATTCCTTTCTATTCCCATTCAATTTTCTCCAGAAGTCTAACATATCTAACTTTTCTAAAATTCTTTTCACCTCCTTGACTTCTTTCTTGTTTATTTTGTGGTTAGATTTATCAGTCTATTTCTTCCCATAACTCCCTCTATTTTTCCTTTAAGAATTTAGATGCTATACCATTTGGTGCATATATGTTCAGTAATGATATTATTTCATTGTCTATGGTGCCTTTTAGCAGGATGTAGTTTCCTTCCTTAACTCTTTTAATTAGATCTATTTTTGCTTTTGCTTTGTCTGACATCAGGATTGCTTTCCCTGCTTTTTTTCTTTTTTTTACTTCAGCTGAAGCATAATGTATTCTACCCCAGTTTTTTACCCTTACCCTTTGTGTATCCCTCAAATGTGTTTCTTGTAAATGACACATTGTAGGATTATGGTTTTTAATCCATTCTGCTATCTGCTTCCATTTCATGGGAGAGTTCATCCCATTCACATTCACAGTCATGATTACTATCTGTGTCTTTCTTTCCATCCTTCTCTACATCCAATCCATGCTTTTATTTCTTCTTGCTCCCTTTTTTCCACATTAGAGTTTTGCTTTTGACCATGTCCTCCCTCAATCTTCCTTCCTTTCTATTATCCCCTCCTTTTTCTTTCCTTTTTCCTTTACTATTTCTTTCCTCACTTCTATCTCATCTCCCCTTTATTTCCCTTTCCCCTTCTACTGCCTATAGACAAGTTAGATTTCTATACCTAACCGAGTATGTTATTCCCTCCTTGAGCTAAATCTGATGAGAGTAAAGTTCAAACAATGGTCCTCTCCCTCCCTTCTTTCCCTCTACTGTATTATGTCTCTGTGTCTCTTCATGTGCTATAATTTACTCTTTTTTGCCTCCTCCTTTCCTCTTCTCCCATTACAACCCATTTTCACCACTTAATAAGATTTTTTATCAAAGTCAACTTAATCCCACTCCTTCTGTCTATGTATATCCCTTTTAAGTGTCATAATAAAGATACAGTTCTCAAGATTTATAAATATTATCTTCCCAAGTAGGGATGTAAATAGTTTGCCCTTATTGAATAACATGTTTTTTTTTTCTCCCTTCCCTGTTTACCTTTTTAGGCCTCTCTTGAGTCTTTTATATGAAGATTGAATTTTCCATTAAGCTCTAGTTTTTTCATCAGAAAACTCTGGAAGTCCCCTATTTCATTGAATGTCCATCTCCTTCCCTGAAATATTATGTTCACTTTTGCTGGGTAGTTGATTATTGGTTGTAATTCAAGCTCTTTTGCCTTAGGGAATATCATATTCTGAAACTGCAAGGTGCTGCATAATCCTGACCCTGGCTCTAAGATATTGAAATTGTTCTTTCTGACTTCTAGGAGTATTTTATCCTTGACCTGATAATTCTGGAATTTGGCTACAATATTCCTTGGTGTTTTCAATTTGGCATCATTTTAAAGAGGTGATCGGTGGATTCCTTCTACGACTATTTTAACCTCTAGTTCTAGGATCTCAGGGCAAGTTTCCTTGATGATTTCTTGAAAGATGCTATCCAGGCTCTTTTTTTCAATATCCCTTTCAGGTAGACTAATAATTCTTTAATTATCTCTCCTGGATCTCTTTTCCAGGTCAGTTGTTTTTTTCCAAAGAGGTATTTTACATTTTCTTCTATTTTTTTCATTGTTTTCATTTTCTTTGACTGATTCTTGATATCTCATAGAGTCATTAGTTTCCACTTTTCCCACTGTAATATTTGATAAATTGTTTTCTTCTATTAGATTTTGTACCTCCTTTTCCATTTGGCCAATTCTATTTTTTAAGGAGTTGTTTTCTTCAGTGTACTTCCCCCCACCCCCCATTTTGTCAATTGTATTTTTAAAGGAATTGTTCAATTTTTCTTCCACCTCTCTTATTTGGCTTTTAAAATCCTTCTTGAGCTCTTCCAAGAAGGCTTTTTGGGCTTGAGAGCAGTTCATATTCCCCTTTGCAGTTTCAGATGTGGGTATATTGACAATGTTGTCCTCTCCTGAATTTGTGTTTTGATCTTCCCTGTCAACAAGATATTTCTCTGTGGTTATTGTTGTTCTTTGTTGTTTTTTGCTTATGTTGTTTGACTTTTTTCTGGCTTTTAAAGCTGATCTCTGCTTCTGGGGCACATGGGGAACTCTCTCAAGATTCTTCTACTGGGGGCTAGGGGCCTGGTTACTGGTTTTGTGTGTTGCAGCCTCAGGTGCTGGCAGTTGGAGGTTATAGGGGACTGGTAGTTTACCTGGTGCTGAGCTGGAGCTGCTGGTGGTGACTGGTGTGCACCTGGTGTTGGCACTTGCCTGCTCTACCACCTGGGGGCTCAGAATCTCCCCGTTTTGCTGAGGTAGGGTTTATTCCTGGCTTGCTGGAACACTTATTATCCTGTACTGATCCCCTTCAGCCACAACAAGAGAGACCTTTCCCATTAACCCCTATTGCTCCCAAGCTAAAAGACTTTTGGAACCCATCTTTCTGCTGGCTCCACTATTTCAGGATTGTGCCCAGGGCAATATTCTCTGGGTTTTTTAAGATCAATAAAGGAGGGTGAGAGTGACTTACTGCTTTCTCCACCCTCTTGGCTTCTGGAAGTCCTCTCTTTGGTTTTAAAGGAGAAAAGGTACTTTTGATTTTTATGACAAATTAAAACTTTGTGGAAACCTAGAGATGGAAAGAACTTCTAAATTAATTTACCCAAAACATTAATGTTGTCTATGAAATAACAAGAAGTTTGTTATTTGAGATATAATTGAATAAAATATGATAAAGTAGAAAGAGCACTAGGTCTTGAGTTGGTGAACCTGGGTTTAAATCATGGCTTTCTAATCTGTATCACCTTGATCAGGTCATTTAGTCCATCTAAATCTGTTTCCTAATCTATAAAAAAGAGGCATTTGGACAAAATGGCCAATGTGATTCTGTTTAGTTCTAAATCTGCAATTTTATTACCACCAGCACTGGATCTGTCTACCTCCCTAGAAAACCAGTTATATTTTTGAACATTTCTATTTGTATGGAGTTCTATCTATGCCTCAGATGACAAGCATCAGTAAGTCCCCAACTTAAGCTCGGTTCTGTCTATAATCCTTCCTTAGGTGTTTATGCCTGTCATGGTAATGCTGATAGGGAACACGGGAACATGGGAAATGTGGGTAGATGTGGGAGGAGCAATGGATTGGGAAAGAAAAACAGAATGGTTAGAAGAGTCTCTTTTCATATTATTTCTTCAACACAAACCATCAAGAGCAAAGCTGTATACAACTCACATAATGAATAATAATGTCAGGTTAGAGTTTCAATTCAATAAAAGATGAAAAAAGAAGAGGAGGAGAAATAATTACTCCAGATGTTGAGTTTAATCTTGCTTCAAACTGATGCCTTTAGTTTTCCCACAAACTAAAATAAAGATGAGGGGACCCTGATATAATGTTCACTTAACCACCACTTCGTCACCCAACCCCTCAAGATTATTGCAAAATTCTCAAAGGAGAAAGATTACTATGTGTAAATCAGGGAAATAAGAATAATAAGAATTGACCTATAAGCTTTGGGTTTTCTACCTAGTGATATGGGATTCTGGACACTTTTAGAACTATTTTGTGAGAATCATTTCAAATCCAGAATGAAAAATGAAAACAAAGGACCTCTAAAAGGGTGAGCATTTTGCTTTTCAATTAAAAGAAGTCAGTCTTTCTATTTTTTTTCCTTTTGTAAAAAGCTCTTTTACATCACACATACCTCCAAATATATCTATCCACCTGTTATTGTGAATGTGTCTGTATATATTTCTATCTCTATATCTTTACATTTATATCTTTAGGGATATGGACTGAATTGGTGAATTCATCAATAAAGTGATCTCCCAGATGAAGAAACTTCTTTTACCAAAGCAGATATGCACCTTCTTGACAGTTTATAGCCTTAGAAAGATGATTAGAACATGGAAGATTTGTGGTTTGCCAAGGATTACACAAATAATGTAGGTCAGAAGCAGGTTTTGAACCCAGGAATTTCTGGCTTTGAGAACAATTCTATCTCTATGATATCTAGATTTAAATACACACACACACACACACAAATGACCTATATCTTCATCTATTTATTGCTATACCTTCAACTACGTTTATGTCATTTGTCTTTGTTTTTTCCCTCTTTTTCTCTCTCCACATATATGCTTATATATTTATGTTTATTTTACATTATCTTTATACATTCATCTATGTTTATAACATCTATATCTGTCTTTCTAGATCTGTATATGTCTATATTTGTATCAATACATCTACACCTATGTCTATAAAATATAAAAAATACGATTAAGGATCCCAATCAAATTCTTAATCTTGCCAAGTTACATAATTCTTAAAAGCTCATTTCAGTTTTACAAGTATCCGTTTGACTAATATCAAACAGCTGTGAATCTAAAGAAAGAATATTCTATAGACACTATGACATATAGGTTGAGAAATGTGCTGCTTGACATGTGGAACTGTAAATGACAGAGCTATATGTAAAAGAAAAGGCAATTTTAGAAATTGAAGTAAGTGCTAATTTGTCACACAGAGAGATGCTTATTATGAGAAATCATACAATTTTGCACAATACTCTGCCTTGCATAATGTGTCCACATGCTATTCATGTATTAAAAGCCCCAAATAAAGGTTGGAGAAAGATGCTATTTTGATGCTTTTCCCTATTATCATTCATCAGCCTCTACCCCAGGGAATTTCAAGGCTGCCATTTAAAGGGGAAAGGAGAGCAAAGCCCAGTAAAACTTCAATTAAAGTTGAATCCTCAATTAGGCAGAATTGTTATGCCTCCACTTTCCTCAGAAAGAAGCAAATGACAAGAAAACAAAGTAGTTACTTTAAAATAGAAAGGAAAACGGCTCACAGGGTATTTCCTGAGTATCCATACAGACACCATCCAATCTCTTTGAACATCTAAAATCCTGCTCAAGGAAAAAAATGACATTCAGAATGATAACTGTGAGGTAGACTTAGATATAAAGTTATGAAATGAAACAAATACTCAGTGCACACTGTTTACTAAGAGAATTTGTTATTAGTGCTATTTTAATCATTATTGAAAGAAAGGGATTTTCAGTTAACCAAGCACATTGTATTAAAAAGAACCTTCTATTCCTCATCATTCTGGTGTGTGAATAGAGGTTTCAGTATAAAAGCATTAATACATTCTTTTTATATGGATAGAAAATTATCTTGGATTTTTTTTCCAGTAGCTATTGCTACTTTTCACTATTCTATCCTCAATGCCAGGAAACAATGTTTTATCACTGAGAGCTATTTTAGATTGAATAGAGGTAGTAATAGGTTAAAAAATACCTATCTACTTTGTGTTGGCCTATTGATATCTTTCTCTTCCTTGATATCTTCTCTATCCTTGAGGCTCAGCTTAAGAGATGTATGCTTCAAACCTCTTGAACCATTTGGAGGAAAGTGACAGGGGTTTTAATGATCCTAATACTGGTACAAAACCCCATCTTTTTATCACAACTTTTTTTTCCTGATGTTTCTATATGGTTACTAATCCTGGATTATCACAGACCCTGAAGAATCAAAGTCTCAAGTGATCCACAATGAAAATGGCAGGATCATGTAAGTTGTAGCATATTCTTATATTCTTGTATTCTTATCAATGACCTCTAGATGAGAAGCAGCTTAAGCTATATCATCAAGAAAATGTAGAATCAGAAAAGAATGTTGTTCAATCATGGGGCAAAACCAAATTATATGAGTGAATGGTCCATGTATGATACTGCAATGACATGCTGAAAACATTTTTTAAAGAGTTAGTGGAAAGCCTGCAGCACATTGGATAGATCCTCTATGGTATCATGTGAACAAGAATGTAGAGAATAAGTTTGGATCTGCATTCATGGAGGGAATCATTGAAACAACAGATCAATTCAAGTTTTAACCTATGGGCACAAATATATGGTCCAAAACCTAAACTTAAAAAAAAAATCAAGCCTTTCTATTTTATGCCCAAAATAAGAGATCGTTAGTTGACAGAATGAAAGAATTGCAGTTGAAACTTTGGACAGCAGTCAATGAACTGCTAAAATATGAGACTGGTTCATTGATTTGCATTTGCTTAATACTTTAAAATTTAGAAGAACAATATGGTGGTTTAATTCACTTATTAAGATGTACGTAATAGAACCTTGTTTCTTATTAGAATATCAGGCTTATTAAATCAAGCTTAAATTTTGTTTCTGATTTAGTCTTGTAGCCTCACTTATTATATTTTGTTGTTCCCCCTTAAAGTATTTATCAAAAGATAATGTTGTGTAAAATGCATATACCTGGCCTTGAAATCAAGAAGAATTGAGTTCAAGTCTTAGATCTGGCAGACAATTGCCCGTGTGGCCACAGAATAAGTAACTTAACCTTTTCTATATTCTGAACAACTTTCTATCTGCATTGGTGGAAGGAGTTTATACCATGAAACTTCCCCAAATTAGTAAAAGCACAGAAGTAGAATGTTTCTGCTCTCTCTCTGTCTCTCCCTTTGTCTCTCTCTGTCTCTCTGTCTCTCTGTCTCTGTCTCTCTCTCTCTCTCTCACACACACACATACACAAATGTATTTGTCATTTAATATAAATTATAACTGTGTGGTTGCTTTTTCCTTTTATATTATAATCTGATTGTGGGTAGGGACAATAATTTCTAAAATTTTAACATTTTCCCCCATTCCCAGAACTAGAACAGAGGTCCACAGACAACAGGTAATTAATATATGATTTTGTAAGGTATTTTATAGTGAAATGTACCCCAACTTTTTCAGAAATAGGCTACCTCACACCTATTATTATTATTTATTATTATTAATTATTATTATCATCATTATCTTTCTGTAGTTAAATATTTTTCTCTAATTTCTTCTACCTGTGGACTCAGGTCTAGTTATACTCTGAGGAAAAACTACTTCTGTGACATGCATGTATATAAATATATGCTTGTGAAGATGGTTGATTCAGTGTCCTTGCTTTTGTTACCCAATGCTTCATAATCAGAACTTTGCCTAGGGACTGGTATCTTGCTGCCCAAGGTGGTTGGGCAATTCTGAGCCAATTTTACACAAAAGCACAGTCTAGCTCCTTGAACATTTGATTCCTAGTCTTGTACCCTAATTTCATAGTTTCCTGAACATAATGGAATGTGAATTTCTTGCCTGTATGGCCTTATACAGTGTCTTTCAGACAGGGATGCTTCTAAACATTTGTTGAATTAGAATTCATTGTCTTCCTATACTGCCTTGCCTCTTCTTTGCTGTTTTAGTTATCCTTCTCAGACTGGGCCATACCTATGCCTGTCTGACCTTATAGTACCTAACAAACTATGTTAAATCTAAAGGAACTCCTGTTCTAACTTTCCTTTCCTCACCTTTACTGCCACTGCTCCCTGGGGCTTTCTATTGACACAAAAATATTAAATTTTCAGGCTTTAAATGAAACACAAATAATTTAGAAGTTCTGAATTCCATTACTATCATTTGTTACAGGTTATCAGGGGTGTGCTGGACCTCATTTGAAGCAACTCTTCAGAGACAATTATTGAATTTTCAGTGTGAGCATTTATACTTCAGAAATCTCAAATACTAAAATCATGGCTCACTTTATTGTTTTGTTGATTGTCCAGACATAAGAAAGTAATAGAGAAAGTGTTAATAATGCAGATCAATCTTTGAAGTGTGTTATGGATATTTTTTGAAAACTCAGTTGTTAAACTTTTATCAGCATAATCTCTGGTGAGTACTAGCAAATTAGAAGACTTCCATTAATTAATGGAGAATGAAGTGAATAGAAGCAGAACAATGTCTACAGTGAAAACAATTTAAAAACAAATGAATTTGAAAAAAAATGATCTCTGAAGAATGAAGTCATGGTTGTAAAGGACAGATATTGAAACCTGCTATATATATAATAATAGAGAGGTAGGTAATGGACTCAGGACATATGAGACTTTTTTTTTAAATTTTGGACATAGCTACTTCAGGAATTTGTTCTTATTAGCTATATATATTTATTCAAAGTTTTGTTTTGTTTTTTCACAGGGAAAGGCATAGAGGGAAATAAAATAGACTTTTGCTTATTGAAAAAAAGTTAAATTTTAAAATAAAGGGCATAAAAGCATCACAATTAAATATAAAAATGCAGAAATATTGAATGCATCCTTTTCAGATCATAATGCAGTAGAAATTACATTCTATAAAGGTCTGTGGAAACATGAATTAAAATTTAATTGGAAAATAATGTAATACTAAAGAATGATTAAGCCCATGAACAAATCATAGAAATAATCAATAATTTCATTAAAAAGAATGACAACAATGAGACAATATACCAATACTTATGGGATACACCCAAAATAGAACATAATAGAAATTTTACATCTTTAAACACTTACATCAATAAAATAAAGAATTGATCAATGAATTGAGCATGCAATTAAAAAAAATAAAATATCCCCAATTAAATAACAAATTGAAAATCCCCAAAATCAAAGTAGAGATCAATAAAACTTAAGTAAGAAAACCATTAAACTAATAAATAAAACTAGGAGCTGTTTTTATAAAGAAAAAAATAAGCTAGCAAGCATTATCTGTAATGGAAATAAAAAACTAGAAACTTTCACAATTAGATCAGAGGTAAAGTAAGGATACCCATTATCCCCATTATTTTTCAATATTGTACAAGAAATGCCAGCTATAACAAAAAGAAAAAAAAAGAAACGGATCCAATCATTCTAGAGATCAAATAGAAACTATGACCAAAAAGCTAGAAAACTATACATTCTCTTCGAGTCACAATAGCACAAGAGATCAAAGGACAAGGAAAAGGACCTTTGTAGTAGCAATTTGTGCATTGCCAATGATTTGTAAATTGAAGGGATTTCCATCAATTGAGGAATTGGTGAAGAAATTGTGGTGTATGTTTATGATGAAATACTATTTTGCTATAAGAAATGACGAGCAAGATAATTTCAGAAAAGCCTGGGAAGACTTATATAGGCTGATGCAAAGTGAAATGAGCAGAACAAGGAAAACACTGTACATAATAACAGCCATATTGTATTATGATGAAATGTGAATGACTTCACCATTCTGATAAATACAATGATCCAAAATAATTCTAAATGACTTTTGATGAAAAATGCTATCTACTTCCATAGAAATAACTGATGGAGATTCAAGAAAAATTGAAGCACACTTTTTCAAAAATATTTATTTTTTCTTATTTTTTTCTTGTTGTTTTTAGTTTTGTTCTGTATTTTCTTTTGCAACTTCACTAATATGGAAATATATTTGTATGACTTCACAATATAATCTATATCAAATTTCTTGCCTTCTCAAGGAGGGGAGTAGAGAGGGAGGGATAGAATTTTAAATTCAAAACTTTATAAAACAAGTGTCTTTTTTCACATGGACTTGAGAAATATTTTTTAAAATAAAAAATAGTATTTTGGGAAAAATAAAATAAGCTTCCAGAGAACAGTGACAATGATAGTGTTGCATATCTGTTGTCCATTTTCCAGTTTTGCTAAGACCTTTCCACAGAAATCAAGCCATTAGATGATGAATTGTTTGGCCATAAAGATCCCTTATTTTAGCTTGCTTATGTTCCCTCCAAGTTGGACAGGTAGATTAAAATATTTGCCTTTAATAATTTGCCACTCCTGATTTTTTTTTACTTCTAAAAGACTACTTTGAGACTCAACAAACATGAGACCAAGTAAAAGTCAAAATACCAGAGGGAGGCTAGATCACAGCTTAACTCTTTTGGGCAAGTCACTAATTACTGGACCACTTTAAAAATAGTATACAACTTTAATTTTTAAAGAAATCTGTATTTACATTTTTGTTATTACATTCCTCCTACTACTGCCATATAACATCCCATATAATGACATATTTTAAAAGAAAAAAAATGAAAATAAATCAAACCCATCAATGAATCTGAAAAACCTGACAGTATGTCCTATGTTCCACACTTGTTGACTACCTCCCTCAATATCTGCAAAGAGTTGGGTAAAAGTATCTTTATGCCCTATTAATAAATAAAGAAATAAATGTATATTCCCAGCTTATGTATTTTTCTAAGGACTGTGGATAGATAGAATTACTTGTTTTTACAAAAAAAAAAAACCAGATATCCCTCTTAACTTTTTTTAACTTACTGAGCAAAACAAGCAGAAAGAAAAAGGGATTGTAAATTTGATCATAGATATTAATTTAAGTGTCCAGACCTGTCATTTCATTGCTGTAGGCAACTTCCAGGGTGGAAATTCCTTCTTCTCAAGTTGGTCAATTATTTGTCTTGTTTCGGAAGCAGGGTTTAAACTAAGGCCTTTCTAATTCTGTGGCCAACCATCCATTAATACACCATGCTGCCTCTCCTGAATATTCATATCCTGATCAAAATATAGCATTTTAATACTTTTGACAATATGTCTAAAGGGAAAGACTAGGGAAAGAAGTTCCTGAAACAAATTTTCTAAGTTTAAGTTTTGTAATTTTTTTTTTAAATTTATGATTATTTTGATCACCAATAGTAAGAAATGAAAGGATGGAAATAATCAGAAGAATTTTTTTTTTGCATGTAAATTCAGCCTGGTTCTATGACACATGACTAAGTGGAAAGAATCCTTCATAGGGTCATGTCCTGTACTTTCATTGATTTGACTGCATAAACTCATCAATTTGATCAACTCCCATTAACTTTGAGATTCAGACTAGTTAACAGTACTCAAACAGTAATTCTTCACACTACCTTCAAAATATATTTATGAACATTCATCCACCCTATAAGTGAAGGAATAATGTATCTAGCTCTTGTCGTAACAGATTATTCAACATGTGACAATAATTATTTTTCCAGTTCTTCTTGTGATTTTCTTTTAGCAGCATAACACTAATTAAACTTAGTGATGTTTACATAATTTTGGGTAATAATTTTAGAATTTCAGGAGAAAATTAACATCACAAATGAGAAAAGTTTGAAGCCACTACAGTGGCATTTGATGTTAAGAGATTGTTCATGTCATTCATATTCAAAGTCTTCACATTGAGAAGCATGTTTTAACAGGAACCTGGCACAAAGTCAATTTCCCTTCCCATTTTTTTATAAGGAGAAAAGTATGGCAAAATTCAAGTTTTCCTGTTTTATACAATAAGCAAGTCTGTATGTGTTTCTGCACACAAGTACACAGATGTCAATGAACTACTCCATAACTGAAAAGGAAAAGAGTAGTGTGTAAGGAACACCAGATGCCTTTGGGAAATGCTAGTTTTGTTTTGTTTTCTTAATGATTCCAAGTTTCCCTCTTAAATAAAGGCCCTACCAATATTCTTCCAGTAGTTTTTTTTTTTCGTGGCTGTGAGGGGTAAAACACCCAACTGCCTAAGAATTAAAGTTGAGAACCATCCCCCAAAATAATAGAAAGGTGAATGATTGTCAGGAACAGGTTATAACATATTATTGGTGAGATTTCAAAAGAGAATTTATGAAAAATGTCATCAATTAAATATGTCACTAAAAACAATTTAGTTACATAGTGAGAATGAGTGATAACTGATAGGTTCTATCATTATCATTATAATGTCAGAACAACATATTGCATGGACTCTCTGTTATGAATTCATGTTAGGACAAGGAGGAAAATTGCACAAGTTGAATAGGAATACATGGATCACAATCACAGAAGGGAATTCTCACACTGATATTCCTTATCCAAAGGAGCATTAAAGTACATTGATCCAGGTTATTTTAAATAGCTTCTTGTGATCTCTTTGTGGGAAAATAGTTATTAATAATAATGTGTTTAACTCAGAAGCATAAGAGAATAATTTATAGTACAAGATGGAGAAATCTCTCTCATATGGTCTGTATAAAGCCTGCCATTCAGAGAAAGAAGTAAAATATACCATGTTTTTTTTTTCCATATCACAGATCATCATAAAATATGAGAGCTAATAGGGACCTTAGTTGTGGTCCAACATCCTCATTTTACAGATGAGGAAACTGAGATTCAAAGGGGTGAAATTACTTGCCATATGTTATATAATTACCTGTAGAGACAAGCACAGAATATATGTTTTCTCACTGCCAGTACTGTTTTCTTTCTTTCCACTCTACCAAGGTAATTTCTTTTCACGTGTCCTACATCAATGTGACTCCCTTCAGACATTATCTCTACGCAGCCTGAAACTAGCACAATGTAGGCAGCATTATACATTTTCTGTGCTTATTTATAGAGGATATGTCCAGGAAGAGATTGATAAAGCCCTCTTGGATCTCTCGCTACCTCCTTCATGAGGTACTGTTAATCACTTTAGCAATTTAACTCCTTATTTTGATTGTGATTTTTTTGTCATATTTATTTTTTCCAGATATTATACTTTATTTCCTCTTCCTTACTACCTCACCATCTCACCAACCCACTTTGAGAAAGATTAAAAGAAAATACAAAACATTTGTACCAAATATTCAGAAGTGAACAAAATAAATGTCCATAATGGTGACATTTAACTATGTGAGTTTTGTGTTCTTTGTGACCTTTTTGTCAAGTGTTGGGTAGAATCCTTCATCCTTGGTCCTCTAGAAGCATGAATAGTCATTGTGTTGATCAGAGTTCTTAAGTATTTCAAAATAGTTCATATTTATAATGTTGCTATTACTACATAAGTTGTTCTCTTGGTATCAGGTTATACAACTTGTCATCTGCTTCTCTGAAACTTTTCCCTCAGTCATTTCTTAAGGCATCCTAGTATTCCCTTACATTTGTTTATCATATTTTGTGAAGTCATTCCCCAAACAATGGGCTCCTTCTTCTTTATCAGGATTTAGTTTTGTAACCACAAAAAGAGGTAGCAAAGAGGATTTTTTTTTGTGTGTCTATGGATTCTTTTCTTTTTTTTTCTCTAATCTTTTTGGTGTAGGGGCCTAGTGAAAACACTAGGGATCATTAAGTTTAAAAGCATCCACAACTTATTAAATTGGAGGTTATCGTTCCAAATTGCTTTCTAGAAAGTATGTATAAAGTCAAAGCTCCACACACAGTGCATGAATGTCCCTTTTTTCTTGCACCCCCTTCAAATCCTTATTAATAAAGCTAGCAAACATGACATTAATATCTCAAACCGCCTTTGACTTGGGCATGTTTGTTTGCTTCATGCCCAGTTCTGACCTATGTATGACTGAATATGATCATTAAAATGAGTGTTTGTTTTGAGAGAAGAAAGGCAATAATCCAAAAGTTATGTTAAGTTCCCTAGAAGGGAAGCCTGCACATGTCTAGAAGAGTAGTGGCCTCAGGGATGGCAGGGATTGGAGAAAGCAACAGAACAAAGAGAAGATCATGGGACAAGGTCGGAGAGTAGTAGCAAGGGGCTAAGTCAGAATGTGGAGGAACAAAGAAGGAGGCCTCACCATTCACTGGCTCTCTGAGTTATATGGATATTGCCAACTTGGAGGAAAGAGGCTGACTCTCCCTTATTTCATCCTTGGGGCAAGGAGGGAATTCTCAAATTCAAATTGTATTATAAATTCAGAATTTGTGTTTAGGTCCCTGGAAGGAGGCAGAGTTTAACAGAGGAAAGAGGTTGACTCTCTGCTGATACTAAATTTGCTCTCCCAGTAGAGGATCCTCAACTCCAGAGTAATACTTTAAGTCTGGACAACTATATTGGCCCCTGGGACAGGTGGAACTCACCTTAACAATGAGTTTGTTTGATTATAAAGCAACCTCAATTGCTTTCCCTTTTGGGGAGATCACACATATTTTATTTTATTTTTAATTTACGGAATAAAACAAACATTTCCATAACATAGTACACAAAACTGCAAATCTACTATATACAACTTGCTATTCCTTTCAAATATACAACAAAATTATCATATAAGTTTATTTTTTCCTTCCCCTCCCTAGAGATGGTTACCAGTAGATGCAAATATGTCTGTGTGTGTGTTTGTTTGTATATGTGTGTGTGTGTGCGTGTGTGTGTAAAATTATTCTATACATACTTCTTCTATTTATCAGTTCTTTCTTTGGATGCAAATAGCATCTTTATTCATATGTCCTTTATAGTTAATTTGGGTGTTTATGATAGAAAAAAATAACTTATTCACTCAAAGTCATTCTTAAAACAATATTGCTATTACTATGTATAATGTTCTCTTGGTTCTCCTCATTTCTTTCTCCATTATTTCTTGAAGGTCTTCTTGTGATTTTTCTAAAATCATTGAGCTCATCATTTCTTATAATATGGTAGTATTCCATCACAATCATATACCAGTACTTGTTCAGCCATTCCCCAATTGATAGGCATCCCTACAATGTCCAGTTTTTTGTCACCACAAAGAAGCTCTATAAACATTTAGAACATAAAGTTTCTTTTCCTTTTCCCCTAATCAACTTTGGGAATAGGCCAATTACTAATATTACTGAGTCAAAGGGTATAGGTAATTTAACAACTCATCAGGAAAAATTCCAGATTGTTCTCCAAAATTATTGTATCATTTTATAATTCCACCAATAATGAATTAGTGTCCCAATTTTTCTGCATCCTCTCCAACATGTATCATTTTCCCCTAGCATCATTTTAGCCAATCTGGTAGGAGGAAAATGATATCTCAAGGTTGTTTTAATCTGCACTTCTGTAATCAATAATAATTCAGAGCATTTTTATATGACTACAAATTATATTAATTATATTAATCTAATTATGGAGGACTATGTAGGTCCCTGGAAGCAAAAGACCCACCAAAGCAGGAAGAGTTGTTTTGAAGTTTGGGGAGGTGAGGTTTCAATGTTGGCATTTTTGGTTGACTTAAGTAAATGCTATCTTACATATAATGTCTTTTTAGCCTAAGTAATCTCATGGAAACTTTTATACAGAGACTTAACCACTAGAAAAATTTTGCGTGAGAAAAAAAAGTAGAGGTTTCATATTTCCAGGGGAAATTCTTTTTGTGGGCTCTGGACAGAGGTTTTAGATAGAAGCCTCTAATAATAAATATTGGCCAATCAAACTAAAAGCTTCATTTTTAGGCTGTGGATTACACTGCTAAATGTTAAACAACTGATTTTCTAAAAAAATATGCACACAGAAAACTTTTAAATTTAGGTTGCATCATTAACATTTTCCCACCAGCTTCTTAATCTAAATGACCAACAAAACAATACATCAAACTCTGATTTGTAGCATTTTCAGATATCAGTTCATATTGAAAATTTAACAAATAACTCTTTTAATGTAGTGTGACCCTGTTACATATACATTTTCTACCTGTTGTTTTTTATATCCCTTCAAATATATTTCTCACTCCTTAATCAATATAATCTAGTTTCTACTTTTTCAAAGTGGCACAATGCATAATACAACTATTTGATTATCCCAAGAAGACTCACCAAACTATATGCTGAAGAACTAGGTCAAGAGAAATATATATATATATATATATATATATATATATATATATATATATATACACACATATCTTTTTGGTGAAGTGTGCAACTTCCATTTTAGTTCAATGGCATTTTATTGTTTCACTCAAAACCAATAATCCACAATACATATATCTGAAAGTTTCATCATTGGTTGTTACTCTTTTTTTAAGTGGAATTGTATCTTTCCTCCCTTTCTCTCCTTTCTTCACCTTTCATAAGTTTCTTTCTTCCTCCCTCCCTCTCTTTTTTACTTCTTTTCCCTTCTAATCTTCATTCACAATGAGCTCATAGAAACTGAAAATATCAAGGGAATTTTGTCAGCAAAATTTGTTGAGAAGGGGAAAACATATCTTTCCATGAACTTTCAAACATCTTTATGCTAGTTCAACAGTTCCATCATTATGTTTGGACCCCTGGAACAGAAATAGCAGATTACCTATTTTCATAAACTGCAATGCATCATGGGACTGCAACTGTGTTTCAGTAAGTGTTTTGGAAATTTGCCCACGCACCTGACAAAAATTAGGAAGCCAACAGTGCTTGCTTTCTTGTTGCTATGATATTAGGTATTGGTTATAAATTCTCATTTCTACAGGTCTGAATGAATTTTAACTACAACCAGAAATAATTCAAGTGATACTGCCTGCTTTTTTGTGTAGTGAAATTCAAAATGATTCACTCTCTTACATATTCAAGCAGTCTTTATCATAAACTGTTTTGGAGACAATGTACTAATCTGAGGAAATATATTCTTTGAGCTTATTTTTTCTGAAAATCTAAGATATATGTATATATACATAAATAAATCTTAAAAGTTAATATATATGCAACCACATACATAGACACATATGCATATATATGCATATATATTTGCATACACATATATATCTTTTCCACTACTTGTCCATATTTATGAATGTTTCACCTCCAAAGGGGATACTTAAAGCTGAATGAGAAATTGATAGATGTGCTTGCCATTCACAAGGGGGTTTGTGATTCAGTCTAACCAGCACATAAAATGTAGGCTTGCCTTTGGCATTGATGTAGTATTTTGACTTAAAGGGACAGAAATTAAACAAAAATTATCCTTGAAAACAAAATCTATGTCTTCTGCTGTTAAATAGCAACAAAAAAGTCTTTATCATTGTGAGGAGTCACAGGGCTCTATACTTTGCCTGATTTTCTTTAACATTATTATAGAAAATGTACTTATCAGATTGACAAATAACTAGATGTGAGAGAAATAATAATAACTAACACATAAAATGTGTGAAGTTAGCAAAATGTTTTACATATATTATCTCATTTTAGTCTCACAGCAAACCTGTGAGGCAAATGATACATGTATTGTTATCCATATTTTACAGATAAGGAAACCAACACTCAGAGAAGAACAATGGATTACCCATGGTAATATGGCTAGTGTCATAGGAATGATCAGAACCCATTTATTTATGACTTCAAGACAAACAGTGTTGATGCTAAGTCCCTCTACCAAGTGATTATCTCAAAGCTCAAACCAATGATGTTGCAGAATTAACACAGAAAATACCATGCTCAGGACTAAGACACTCCAGAATGCCCTGAGCAGCAGTTACAGCCTATTTGTGTGGAGTCAAACTCTATGAATCCATCCTTCTGGTTATTATCTCTATGATAGCTGACTTGGCAAACTTCTAAGTTGTTCTTCAGTTGGGAGGTACTAAACCCTAGACTGGTTCAGTTCACACTACTGTTTTGTGTAGCTCAATCCTTCTTTGTAGTTTTCTGGTATCTTATACACACAATCCAATTATGTAAAACCCTGTGCTTCTTTGAAATTGGGGCTTTGGTCAAGTATGGGATGATGGATTTGGAATCAGAAAGACATAGGTTAAATTCCAACTTTAAATATTTCCTTACTATGTGATTCTGGTAAATTTACTTGAAATTTCTGAGTCCCATTTTCCATATCTACAGAACTGGAATAATAGTTGCAAGTTCTGATTATTATATGTGTCCACTGGAGTATGAGGTTTCAGGGCCAACCAGAACAGATAGGAGACCAATACTGAAGCTGGTTTGAATATCTAATGCCTGAAATAGAACCTTAACAGCTAATCAGGGGGCTATCTAGAAACATGACGGATATAATTCTCACCCTCACCATTCTCAGTATTATTATGAGAATGTGAGCTTCAGAAAGGTCTGTTCTAAGGGAAAAGACATTGTCAAGAGTCCCTCAAATTCATATGATCTTATCCTTAGCCTCAAATGGAATTTTCCAAGAAGGTAGAAGCTTACAAAGGTCACTGCAGGGGAGACTGCAGCATTCAGAAACAAAGATTTTCAGAGAAAATCAAGTAAGACGCAAAACAATAACAGCAGAGAATCAGAAGTTTGAGAGATTAACTTATAGTCATGGGGACAGGCAAGACTTTCCAGAGTGGCTTGTAACATAGAAAGTTGAAGTAATAGTGGAACCATCACAGGATGATGTCATAGGAGAGATTATTACATTGAGGCATGGAAGCAATGAACCAAAATATTATAGGTAATATGTTAGAACCCATTAAATTTGAAAATTGTGACACAATGTGAATACATGCCAGAAACTTAAAAAAAAAAGATAGGATCTCCCCTCAAACAGCTTGCATTATCCTGGAAGGGATAAAACATTTTTTAAGGTATGAAACTAAAGAGACAAAGGAAAGATCCAAACAGCAATTCAGAAAAAAAAAATAGGTAAGAGAGAATGTTTTCATATGGGAGAAACAGGACAAGTTTCATGGAAGAGGGGGGATTCTTGAAGTGAATCTTGGGGTATTTCAATATAAATGTTCTGAAATGAGGGAGTTGAGCCATAACCAACAATTCTGGAACCTGGGGGAAATTACAGATTAGAAGCCTTGGACCTTGATCCAGTGAAGTGCTTTCCAATTCACTCTTTTGGGGACTGCCCAAGACCCCTCTCATCCTTCTCCTCACACTGAAAGCCACACCACACTGTGGAGCAGACCAGGCTTCCTATAACCCCGAAGAACCCTTCTTTAAGTGCTTCTAGTCTACAAGAATTTGAAGAACTCCTGTCTTTTGGAAGTAGCTCCTCTTGCCAAGAATAGTTCCACAATTGTTCCCTAGAATGGCAAGAGTCCTGGAGTATCTTCTTTGTGAAGCAGAAT
This sequence comes from Vombatus ursinus, assembly GCF_900497805.2. Taxonomy (NCBI): domain Eukaryota; kingdom Metazoa; phylum Chordata; class Mammalia; order Diprotodontia; family Vombatidae; genus Vombatus; species Vombatus ursinus. Next base: position 2,670,612 of record NW_020951957.1, read on the forward strand.
GAGGTGCAGTGTAGTATATTATATATTCAAAGAAGGTAAGGATCCTTCTCTGCAAGCATGGAAAGCTATCATGGGTGGATAGAAGCAGCTGAATCCCCATTGCCTCCTATGATCTAGGCTACCTGCAAGCTGAATGATTCCATTGTTTGGGGATATGCCTGATCTAGAGGAACAACATCTCTCTGGTGGATCCTATGCATGCTGCTTTTTTTTAAAATATGGAGTTAATCACAGGAGATCTAAAGTTCTCCTATCCTTCATTCCCCTGAACAGAGGACCAGACATGAAGAGGAAGCTAAGGGAGGAAACCATGTTGGCCCCACTCAGAATCATCACCCTGGGAGGAAGAATATCCCATCTGTAGAAGATAAATGTGAGCAAAGTAGAGGCATGTGTAATAAAACAGGATAGGGAGATTGGGGCTAAAATGTGAAATTCCTTAAATTCCAGGCTAAGACACAACAAGCAATATTTTAAAAGATCTTAATAACCTGGACTAGTTAGTATGAAATCACTAAGATGAAATTTGACAATGATAAACATAAAGTGCTACACTATTTTTTGTTAAATCAATTCTTCAAGTAAAGAATGAACCAATACCTGCTTGAGAATAGATCATAAGAAAACTAGACTTGGAGGTTTTAGTTGACCACATATTCAATATAATCCAACAGCATGGCAAGTTTGTTAATGATTGTATAATTTTAGGCTTCATTAGATGAAATAAAAAGGCAGTGTAGTATAGTGAAAGGGGTGATAGATTAGGAGTCACATGTGCTTACATGTTGCTTCTGACAATTACTGTCTATATGATCCTGAATAAAAGTCCCTTTGTATCGTTGAGCCTCAGGCAACATCTGTGGTTGATATAAGACCTTTTAATTTGGAGGTAGAAATTGACCTGGTGCATTCTTTGCTATTTTGGATTAATGTCTTTCTGTAGAGTTGGAGGTGAATAGAGAGAACCTTTCACTTCCTAGAAGTCTCATTTTCTTTGACTTCCTTTGTTATAACCCAGGGTTGGGGAACTTGTGGCCTTAAGGTCACATGTGGCCCTCTAGATCTTCAAGAGTGGCTCTTTGACTTAATCCAAACCTCACAGAACAAATCCCCTTAATAAAATGATTTGTTCTGTAAAACTTGGATTCAGTCAAAGTGTTGCACTTGAAGACCTAGAGGGCCACATGTGGCCTCAAGACCACAGGTTCCCCACCCCATAACCTATGTCAGTCAATCATAGAGAATTTATTAACACTTCCAATGTACCAGACATCATGCTGAACATTTGGGATACAAAGGAAGACAAAAAACAGTTCCTGCCTTTAAGGAGCTCACATTTTAATGGGGCAGATGACAGGGAAACAACTATTTACGTTGAAGAGAAATTAAAGGCAAATAGAAGGTAATCTCAAAAAGAAGGCACTATCAATGAGGGAGACCAGGGAACGGCCCTTAAAGATGGTGGAATTCGAAGGAAGCCAGGAGGTAGAGGTGAAGAGAGCCAAGCATGGGGTCATCCAGTCAAAAAACAAAATCAGAAGATATAGTGGCATGCATGAAAATAAGAAGAAAGGTGTTTTGGATCAAAAAGTAGGTGAACGGGAGTAAAACATAAGAAGTCTGGGAAGATAAAGAGGATCAAGCTTATGAAGGGCTTTAAATGACAAAGAAATCATTTTTATATTGATACTACAGGTAATAGAAAGACAGCGCATATATTATGTAGAGGTGGCATAGAATAAAATCTATGCTTAAGGAAAATCAATTATTTTGACAGCTGAGAGGAGAGAGGAGTGGGCAGAGAGGTAAAGCAGGGAGACTACCCAGGAACCTATTTCAACAGTGTAGGCTTGACATGATGAGAAGCTGTCCAAGAGCAGTAACTGTCTGAGTAGAGGGATGCACATATACAAAAACTGTCGTGAAGGTAACAATGACAAAGCTTGGAAACAGATTGGATATGTGAATTCAGTGCAAGTGAGGAGTCCAAAAATTACACTGTAGCTGTGAGCCTGAGTGATTGGGAAGATGGTGGTGCCCTTGACAATAATAGGAAAATTGGGAAGAGGAGAAGGTTTAAGGGGGAAAATAATGACTTCTTTTTCATATATATTGGCTTGAGCTGTCTGTTGGTCATTCAGTATAAGAAGGAAAGAAGAAATAAGCATTTATATAGTACCTACTATGTGTCATCCTCTGTAGTAAGCATTTAACAAATATCTCATTTGCGATTCACAACAGCCTTGAGGTAGGTGCAATTATTATCCTCATTTTTATAGTTGATAAAACTGAGAAGGATGTCAAATGACTTGCCCAGGATCATGCTAGTGAATATGTGAGACTGGATTTGAATTCAAGTCTTCTTGATTCCATGCTCTATCCAAAGTACTAGCAAAAGGTATATTTATGATAGAGTTCTCATTCTCCCCAGGATTCCCTTTGACTCAGAAGTTAGTAGAAATATCCTAAACCTATTTTGAAATTTTGAGGGATAGATGAGGCTGACAAGTTCATAGAGGATCTATTGCATCAAGCATCAGGTACCACACTGTAATGGAAAACATACTGTTCTAAGAATCAGAAAATCTGGTTTCTACTCCTGACTGGATCATTAACACTATGACCTTGTAAAAGTCACCTATCATCTCTGAACTTCAGCATACGAGTCTGAGGAATAAATAAGAAGAGAAAAAAGTAAATTATTTGTGTGTATGTATATGTATACTCATATATATCTTTATTTATTAATTATATAGACTATAAATAAGAGTATATACAAAAGATACACACACACACATATATAATGAGAGAGAGAGAGACAGAGAGAGAGAGAGAGAGAATGAGAGAGAGAGTATAAATAAGAGCTTAACAAATCATCTCAATAACTCTAAACTGGAACAGATACTACAGGCCCATCCCAACTTGAATTAATCTGCTTGGGTGGTCCCTGAAGTCCTCAATGTTATTTGGGACTTCAGAAGCATGGTCTAGGCCACTTAGCCACCTCATTAAACCTGCCAGGTGTCCAGCTGGCCCTGAGTTAACTGAACAGATGGTAGATTGGCTATGTGCCTGGAGATTCCTGTGCCCCCAGAGGAAAGCCATATTGGCAATTATGAAATGCTCATCATCGTTCACACATGAAAGGTTAAGGGTGTCTCACTTTGTATTCACACCTTTGTGTAATTCATCTGATGGCATATGTGGTCACTTCCAAATCTGTTCCTTTTGATGCCAAGAATTATGGTAGCAAATCAGAAAATACATGACCCCTTCTCAGTTCTGACTAAAGATTGGAATGATTATGCAGAGGAAGTAAGAAGAAATAATGCAAATTAGTCTCCAAGTAACAATGAGTAATTTATTGATCAGTGCTGGATATGATGATGATGGATGGCCGCAGCTGGAAAGTGTAGTGTCTGTTTGGTTGCATATGCTACCTAACAGTATGTCAGAAGGGAACTAAGATTAGCACCATTTTCCTTTACTAAGAGGTTTCATAGTCAGACAATTATCTGCTTTTGGAATTTTATATTGAAGACAAGATGCCAAGATATGCTGTAATGCCTTGTCACTTTTGGCCTTCACTAAAAGCAGTGTATGTTTTTTGTGAAAGAATTTATCATCTTACTTCAGGTCAGGGAAGAAAAAATAAAATGAAACAACAAAAAGTAAACTTTGAACCAGTATCACTAGTGAAGAACTACTCAAATTTTGGATTAAATATTTATATTCAGAGAACCAGGACACTATTTGTAAGACAAAGGTATAGCTCCATGCCTGGTTGCAATTTGCCTTAGTTTTGGAACTTCTTGTTAATACATTAGATAAGACAATTTTTCAGACATGCTGATGGGTTATTTGAGGAGTTAGAAGAGTGACTGACACACAGTCAACAATAAATTATTATGAAACATCTGAATGTTAATGATCTTGACCCATCTCAATTAGATCTAAAAAGCAGAAAAATTGGAAAGTTTAGACCAGGACCTGGATAATTCATGGAAAAATTTGTGCTTTAGAGAAAGCATTTTGTCTTCTATATAATAGATAATTGGTATGTAGTTATTGGATTGAATTGAAAGAAGGAAGATCTATGCTTAAATTTTCTATATTGCTTGTCTTAGGAACTATAGCAATTTAGTGTAAATAAGATGCTATTCTGCCCAAATGTCAACCAAACAGTATTCTAACAATTTCAATTCTCCAGTCATAAGTTCATAGATTTAGAATTAGAGAAAACCTTAGAGTTCATCTAGACTTACTATCTCATTTTATAGGTGAGAAAACTCAGATTCAAAGTGATTTTCTCAATATTGCATAGATAGCACAAAGCAAAGGTTAGATTTTAACCTAGGTCTTCTGGTTCAAAATCTAACATATTTTTCACTGTAACATACTTCCTCATCCAGTTTGGATGAAATTCTGAATTCCATTTTTTCTGCTTTTGCATAGAAAAATGAAGTGTTAAAAAACAAGAAAGCAAAAACCAAACCCACTAGTTGTCATATTCAACTCTGATGAGTTACACTGCATTAATGCAATCATAAAATTGTAGCCCTGGGACCTGTCACATTCCTTATTTTCTAAAATATTTCTCAAAAAGCCTATAATTTCATTGGCATGAGTTCTGCACCTACTGACAGAAATTATAATTCTTCCACAGAGTATTCATGAAATGATACAACCTTTAAAAAATCAGCACCCAATGGCCAACCTCCTGGTAATTCATCTCTCAACTTAAAACAATGCACCAGTCATTGAAGTGTCATTTGCTTCTGTGGACTCATCTGAACACTTTGCAGCTTGGTAGAATTTGAAAGAGTTTCCTTTCTTCTGGCACTGCCTTCAAGTTTCCATATTCATGTTTATACCATAATAAGATATCAGTGTAAGATTTTAGAGGATGGAAAATCAAGAATTCATGGTCAGTCATTCTAGTTAAACTTAGAAGGGGTAGAGTTTACACTATTCTTAAGCTGTTGATAGATTTCTATCAATGTTGGGGAAAGGAACTTGTGCCTTGGAAGTTGTCTTAAAAGAGTGCACATGCTACCAAACTGATTAGAAGTAAGTAATTGAAATAGCAAGTATGTTAAATTCAGATGGAAGGGGTTAAGTGGAGAGGACAAGATGAATCAGTAATCAATCAATTACAAAGTATTTATTAATCATTCACTGTGTGTCAGGCGTTATGCAAAGCTCTGGAAATGCAAAGAAAAGCACAATTGACACTTCCCCCCACATACACAAAAGCCATAATTCACCAGTGGTTTCTGCTTTCCTTCCCTAATTACTAGATAGATAGATAGATAGATAGATAGATAGATAGATAGATAGATAGATAGATAGATAGATAGAGCTGTATGGAATTTACTTATTTGTGTACATAAAGTGTTCCACCACACTATTTGAAGGCAGTGAAAAGTTTTTATTTTTGTGTTTGTATCTCTAGTATTTAATGCAGTGCCTGGCACATAGTAGAGACTTAATAAATTGTTATTGAATAGCTAAGTCTTTTTATTATTATTATTATTTTTTAGGCAATTGGTGTTAAGTGACTTGCCCAGGGTCACACAGCTAGTAAGTGCCAAACTTTGGTCTGAGGCCAGATTTGAACTGAGGTCCTCCTGATGTTAGAGCTGGTGCTCAATCCACTATGCCACCTAGCTGCCCCTTTGAATAGTTAAGTCTTACAGAGCTGTGTTAGGTTTAGAGAGGCTCACTACTTGCCCCATAGTCACACACCTATTTAAGTTTCAGAGACAGCCTAGGAATTCAGGTCTTGCTGAACGGTATTTCCATTGCATCAGGCTGCCTCTCACTAACTCACTCAGTCAGTAATCATGCTATAAGCACCTACTAGGTGCCAAGCATTGTGTTAAGTATTCAGCTACATTGCTGGAAAATACAAATTGAACATAGCAAAAATCATTGAATAAATCCTGAACAGTGAAGCCATGGTGGTAGAGTGAAAAGGCTGGAAGATTTGAAATCATAAAATGAGTTCATATCCTAAATCTGCCACTTGTGAGTTGTATAACTTTTGGCAAGTCATCAGGTTGTCTCTCTGGGCCTCAATTCTTCCTGTAAAATGAAGGGCTTGGGCTCCATAACTTCTAAACCTCCTTTCTCAGCTAAAGAAAAAAACAAAAAATGACTATGATTCCTTAGTCCTATGTGTAATTTAAACTGCTTGTTAGTGAGATGAGGCAACATTAAAACACAGAAGTGTATTTGTCGATCATTTTAATTGCTCATTATTTTTACATTAATGAAAACATTCTGAGGACAGCCATTGCTCCCCAGCATGAAAGTCAAATAGTGAGCATCATTCTGGGTACCTCAGTGAAGAGGCAGAGAGGAAAATGAGGAAATAAACTGAAAGGTTTCCCATTTATGCAGATGTTATATCACAACTGGTGAAAAAGCAGAGGAGAAAAGTATTCCTTTTGCCACTTACCTAACCTGAATTTGATTCTCATAACATTGAAACTTATTGATAAATAGATAAATCTGTGTTTCAGTTTTAGTTATTGCATTTGCAATGAGCATGTTGAACATCTTGTAGGCCAAGCAGGGAAAACAGACTGAAAGGAGAGATTCAGACAAAGCACTCCTAAGAAAATTTGAGGCAAAAGATAACACTTTCATCTGTGTTTGAAGAACTCATGAGTAAGAAGAGGAAAGGAGATATTTAGGGGCAACTTCATCAATCAAGCAATCAGTCAACAAATATTTTAAGTGCCCACTATGTCCCTAGCATTGTGCTAAGTGATAGGAATACAAAAGAGGCAAAAGATAGTCCTTGTGTTCAAGGAGTTTACAATGAGTAGGGAAGAAAATATGCAAATACATATATACAAAATAATCTTTAAGTATATAGCACCTGATCTAGTCCCTGAAAAAAAGATTTCTTTTTTATGGTAACTTTTATTTATTTTTTTGTTTTCAACATTTACTTCCACAAGATTTTGAGTTCCAAATTTTCACCCCATCTCACCCCTCCCCCCGCCCCAAGATGGCATGCATTCTGAATACCCCTTTCCCTAGTCTGCCTTCCCTTCTATCTCTTCCCCCCTTCTCTTATCCCCTTCTCCTTTAATTTTCCTGTAGGGCAGGATGGATTTCTGTACTCCTTTTCCTGTATTTCTTATTTCCCAGTTGCATGTGAAAACATTTGTTTTAAACATGTGTTTTTAAAACTCTGGGTTCCAAATTTTCTCCCTTTCTCCCTCCCCACCCAGCCTCATTGATAAGGCAAGCAACTAAATATAGGTTATCTATATGCAGTTATGCAAAACATTTCCATAGTAGACATGCTGTGAAAAAATAACTCTATTTCCCTTAATCCTATCCCACTCCCCCATTTATTGTATTATTTCTTTTGACCCTGTTCCTCCTCAGAAGTACTTGATTTTGATTACCCCCTTTCCCAATCTGCCCTCCTCTCTATCATCCCCCTACTCTCTTGTCTCCTTTCCTCCACTTATTTTCCTGTAGGGGAAGACAGATTTCCACACCCAATTGAGTGTGTATGTTATTCCCTCCTTAAGTCAAATCCTGTGAGAATAAGACTCACTCATTCCCTCTCACCTTCCCCCATTTCCCCTCCACTGTAAGAGCCTTTTCTTTTCTGTTTTTTTTTTAGATAATTTACCCTGTTCTACCTCTCCTTTTCTCCTTCTCCTAGTATAATCCTCTCTCACCCCTTAATTTTATTCTCCAGATATGACCCCTTCATTTTCAACTCACCCTGTACCCTCTATCTATCTATCTATCTATCTATCTAATCTATCTATCTATCTATCTATCTATATCTATATATACATACATATAACTTTTTACCTCCAACTACACTAATACTGACAAAGGTCTCATGAGTTACAAATATCATCTTTCCATGCAGGAATGTAAACAGTTCAACCACAATAAGTCACTTATGATTTTCTCTTTCCTGTTTATTTCTTCATGTTCCACTTGAGTCTTGTATTTGAAAGTGAAATTTTCTATTCAGCTCTGGTCTTTTCATCAAGAATCCTTGAAAGTCCTCTATTTCACTGAATGACCATTTTTTCCCCTGAAGGATTATACTCAGTTTTGCTGAGTAGGTGATTCTTGGTTGTAATTCTATCTCCTTTGCCCTCCAGAATATTATATTCCATGCCCTGTGGTCCCTTAATGTAGAAGAAGCTAAATCTTGTGTTATCCTGATTGTGTTTCCACAATACTTGAATTGTTTCTTTTTGGCTGCTTGTAATATTTTCTCCTTGACCTGGGAACTCTAGAATTTGACTACAATATTCCTAGGAGTTTTCCCTTGGGGATCTCTTTCAGGAGGAGATCGGTGGATTCTTTCAATTTCTATTTTCCCTCTGGTTCTAAAATATCAGGGCAGTTTTCCTTGATAATTTCTTGAAAGATGATGTCTAGGCTCTTTTTTTGATCATGGCTTTCAGATAGTCCAATAATTTTTAAGTTCTCTCTCCTGGATCTATTTTCCAGGTCAGTTGTCTTTCCAATGAGATATTTCACATTGTTTTCTTATTTTTCATTCTTTTAGATTTATTTTATAGTGTCTTGATTTCTTTTAAAGTCACTAGCTTCCAATGGCTCTATTCTAATTTTTAAGGAAGTATTTTCTTCAGTAAGCTTTTGGACTTCCTTTTGCATTTGGCCAATTTTGCTTTTTAGGGCATTCTTCTCCTCATTGGCTTTTTGGACCTCTTTTGCCATTTGGTTTAGGCTATTTTTTAAAGTGTTATTTTCTTCAGTATTTTTTTGGGTCTTCTTTAGCAAACTGTTGACTTGTTTTTCATGCTTTTCTTGCAAAACTCTCAGTTTTTCCTCTACTTCTCTTACTTGCTTCTAAAAATCCCTTTTGAGCTCTTCCAAGGCCTGGTACTGATTCATATTCTTCTTGGAGGCTTTGGATGTAGGAGCTTTAACTTTGTTGTCTTCTTCTGGTTGTATGTTTTGATCTTCTTTGTCACCAAAGTAAGATAATGCAGTCTGACTCTTTTTGTGCTGCTTACTCATGATCCCAGTCAATTACTTGAGTTTTAAACTCTTTGTTAAGGTAAAAGTCTGCTTCCAATGTGGAGAATGTACTGTTCCAAGCTTCAGGGGTTTGTACAGATGATTTCAGAGATACTTTTAAGGACCTGAAAATTTTCAGTTCTTCCAAGGTGCTATGATAAGGGGCAAGGTGTTCTCTCCACTGACACAACAAGTTTCACCACACCAGCATTCCTCCTTGCCCCAGGACCACCCCTCAAAACTGTGACCCAGATCCAAGCACCAGTAAAGCAAGATATTTCTGCCTCAGCACTGACAAAGAGAACCCTGCAATCCCCCTCTGATCAGCCACTGGATTCCCCGTAGGTCTGTGGGCCAGAAGCTCAGGAAACAGCCACGGCCCCAGGGGTGGCTGAGACCTAGCTCCTTCTCTCACCGCAGTCTCAGACTTTTCCCACTGACCTTCTAAGTTGTCTTTGTCATTCCTGGGTTGAGAAGTCTGGAAACTGCCACAGCTGCCCACGATTCAGTTCTCTGAGGCCTGCTCCAGGGTTGCTGGGCCTGCGCACCCACACTGAACTTCACTCTTCTCCCCCCACCCCGGCACAATATACCTTTTTGGTCAATCATCCAGGCTGTTGTTGGCTGGAAATTTGTTTCACTCTGTCTTTTTGTGCGTTCTGCTGCTTTAGAATTTGTTTAGAGTCATTTTTATAGGTATTTGGAAGGGTTTGGGGGGAGAGCTCAAGGAAGTCACTGCTTTCCCTCTGCCATCTTGGCTCCACCCCAAAAAGATAAATATTTCAAAAGGCCAAAAGAATAATGGATTTTCCTTGAGGGTACAGAAAAGTAGCATAGATTGTAAAATCATCATTGGAATATAAATTCGTTGGGCTATGAGCCTGCCTATAGAGGCAGGAACTCACCTGAACTCTCCCAAATTGCCCTCTAAACAACTTTAAAATAGCACCTCAAATAGATTATGGAGTGACAAAGCCAACAAAAGGTCAAGGTGACACAATTTTCTAGTGCAAGACAACTTAGGAAGTCAACGGGAAAGATCTGTCCCACCTGGGTGGTGGTTGGGTCTGAAGGACAGTATAGACTTTGCTGCAAGAACACCAGCAGCAGGCCTTGGAGGGAGCTGCATCAGTGGCAACAGCAGCTTTGGTAGCTTTCAGCCCACAGATGGAAAGGTGGTCAGACAACTGGTCAAAATGAGATAACAGGGAACCTTTGCTGGTGCTAGGTTTAAGACCCTGTTGCATGGATCATACAGAGTTCTGAGTTGCAGTTCAAGGGTGAAGAGGAATGACCACAATAAAACAGGGGTCCTGTTCATAGTTCCAGGGTAGATAAAGTGCTTGTGATCACTTACAAGAGAGAAGGGGCCCCAATCAAAGTTCTAAGGCAAAAAGAAGTAATAGCACTAATGGATGGAGAAGAGCAGGGACTTGGTCACAGTTTCAGGTCCAAGAGGAGTGCAATACTTGTACCTGCAAAGGAACAAAATCCTTTCCCGAGTAATGATCAGGTTATGGACCAGAAAAGCAGTGACCACACCTTTATTTAGATCATATCACTTGGAAAAACAGAAAACTAATAAACCCCAAGAACTAACTCTAAGAAAAGCAGCATGAAAAATCTGAATCTTGGTAGTGTCCCATTCAGCACAAAAGTAGATCCCACATTTGTCAAGAAATTAAAAGTCAAGAAATAGGCTGGAAAATGAGCAAACAACAACAGCAAAAAGAACATGGCCGTAGAAAGTTACTATAATGACAGGGAAGATCAAAACACTGATTTAAAAGAAGACAACAAAATCAAAAAAAGCTTCATGCAAAACCTAAAAGAAAAATGTGAGTTGATTTCAGGCTCTGGAAGATCTCAAAAAGGATTCTAAAGATCAAATAAAATAATTAGGGCAAAAACCCAAAACAGAAATGAATGATGCAAAAAAAAAAAATCATGAAAAGAGACTTAGTAGCTTGTTAAAAAAGGCAGAAAAAAATATTGAGGAAAATTATAACTTAAAAAAAACAGAATTGGCCAAATGATAAAAGAGGCACAAAAATCTACTGAAGAGAAGAATGTCTTAAAAATCAGAATTGATTAAATGGAAAAAAAAAGATGTACAAAAATTCACTAAGGAAAATAATGCTTTAAAAAGCAGTATTGGCCAAAGAAAAAATAAGGTTCAAAAATCACTGAAGAAAATAATTTCTTAAAAATTAAAATTGGTGGAAGTGGAATAAAGATGATGGAGTAAAAGCAGGGACTCACCTGAGCTCTCTCCCAAACACATTCACATACCTTTGAAAATGACTCTAAACAAATTCTGGAGCAGAAGTACCCACAAAAGATGGAGTGAAGCAAATTTCCAACCCAAGAAAACTTGGAAGGTGCCTGGCAGGAAAGGTCTGTTGCACCTGGGTGAGAGTGGAGCACTGTTGTGCCAGCAAAGCCCTCACCTTAGCAAATCAGGAGCAGTCCTTGGGAGTAACTGGATCATCATCAGCAGTGGCAATGGCTATTTCTAGAACTCTCAGCCAACAGAGAGTAAAGGGGTCAAACAACTGGTCCGAAGGAGATTGCAGGGGTCTTGTTGCTAGCATTGAGGTAGGACTTTGTTGTTTTGCACCTACTTGGATCTGGGTCCTGGGTGACAGTCTCATGGTGAGGAGGAGCACTAACATAGCAGAGTTTACAGCCACAGTGGAGGGGGGACCCTCCTCACAGTTCTGGGGCAGAAAAGAGTACTTGTGGTCACTCATAGATAAGAGCACAGGCCAGGACAGTAGTAAACATACCTCTCCTTAGATCATAACACCTTTTAGTAACTGAAATCTTACAGGTCCCTAGAAATATCTCTGAAAACAGCTGCACAAACCACCTGAAACTTTGGACAGGGCACCCTCCACCTTGGAAGCAGAATGCTACTTTAACAAAGACTTAAACATCAAATAATAAGCTGGGTTATTAAACAAACAATGGAAGAAAATAAAAACTCTGAACACTGAAAGTTACTATGGTGACAAGGAAGATCAAAATACACACTCAGAAGAAGATAACAAATTTAAAGCTGCTACACCCAAAACCTCCAAGAAAAATGTGAATTGGTATCAGTCCATGGAAAAGTTCAAAAAGGATTTTGAGGTAAAGGAAAAATTGGGAAAGGAAATGAGAGTGATGCAAGAAAATCACACAAAAAAACAAGTCAATAGCTTAGTGAAGGAGACACAAAATATATTGAAGAAAATTACACCTTAAAACAACAGACCAGGGGGGTGGAGCCAAGATGGTGGAGTAAAACCAGTGACTTGCTTGAGCTCTCCCCAAAACCCCTCCAAATACCTGTAAAAAAAATGACTCTAAACAAATTCTAAAGCAACAGAATCCACAAAAAGACAGAGTGAAACAAATTTCCAGACCAAGACAACCTCAATGGTTGATCAGAAAGGTATATCATGCAGGGCGGGGAGAGAAATGCAGTTTGGCCTTGGTGAGCAGGCAAAACAGGCCTCAGCAAATGTGGAGCAGGCCTCAGAGGATTGAATCATGGGCAGCTGTGCTGGTTTCCAGACTTTTCAACCCATGAACACCAAAGACAACTTAGAAGGTCAGTGGAAAAAGTCTGTGACATTGGTGAGAAAGAGAAGCTTGGTTCTAGCCCCAGTTCTGGTATAGCCTTGAGGCAGTAGCTGCTTCTAGAGCTCTCAACCCATAGACTGAGGGTGAATCGAGTGGCTGATCAGAGGAGGATTGCAGGAATCTCTTTGCTGGTACAGGATTCTCTTGCTTTGCCTGTGCTTGGATCTGGGTCACAGTTCTAGGTGGCGGTTCTGGGGTGAGGAGGAGTGATGGAATGGTGAAGTTTGTAGTGGCAGTAGAGAGGAAATCCTCCTCACAGTTCCAAGACAGAAAAGAGTGCTTGTGGTCACTCATAGGCCAGAAAACAGACCAGGAAAGGAGTAAACACCTCGCCCTTGAATATACCACCTTGGAAGAACTGAAAATTTACAAGTCCCTAAAAGTATCTCTGAAAACAGCTGCACAAACCCCCCAAAGTTTGGGACAGTACATTCTCCACACTGGAAACAGAACCCTACCTTTACAAAAAGTTGATAACTCAAGTAATTGACTGAGATCATGAGCAAGGAGCACAAAAAGAGTCAGACCTTAGAATCCTACTTTGGTAACAATGAAGATCAAAACATACAACCAGAGGAACACCATAAAGTCAAGCTCCTACATCCAAAGCCTCCAAGAAATATACGAATTGGTCACAGGCCATGGAAGAGCTCAAAAAGGATTTTCAGAAACAAGTAAGAGAAGTAGAGGAAAAACTGGGAAGAGAATTGAGAGTGATGCAAGGAAATCATGAAAAACAAGTCAACAGCTTGCTAAAGGAGACCCAAAAAAATACTGAAGAAAATAACACCTTAAAAAATAGATTAACCCAAATAGCAAAAGAGGTCCAAAAAGTCAATGAGGAAAGCAATACCTTAAAAAGCAAAATTGGCCAAATGGAAAAGGAAGTCCAAAAGCTTACTGAAGAAAATACTTCCTTAAAAATTAGAATGGAGCAATTTGAAGCTAGTGACTTTATGAGAAATCAATACACTGTAAAACAAATTCAGAAGAATGAAAAAAATAGAAGACAATGTGAAATATCTCATTGGAAAAACAACTGACCTGGAAAATAGATCCAGGAGAGATAATTTAAAAATTATTGGACTCTCTGAAAACCATGATCAAAAAAAAGAGCCTAGACATCATCTTTCAAGAAATTATCAAGGAAAACTGCTCTGATATTTTAGAACCAGTGGACAAAATAGAAATTGAAAGAATCCATCAGTCACCTCCTGAAAGAGATCCCCAAAGGAAAACTCCTAGGAAAATTGTATCCAAATTTCAGAGTTCCCAGGTCAAGGAGAAAATATTGCAAGCAGTCAGAAAAAAACAATTCAATCATTGTGGAAACACAATCAGGATAACACGAGATTTAGCAGCTTCTACATTAAAGGCCCAAAGAGCTTAGAATATAATATTCAAGAAGTCAAAGGAGATAGGATTACAACCAAGAATCACCAACAAGCAAAACTGAGTATAATCCTTCAGGAGAAAAAGTGGACATTCAGTGAAATAGAGTACTTTCAAGCATTCTTGATGAAAAGACCAGAGCTGAATAGAAAATTTGACTTTCAGATACAAGACTCAAGTGAAACATGATGAGATAAACAGGAAAGAAAAATCATAAAACAACAGACCAGGCCAAATGGTAAAATAGGTCCAAAAAGTCAATAAGCAGAAGAATGTCTTAAAAAGTAGAATTGGCCAAAAGTTCACTAAAGAAAATAATTTCTTGAAAATTGCAGTGGAGCAAATGGAAGCTAATGACTTTATGAGAATCAAGAAATGATAAAAAAAACAAAAGAATGAAAAAAATAGAAGACAATGTGAAATATATCATTGGAACAAAACAACTAGCCTGGAGAATGGATCCAGGAGAGATAATTTAAAAACTACTGGACTATATGAAAGCCATGATTAAAAAAGAGCCAAGACATCATCTTTCAAGAAATTATCAAGAAAACCTTTCTTGATATTCTAGAACCAGAAGGCAAAATAGAAATTGAAAGAATATACTGATAACCTCCTGAAAGAGATCCTGAAATGAAAGTTTTCATTTTGAGAGAAGCATAAAAAGGTAAACAGGAAAGGGAAATCATAAGGGGTTTAATAAGGTTAAACTGTTTATGTTCCTATATGGGAAGATGGTATTTGTAACTCATAAGGCCTTTCTCATTATTAGAGTAATTAGGAGCATATGTAGACAGAGATCATAGGTGTGAGTTTACTATTAAGGGATAATGTGTTTAAAATAAAATTAAAAGGTGAGAGAGGAATGTCCTGGAGAAAAGAAAATGTGAAATATCTCATTGAAAACAACTGACCTGGAAAATAGATTTCAGAAAAATAATTTTAGAATCAGTGAACCATTTAAAAGCCTTGATCAAAATACAGACTCTAGACATCATATTTTAAGAAATTATCAGACAACTTCCCTGATATGCTAGGATTAGAGGGTAAAATAGAAATTGAAAGAATCCACCATTCACCTGCTGAAAGAGATCTCAAAACAAAAACTACCAGAAATATTATAAGCAAATTCCAGAGTTCCCAGGTCAAAAAGAAAATACTTTAAGCATCCAAAAGAAACCATTTAAATGTCATGATGTCACAGTCAGGATCACACAAGATTTGGCAGCTCCCATATTCAAGAATTAGAGGACTTGAAATATGATATTCTGGAAGACAAAAGAACTAGGATTATTATAACCTACCCAGAAATACTGAGTATAATCCTTCAGGGGGAAAATGGATACTTAATTAAATGGCGGCCTTTCAAGCATTACTGATGAAAAAACCAGAGCTGAATAGAAAAATTTTAAAAAAATGTTGAAAAAGAAATAATGAGTTTACTTTTTTAAAGTAATGGTTAAAAAGTTTGATGTAGAAGCACTCAATTCAGGAACTCAAACAAATCCTCAATAAAAATAATTTCTTGATAGAGCTCAAATAGGTAGATATTCCTGCATCAATACAGATTGCAACTATTCTATGTCTTCTCACTATGTTAAATTCTTGTCTGCATCTCTAAAATATTACATGGCACACTGGAAAATGTTACTTGGTCCTTTTAATAATTCTTTAAAAAAATGAAGCCCTTAGGTTACCCTTCACTTCTCTTTCTATGTAAGAAATGAAGAGGGGAATGGTGTCAGAAAAACCTTGGTAGGCTTATGTGAACTGATGCAAAGTCTAATGAGCAGAATCAGGAGAACATTACACACACTAACAACAATAACATAATGATGATCAACTAAGAAAGAGTTAGCTACTGTGATCAAGATAATAATCCAAGAAATTCTAAAGGACCCATAATGAATAATACTATCCACCTCAACAGAGCAAATTTATAAACTCTGATAGCAGAGTGAAATATACTTTTTAAAACTTTCTTTATCTTCTTTACACACGTGCAAGTATGTGTGTATGTGTGTATGTGTGTGTGTGTGTGTGTGTGTGTTTCTTTTGCAATGTGGCTAATATGGAAATGTGTTTTGTATGACTTTACATATATAAATGATATCATTGTGCTTGCCTTCTCTCATCATGGGGGAGGTTTGGGATAGAGAGAGAGTATTTGAAAATCATTTTAAAAAATGAATACTAAATTAAAAAATAATTTGAAAATATTTAATGAAATAAATAAAACATATTTAAAAATAACATACTTTTCAGACATTTGCTCATATGCTTTTGGTAAATAAAATTTTCACAAGGAGATTTCCCCATACCAATAAAATTATAATTAAAAATGAAAATTTAACATGTATATATATATTATTAGAAGGCTAATAATTAAGGAAATGATGATCATCAAAGAATCAAAATTATAGGTGACTTGAAGAGCATTGCAGAGATACATGATGTGTGTAAGTTGGTTGCAGAATGTTATCATGGTTGAAATGCCTTTAAAAAAGTGGAGTAAAAGGAATTACATAAAAAAATACATGATTGGAAAAAAATTGTAGAGAGATGATGTAGTGAGAGTAAGTGATAATCAATAAACAATTTGAGTTATGCATTATTACATATGCAATGTCACAAGTCCTCAAACTAAATTCATTTGTGCCCCCCCAACTATTCTAATTTTTTTTCTCATAGAAATTTAACAAAGTTAGATTCTCAGGTTCATTTTTAATTTCTAAAGAAACAAGCTACATTTATTTCACTAGAATGAAATATTACACAGTTATTTGGAGAGCAATGAAAATATATGTGGCACAATCAATGCACAGTATAAAAATGGCCACAACAGCATGATTCCACAGCAGGTAATTTCCATGGACTGTTGTTTTTTTTTTTTTTTGAGGGAGGGCATCTCCATCATTATATAACCTTCTTACCTGTCCTAATGAGGAAAAGAAAAAGGTTGTTTACTTTCTATAATTAAACAGGGGTTGCTCATTCCTCAAACAGGAGAAATGTCCCATGTCAGCAATACAGCATTAGCATGAGCATTATTTTTTTAAAGTTTTGTTTGGTTCAGAAGGGTTATTTTAAAAGCCTTTTCAATGCAATTTAACTGCAAAGTTGGTTAAGAAGGAGAAATGACTAATTTATTCAAAATTTATCAACAATAAAATAGATGATAATGATTGTGACTAGTTTATGTAGATAGGAGCCTTTTTTTTTGCCAAAAATTGATCTGATTAACTTGAGTTGTCAAGGCCCAATAATCCATAACTTACAAATTGTGATGCCCAGCCATCACTAAAGGAGATGATGGATTGGTCACAAGGCAAAAATGAAGTAAACTCAAGGCCTATTGAATTTTTTTTAATGCAAGCATAAATAGTTTTGATTTCTTTTTCTGACAGTGAGCATTTCATATCCCTTGACCATTTGTCAATTGGGGAATGCCTTTTATTTTTATGACTTTGATTCAATTCCATGTATATTTGAGAAAAGAAGTCTTTATCAGAGAAACTTGGTGTAAAATTTTTTTATATTACTTTATTTTCTATAGTACCTTTTAGCAAAATGTAGTTTCCCTGATTATCTCTTTTAATCAGGTGTATTTTTGGTTTTGTTTTGTCTGAAATCATGATCACTAACTCAGCTTTTTTTTTAACCTCAGCTGATGCATAATAGATTCTTCTCCAACCCTTTATTTTAACTATATGTGTCTTTCTGCTTTAAGCGTGTCTCTTGTAAACAACATATTATTGGAATCAGGTTTCTAATTCATGTTGCTGTTTTTGTTTTATAGGTGAGCTCACCCCATTCACATTCATAGTTATGATAACTAATTGTGTATTTCTCTCCATCTTATTTTCTTTGGTTTATCTGTCTCTCCCTTTT
This sequence comes from Vombatus ursinus, assembly GCF_900497805.2. NCBI lineage: Eukaryota > Metazoa > Chordata > Mammalia > Diprotodontia > Vombatidae > Vombatus > Vombatus ursinus. Next base: position 2,688,564 of record NW_020951957.1, read on the forward strand.
TTTTTTACCTGTCTCTTTGCAAAAGTCTGTTTTTCTTCTGATTGTTGTGTCCTTTAATAGGCCTTCCCTTTTATCATCCTCCTTCAAATATTTCTTATCCCCTTCTTCTCTTATTTCCCTATTGATACATACAGATTTCTATGCCCAACTGACTCTCTGTGTGTATGTGTATGTGTTATTTTTATGCTTCTCTTTAGTCTTATATTTGGAAATCGAATTTTCTATTCAGTTCTACTCTTTTCATTAGGAATGCTTGAAAGTCTTCTGTTTTATTAAGTACCTATTTTTCCCCTGAAAGATTATACTCAGTATTACCAGGTGGATTATAATAATCTTAGTGCTTTTATGTTCTGGAATATCATATTCCAAGCCCTCCAGTTCTTGAATGTGGGAGCTGTTAAATCTTGTGTGATATTGACTGTGCCTCTGGAATATTTGAATGGTATCTTTTTCATGATTGAAGTATTTTGTCTTTCTTCTGGAACCTCTGGAATTTGGCTATACTATGACTATTTTTATTTTGGGATCTCTCTCTGGTGGGAATCAGTGAATTCTTTCAGTATCTACATTATCCTCTGGTTCTTGGGTATTGAGACAGTTTTCCTTGATAATTTCTTGAAATATGATGTGTAAGCTATTTCTTTTATCATGACTTTCCAATAGTCCAATAATTTTTAAATTACCTCTCCTCAATTTTCCAGGTGAGCTATTTTCAATCATATATTTCACATTTTCCTCTACTTTTTTTCATTATTTGGGCTTTGTTTTATTATTTTTGTGTCTGATAGAGTCATTACCTACCAGTTGCTCAGTTCTAATTTTTAAGCAATTATTTATTTCATTGAGCTTTTGTACTTTATTTTTCCCAATTTGGTCAATTCTGCTTTTAATGAGTTATTTTCTTTATTTTTCTTCCTTTTTATTAATTAATTTATTTATCTTTAGTTTTCAACATTCACTTCCACAAGACTTTGAGTTCCAAATTTCTTTCCATCTCTTCTCTATCCCCACCCTGGAGATTGTGTGCATTCTAAATACCGCTTCCCCCAATCTGGCCTCCATTCTATCACCCCCCTCCCTTCTCTTATCTCCTCCTTCAATTTTCTTGTAGGGAAGGATAGATTTCTATACCCCTTTGCCTGTGTATCTTATCTCCCAGTTACACATAAAAACAATTTTAACATTATTTTTAAAACTTTGAGTTCCAAATTCTCTCCTTTCCTTCCTCCCCATCCACCCTCATTGAGAAGGCAGGCAATTCAATATAGGTTATACATGTGCAGTCATGCAAAACATTTCCATAATAGTCTTGTTGTGAAAGACTAACTTTTTCCTCTGTATCCTATCCCACCCCTGTTTATTCTGTTCTCTCCTTTGACCCTGTCCCTCCTAAAAAATGTTTGCTTCTGATTATGCTCTCCCCTAATCTGCCTTCCCTTCTATCATCACCACCTCTCTTATCCCCTTCCCCCTATTTTCCTGCAGGGTTAGATAGAGTTTCATGGCTAATTGATTGTGTATTTTATTCTCTCCCTAAGCCAATTCTGATGAGAGGAAGGTTCACTCATTCCCTTCACCCTCTTCACCTCCACTGTAAAAGTTTTTCTTGCCATGTTTATGTGAGATAATTTACCCCATTCTACCTCTCCCTTTCTCCTTCTCCCAGTATAATCTTTTCTCACCCTTTAATTCAATATTTTTAGATACTATCCCTTCATATTCAATTCACCCTATGCTCCCTGTCTATACATATATTCCCTCCAACTACCCTAATACTGAGAAAGGTCTCATGAGTTACAAATATCATCTTTCCATGTAGGAATGTAAACAATTCAACTTTAATAAGTCCATTAAGATGTCTCTTTCCTGTTTATCTTTTCATGCTTCTCTTGAGTCTTGTACTTGAAAGTCAAATTTTCTATTCAGCTCTGGTCTTTTCATCAAGAATACTTGAAAGTCTTTTATCAAATTGAATGTGCATTTCTTCCCCTGAAGGATTATACTCAGTTTTGCTGGGTAAGTGATTCTTGGTTATAATCCTGTCTCCTTTGCCCTCCACAATATTATATTCCAAGCCCTGCAGTTCCTTAATGTTAAAGCTGCTAAATCTCGTGTTATCCTGATTGTGTTTTCACAATACTCCAATTGTTTCTTTCTGACTGATTGCAATATTTTCTCCTTGACCTGGGAACTCTAGAATTTGGTTATAATATTCCTAGGAATTTTCCTTTGGGGATCTCTTTCAGGAGTTGATTGGTTGATTCTTCCAATTTCTGTTTTACCCTCTGGTTCTAGAATATCAGTAGTTTTCCTTGATAATTTCTTGAAAGATAACATCTAGGCTCATTTTTTTTTGATCATGGTTTTCAAGTAGTCTAATCATTTTTAAATTATGTCTTCTGGATCTATTTTCCAGGTCAGTTGTTTTTCCAATGAGATATTTCACATTGTCTTCTATTTTTTCACTCTTTTGTTTTATTTATAATTTCTTGATTTCTCATAGAGTCATTAGTTTCATTTGCTCCATTCTAATTTTTAAGAAATTATTTTATTCATTGAGTTTTTGGACCTCCTTTTCCATTTGCCAATTCTGCTTTTTAAGGCATTCTTATCCTCATTGGCTTTTTGGACCTCTTTTGCCATTTGGTCTAATCTGTTGTTTAAGGTGTTATCTTCTTCAGTATTTTTTGAGTCTCCTTTAGCAAGCTGTTGACTCATTTTTCATGATTTTCTTGGCTCTCTCTCATTTCTCTTCCCAATTGTCCTTTACCTCTCTTACTTGCTTTTCAAAATACTTTTGAGCTCTTCTATGGCCTGAGACCAATTCATATTTATCTTGGAGGCTTTGGAAGTAGCAGCTTTGACTTTATTGTCTTCTTCTTGTTGTATGTTTTGATCTTCTTTGTCACCAAAGTAAGATTCTATATTATGAATTTGTTGCCTCTGTTTTCTCATGTTCTCAGCCAATTACTTAACTTTTTAATTCCTTGATAAGGTAAGGCTCTGCTTCTGGTGTGGGGGGTGTACTGTTCCAAGCTTCAGGAGTTTTGTGTAGCTGTTTTCAGAGATACTGTAAATTTTCAGTTTTTCCAAGGTGGTATGATCAAAGGAGAGATGTTTACTCCTTTCCTGGCCTGTGTTCTGGTCTATGAGTGACCACAAGTACTCTTTTCTTCCTTGGAACTGTGAGGAGGATTCCCTCTCCACTGTCACCAAAAGTTCCACCATGCCAGCACTCCTTCTTGCCCCAGGACCACCATCCAAGCCTGTGGCCCAGATCCAAGCACAGTCAAAGCAAGAGAATTCTGCCTCAGCACCAGCAAAGAGCACCAGAACCAGGGCTGGGGCTCGACTGCACTTCTCTCTCACTCAGGTCCAACAGACCTTTCCCACTGATCTTCTAAGTTGTCTTTGGCATTTGTGGGTTTAGAAGTCTGGAAAATGCCACAGTTCCACTTGATTCAGTCTCCAGGCCTGCTCAGGGTTTGCTCTGGCCCTGTCTTTGCCTGAGCAGCACAAGCTAAACTATGCTCCTCTCTAAGCCTGGAGCAACAGACCTTTCCCATCAACCATCCAGGTTGTCTTGGGATGGAATTTTGTTTCACTCTGTCTTTTTGTGGGTTCTGCTGCTCTAGAATTTGTTTAGAATCATTTTTAAAAGTATTTGGAGGTGGTAGGGGGAGAGCTCAAGCAAGTCACTGCTTTTATTTTGCCATCTTGACTCCACCACAGGATTCATTTTCTTTAGTATTTTTGTTGCTTTTTTTTTAACCAAGCTGTTAATTCTCTTTTCATGATTTTCTTCCCTCATTAGTAATCCTTTCTCTAATTTTACCTCTATCACTATTACTCAAATTTGAAAATAATTTTTTTCAGCATTTCTAGGAATTCTCATTGCACATATATCCACTTCACATTGTTTATTTGGACTTTGTTTTTAGCTGTCTTGATATCCTTGCTTTCTGAATTTGTGTATTGATCTTCCTTGTCACCCTAGTAGCTTTTAATGATTTTGTCTTCTTCATTTGCATCTAATCTTTGTTAGCCTAGTAGATTTTTTTTGTTTGTTTACTCATCTTTCAACTAATTTCATGGTCTTAAACTTTATATTTAGGTTCAATTTGTTTCCAGTGTGGAGGTGGGATAGAGGGGCACTGTTTCAAGCTTCAGGCTCTTTTATATGGCCATTTTCAGAAATAGTTCTGGAGATTTGGAACTTTTTTTTGCTTCCAAGATGGTGTGATCTGGGGGAGGGGAAGGTGTGGTCACTGCTTTCCTGGTCTGCACTATGATTCTTGTCCAGGAAGAGACCCTGGTCTCTTGGGATTGCTTGGGACAACTGAATCATTGGAAGCAGTCACATTTTCTAGATCTCTTTGCCCACAGGAACCAAAGACAACTTAGAAGGTCAACAGGAAAGGTCTGTGACACCTAGGTGAAAGTAGAACACAGTTCACAACAGTCTGTGCCAGCATAACTCCAACCCCAGTAAACCAAGAGTAGGCCTTAGGAGTCATTGAATCAGCACTGTCTGCTTCTGGAGATCTCAGTTCACAGATGGTAAGGGTGGTTGAACAACTGGTCAGAAGATTACAAGGGTCTCTTTGCTAACAATGAGGCTGTTAGCCTCTGTTGCTTTGCCCATACTCAGATCCAGGATACCACTTTGGTTGGCAGTCCCAGGGCAAGGAGGAGCATTAGCACACCAGAGCTTTCAGCCACATTGGAGCAGGGACCCTCCTCAGAGCTCCAGGTCAGACAAAAGTGCTTGCAGTCACTCACAGATCACAGCACAGGCCAAAAGAGTAGTAAATACCTCTGCTTAAATCATATTACCTTGGAAGAACTGCGAACTTTAAGGTCCCTGTAGCTTTCCTTGAAAGCTGCTGCAGAAAACCCCCGAATCTTGGAACAATGCCCACTCTGCTTGGGAAACAGAGCCCCACTTTAACACAGAGTTAAAAGTCAAGTAATAGGCTGCAAAAATTAGCAAAAATAGAAAAAAGAATTCTGACCATAAAAAGTTGTTATGGTGACAAGGAAAATCAAAACACACAATCAGAAGAAGATGACAAAATCAAAGCTCCTACACCCACATCTTCCAAGAAAATATGGATTTATATCAGTCTGTGGAAGAATTTAAAAGGATTTTGAAAATCTAATATGAGAAGTAGAGGAAAAATTGGGAAGAGAAATGAGAATGATGCAAGAAAATCATGAAAAAGTCAACTACTTGGTAAGACACACACAGACACACACACACACACACACAGACACACACACACACACACACACACACACAAAACACTGAAGAAAATAAGATTATAAAAATTGACTAGGACAAATGGTCAAAGAGGTCCAAAAAGCCAATGAGAAGAATGCCTTAAAAAGCATGATTGGCCAAATGGAAAAAGAGGCACAAAAATTCACTGAAGAAAAAAATAAAAGAACTCCTTAAAAAGTAAAACTGTCCACATGGAAAAGGAGATACAAATGTTCCATGAAGAAAATAATTTCTAAAATTTAGAATTGAGTAAATGGAAGCTAATGACATGATGAGAAATCAGGAAATGATAAAATATAGCCAAAATAATGAAAAAAAAAACAATGTGAAATATCTCATTGCAAAAACCATTTAATGGAAAATAGATCCAGGAGAAATAACTTAAAAATTATTGGATTACCTGAAAGCCATGATGAAAAAAAAAAAAGAACCTAGAGATAATCTTTCAAGAAATTATCAGAAAAGCCTCTAGCTTATCCTCATTTCATATAATGTTTGCTGATGATTTTTTTTATAGATGCTATTCTATGAATTAATGAAGACTCCATTTATTCCTATGCTCTCCAGTGTTTTTAATAGGAATAGGTGTATTTTGTCAAAAGCTTTTTCTGCATTTATTGAGATAATCTTATCATTTCTATTACTTCTGTTGTTGCTATGGTCAATTATGCCAAAGATTTTCCTCATATTGAACCAGCACTACATTTCTGGTATAAATCCTAGCTGGTCATAGTGTTTTATCCTCAAGATACATTGCTGTAATCTCTTTGCTAATATTTTATTTAAAAATTTTTGTATCTATATTCATTAGGGAAATTGATCTGTAATTTCTTTCTCTGTTTTGGCTCTTCCCAGTTTAAGTATCAACATGATATTTGTATCATAAAAAGAATTTGGTAGGATTCCTTCTTCACCTATTTTTCCAAATAGTCTATATAGTATTAGAACTAATTGTTATTTAAATGTTTGGTAGAATTAACCTGTAAATCCATCTGGCCCTGGAGATTTTTTTCATAGGGAATTCATTGATGGCTTGTTCAATTTCTATTTCTGAAATGGGGTTAAGTATTTTTTTTCTCTTCTGTTAATCTGAGTAATTCATATTTTTTTAAAATATTCATCCATTTCATTAAAATTGTCAAATTTATTGGCATACAGTTGGCAAAATACCTCCTAATTACTGTTTTAATTTCCTCTTCATTGGTGGTGAATTTGCCATTTTCATTGTTCACACTGGTAACTTGGTTTTCTTCTTTCTTTTTTAAATCAAATTAACCAATGGTTTAGCTATTTCATTGTTTTTTTTTTTTATAAAACTAGGTCTTAGTTTCATTTATTAATTCAATAGCTTTCTTAATTTCAATTTCATTAATCTCTCCTTTTGTTTCCAGAATTTCTTATTTGGTATTTAGTTGGGATTTTTAATTTGTCATTTTTCTAGCTTTTATAGTTGCAAATCCAATTCATTGATCTCCTCTTTCTCTATTTTATTCATGTAAGCATCGAAAGATATAAAACTTCCCCTAAGAACCACTTTTGCTGCATCCTGTAAGTTTTGGTATGTTGTCTCATTATTGTCATTCTCATGGATCAAGTTATTGATTGTTTCTAACATTTGTTGTTTGACCCATTCATTCTTTAGGATTAGAATATTTAGTTTCCAATTAATTTTAATCTATCTTTACATGGCCCTTTATTACATATAATTTATATTGAATCATGATCTGAAAAGGATGCTTTTAATATTTCCATTTTATAGAAGAGTTCATCCTATTCACACTCACAGTTATGATTACTATCTGTGTCTTTCTCTCCATCCTATTCCCCCCCTCCATTTATGCTTTTTTTTCTCCTTTCTCCCTTACCCTCTTCACCAGAGTTTTGCTTCCTTCAGTCTGCCCTCCCTTCTATCACACCTCCTTTTTCTCTCCCTTTTTCCCTTGCCACTTTTTCCTTCCATTCAATCCACCCCTTCCTTTTTTTTCCCCTTTATTTTTCTACTTCCTATAGGGTTAGTTAGACTTCTATATCTGAGTATATTATTCCCTCTTTGAACCAAATTTGATGCAAGTAAGGTTCAAACAATACTCCTCTCCTTCTACTGTAATAAGTCTTTGTGCTTTTTCATGTGATGTAATTTACCTATTTCTATCCTCTCCTTTCCTCTTCTCCCAGTACACTCCCATCTCACTACTTAATTACATTTTTTTATCTTCTCATCAAAGTCAGCTCACACCCACACCCTCTGTCTATGTATACCCCTTCTTAATGTCATAATAAACATATGGTTCTCAAGAGTTACAAGTATCATTTTCCCTTGTAGGGATGTAAACAGTTTGCCCTTATTGAATAACATTTTTTCCTTTCCTGTTTACCTATTTATACCTCTCTTCAATCTTGATTTTGATGACCAAATTATCTGTTGAGCTCTGGTCTTTTCATCAGTTAGGTTTGGAAGTCCATTTGGAAGTTTCATTGAAAGTCCATCTCCTCCCCTGAGAGATTATGCTCAGTTTCACTGGGTAGTTGATACTTGGTTGTAATCCAAGCTTCTTTGCTTTACAGAATATTGTATTCCATGCCCTCTGATCTTTTAATGTAGAAGCTCCAAGAACTTGCATAATCCTGACTGTGATTCCATGATATTTAAATTGTTTCTTTCTGATTGCTTGCAGTATTTTTTCTTTCAACTGGTAATTTTGGAATTTGACTACAATATTCCTTGGCATTTTTGTTTTGGGATCTCTTTCAGGAAGTGAGTAATGCATTTTTTCAATGACTAATTTACCCTCTGTTTCTAGGACCTTAGCGCAGTTTTCCTTGATGATTTCTTGAAAGATGCTGTTTTGGCTCTTTTTTTTTATCATGGTTTTCAGGCAGACTGATTTTTTTTTTAATTATCTCTTTTGGACCTATTTTCCAGGTAAGTTGTTTTTCCAATGAGGTATTTTATGTTTTCTTCTCTTTTTCATTCTTTTGATTTTGTCTGACTGATTCTTAATGTCTCATAGAGTCATTAGCTTCCACTTGCTCAATTCTAATTTTTAATGAATTGTTTTCTTCAATTAGATTCTGTACCTCCTTTTCCATTTGGCCCATTTTACTTTTTAAGGACTTCTCTTCAGTGAGTTTTTGTGCCTCCTTTTCTATTTGGCCAATTCTACATCTTTAGGGAGTTTTTTTCTCACTGTACTTTTTTTTTTTTACATTGGGAAAATTGTATTTTTAAGGACTTTTCCCTCTACACTCAGCTTTTATCCTTCCTTTTCCAAGCTATTGATGTTCTCTTGCATACCTCTCATTTCTTCACCCAGTTTTTCTTCTACTTCTCTTATTGGACCTTTAAAACCCTTCCTCAACTCTTCCAAGAAGATTTTTTGGGCTTGAGACTTGTTCATATTCCCCTTTGAGTTTTCAAATGTGGGTGTATTGACAATGTTGTTGTCTTCTGAATTTGTGCTCTGATCTTCCCTGTTCCCATAGTAAGAATCTACAGTCATTGTCCATTTCTGTTTTTTGCTCATGATGTTTGCCTATTTCCTGGCTTTTAAAGTTTAGGTCTCCTGCTGGATCACAAGGGGCACTGATCCAAGCTTCTTATGCTGGGGGCCAAGGACCTGATCATTGGCTTTGTGTTCTGGGGCATCAGGTACTGGCAGCTGAAGGCTATAGGTGTCTGACAGTTTACCTGGTGCTGAGCTGAGGTCAGCAACACTGAAGCCCTCAGGGTAGAGGGAGGTCTTGCCCCAGAAGGACCGCTGCTCTGAAGCACCAGAAGATTTGGCTGTTGGAGGATACCTGCCTACCTAAAGTTGTTATTCCTAAAGTTGTTCTGAAAGACCTAGAGGTTTGACTGGTAGATCTACTGGTTCCCATGCTTCTGTTAAGGCACTGGGGAGGGGTAGTTCTGGTATTGGGGCTTGCCTGCTCCACCACCCTGGGCCTCAGGATCTGCTGCTGGTTTGCTGCAGTGAGGATTGCCAGTAGCTTGCTAGGACACTTCTCATCCTATACTGCTCCCTTTCCATCAGAGTGAGAAGGATCTGAGCTTCCCATGTTAAAAGACTGCAACACCCCATCTTTCTGCTTTTTATGTTTCAGGGTTTTTCTGGGGTGATATTTTCTTGGTTTTTGGAGGTCAATAAGAGAGAGTGAGAATGCCTTACTTCTTTCTCTACTTTCTTGGCTCCTGCAAATCCTCTTTCAAGAAATTATCAAGAAAAACTGTCCAGAGATTCTAGAACCAGAAGGTGAAATAGATATTGAAAGAATCCACTGATCCCCTACTGAAAGAGATCTCAAAAGGAAAACTCTCTGGAATATTATAGCCAAATTCCAGAGTTTCTAGGTAAAGGAAAAATACTGCAAGCAGCCAGAAAGAAACAATTCAAGTATGATACAGCTAAAGTTCTGACAACACAAGATTTAGCAGCTTCTACTTTAAAAGAAACAGAAGGTTTGGAACTTGATATTCTGGAGTGCAAAGGAGCTAAGATTACAAACAAGAATCATCTACCTAGCAAAACTGAGTATAATCTTTTGGGGGAGGGGAGAATGGACATTCAATGAGATAGAGGACTTTCAAGCATTTTTCACAATAAGACCAGAACTGAACAGAAAATTTGATTTTCAAATACAAGACTCAAGGGAAGTATAAAAAAATTAAACAAGAAAGAGTAATCATAAAGGACTTAATAAGGTTAAACTGTTTAAATTCCTACATGGGAAGATGATATTTGTAACTCATAAGAACTTTCTAGTTATTAAGGCAGGTAGGAGTATATATAGACAGTAGGCACAAGTGAGAGTTGAATGTGAAGGGATGATATCTAAAAAAATAAAATTAGAGTGAGAGAAGAATGTATTGTGATAAAGGGAAAAGGAGAGGTAGAATGGAGTAAATTATCTCACATAAAGGGAGCAAGAAAAAGCTTTGTACAGTGAAGGGGTGGGGGAGGGGAAGTGGAGTGAGTGAACCTTATTCTCATTAGAATTATCTCAAAAAGGGAATAGCATACACACTCAATTCTATATAGAAATCTATCTTACTCTACAGAAAAGTAGGAGGAGAAGGAGATAAGAGAAGGGAAGTGATGGACAAAAGGGCAGATTTTGGACGGGCATAGTTTGAAGCAAAACAGTTTTGAGGAGGGACTGAATAAAAGAAGAGAGAAAATCAAATATACAAAGGAGGAAATAGGATGGAGGGAAATACATTTAGCAATAGTAACTATTAAAATTTTTTGAAGCAAGTTTCTCTGATAAAGGCCTCATTTCTCAAATATATATTGAACTGAATTAAATCTATAAAAATAAGAGTCATTCCCCAATGGATAAATGATTAAAGCAAATGGACAGTTGTCAAATTAAGTAATCAAAGCTATCTATAGCCACATGAAAAAGTGCTCTAACTCATTATCAATTGGAGAAATGCAAATTAAAACAGTTCTTAGGTACTATCTCATACCTCTTAGATTGGCTAATAGGAAAGTAGAGGAAAATGACAAATGGTGGAGGGGATGTGGTCAAAATGGGGCAATAATGCACTGTTGGTGAAGTTGTAAACTGGTTCAACAATTCTATAGAGCAATTTGGAACTATGCCCAAAGGGCTATAAAACCATGCATACCCTTTGACCTTGTAATACCACTACTAGGTGGTATTTCCCAAAAGAAATAATAAAAGGAAAAGGACCTATATGCACAAAGCAGCTTTCTTCTGGGAGTAAAGAATTTGAATTTGAGAGGGGGACCCATCAACTGGGGAAAGGTTGAACAAGTTGTGGTATGTGATTATGATGGAATACTCTTATGCTGTGGGAAATGTTAAGGGGAATGCTCTCAGAAAAGACTAGAGTGTCTTTCATGGGCTGATGCAAAATGAAATGTACTGTGTACAAAGTAACAGCAATATTGTAAAATGATCAGCTGTGATTCTCAGCAATACAATGATCCAAGACAACCCTAAAGGACTTATGAAAAATATTATCCATCTCCAGAGAAAGAACTGATGATGTCTGAATACAGATTGAAGCGTATTTTTTTAAAATTTATTTTTCTTGAAGTTTTTTTGTTTCTGTTTTCTTTCATAACATGACTATTATTGAAATGTTTTGTATGACTACACATGTATAAGCTATATTAAATTGCCTACCTTATCAATGAAGGAGGGGTTGGGTAGATAGCTAAAACTTTTCAAAGTTTTATAAAGGAATGTTAAAAATTGCTTTTATATGTTACTAGGGAAAAATAAAATTTAAAAAAGAAGAGCACACTTCTAATCTCTTATACCCCACATCGTCCACAAGGCATTTGGAGGGAAAGCATGAGACAGAGTTGAGTTCTGTTGCCTGTTGCCACAGAATTATGGGCTGAGGATGAGAAGAAGTGGGACAGTTGGGAGTGGTGCAACAAGACAATTACTTGGAGTGGATCACAAGGCACAAGCCCACTGGACAACCCTGGACTGCTACCAACCAGGGAGCTAGTAGAAAAGTACTGAATAAGTGAGTTCAGGATTGGGGATTAGCCTTCTCTGCTTTTAGTTCAAGGAAGATGTCTTGTTAGGGTTCCTGATCTCTTACTTGGTGAATATAGCTGACATCATTTCTCTTCTTGTGAGTATTTTTTGGGAGAATTTTGCAAGTTCATGGTGATTAGAAAAAAAGTCTAGCCTTCTATCTTTTTGTCATGTGACTCTAATCAGAGAGCACGAGTCAGAGACATGGCTCCTTATGGCAGGAGTGGGTAGATGTGGATCTTAACAACAGGGTACATAGATTAACTTTCAGTAGCAATAACCTCCTAATGGCAGTAGAGTAATTGCTGACATAAGAAGCGGGAAAACACAGGTCCACTGTAGCCCATTTCTTATTATAATATAAATAATAATAGCAACTAACATGTATGCATAGCACTTGAAAGTTTAAGTATTTCACTTTTATTGTCTCATTTCTTACACACAAAACTCTGTGAATGAAATACTAGTACTACCACCATTTTACAGATAACAAATTGGTCATGAGAAAGATTGACATGTATAATAACATTAATAACAATCAACAACTAGCATTCATATGCACTTTAAGGTTTACACAGTGCTTTATATCCACTATCTCATTCACAACATCCCAGCCTGAAATCAAATGTAAATGTAATATGTATTTGAAGCAGGATTTGAACTCACATCTTACTGGATCCAGTTTCAGCATAACATACCCTATGCCACCTAGCTATCTTGAAACAAACAAACAAAACTAAATAATGTCCTGATTTTGCATAAGAATCTAAATGTTCTTACTTGTAATAATAGTCCTAGTGATCACTGAAATCATGGATATTCTGGAGTAAGCTCCAGTTGTTGAATTTTCAGTGTGTGCATTTATACCTTAGGATTTAGTCACTGCTACAAATCAAGGTTTGATTTAGTGTTTTGTTGATCATCTTAGACCTAAGTGATAATGTGGATTAACCTTAAAAGTCTATGTGTATAATTTTCTTTTGTGAGCTTAGTTGACCAACACATTCCTGTATTGTTCTTTAAACATTGCTTGTGCTTAGAAGGAGTGTAGTAGAAGGCACAGGGAAGGAAGTCACCATCAGGCTTCAGACCTGGTGACTATTGGATGATGATAACAATAATAACAATGATAACAACAATAATAAGCATTTACATGCCATTTTAAGGTTTGCAAAGTGTTTTACAATCATTATCTCTTTCACACCATGCCTGAAGTCCAAGGTAAAGAAAATGGAAAACTCCAGAGAATATATGAAATTTTTATTTTGTCAGTTTGGGGAGTTCCCAGTGTGGGAACTCTTTCTACCACTAAAGATCACAGCTCATTTAGGACTTAGTAACTAGCATTTAGAAAGTTGATTGAAGTACATATAGCTTTACTTAATGAGATTAATAAGGTTAAGATCAAATGAAATAATATTTGTAAAGTGCTTAACACAGTACCCCCACACAAAGTAGGTGCTTCATAATTACTTTTTCCCTTCCCCTTGGAGTGATTCTCCTAGGGTTATGAAATCAATGAGTAATAGGCACTTCAAAGAATAATAATTGAAGTTTGTGGAATTGTAAAGAGTATGGCTCTTGTGAGAAAGGAGCATTATCCAAATTCTGTTACAAAAGAACAGTAGGAAACTCCTTGGTACCTGAGAGAGGCAAATTTAGGACAATAGGAATGAATTAGCTTTTTAAGTTAGATAAGCTCATTATTTGAAGTAGTTTAGGTTAAAAATATAAATGGCTTTGAGGAAATGAGCTGAATTATAAAGACAGAATCAAAATGGTTATTGGCAAAAATTAAAATATTAGAGGACATACCCCTCATGTTTCAACTTGGCATTGTGCCTATCTGCACCATCTATCATTACCATAATCAATATTGATGTGGGAATTCTCGTATTCTAGTGGTGAGGAAAATATGGATAAAAGTACTGTCTTGGACTTCTTTTGAATTGTTGTAAAATGCTTGAACTGATGAAGATAAGTCAAGAGTGTGATGAGATGTTGATACAACCCATTCTTAGTTCAGCCTTGTTCTTTCCAACATGTTAAACAATGGCCTCAATGAAGGTAGATCTGACATACTTATCAAATTTGTGGAAGACTAGATTAAGAGAAATGGCTAACATTCTTGGTGAAATTGCATCACAAATAGTTGTTCACATGCTAGAATGTTGGGTTTAAGTTAGCAAGGTAAAACAATAGAAATAAGATAAAGCCCCATACTTGGTTAAAAAAGAAAAAAAAACAATTCTGCAAATAATTACTTGAAATCTGGAGATGGGCAACTAAAATTAGAATCTGGAAGTTCAAAACCTGGCTCAGCTACTGAATTCTTCTGTAACTTTGAACCAGTCATTTCTAGAATTAGAATCCAGAAGTTCAAAACCTGGCTCATTCATTGAACTCTTGTCATTTTTTCCTTATGTTTCCTTATTAAAATGACATATTTTAATGTGATCTAAACTATTAAACAAAATTAGAATGGAAACAGATTATATATTTTAATAGCTATGACATAGCTTGATCACAAAAGATAGAACATTAGACTGAAAAAAAAAGTTTTGCATTAACAAAATCAGTGCAAGTAGGATAAGAGAATCTATCTACTGGAAAAAGAAATCTTTGTCAAGCCAACAAGTCAACAAACATTTATTAAATGCTTACTATGTGCCAAGCACTGTGCTAAGGACTGGAAATAAAATACAAATAAAAATAGAGTTTCTGATCTCATGTATCTTAAATTCTAATGTGAAAAGAAAAAGAAAAGAAACTGGTGGAGAAACAAATTCAGATTAGGAGCAGACCCAAGAGAGGAATAGAATGGACGTAGCTGGCCCAGGTGGTCCCTTAAAATTGAGGTCCCAAGAGGAACTCACCAATCAGACTAGAGGGCAACAGACAAGATGAGAATGCTGTTGGAAAAATGATGGAGAAAGAAATCTGGAAAGTCAGAAGTGGATTTAGGAGAGGAGTCCAGAGTTGTATTGAGTATAGGAGATGGAGTGCTAAAATGGAAGGGCCACTGGTTCTGAAATCAGAGCACCTGGATTTAAATCTCCCTTGTAACACTGTGTGATCTTGGGCAAGCCATAAAATGGGAGGGCTAGTCTACATATCCTCTGAGATCCTTTCTAGCTGTAGAGTATGATCTTATAAGAGTCACATATCCAAGATTTTATAGAGACAACACAAAAGATAAAATAACTAAAACAAAAGCCTTTTCCCCAGTAAATTAGTGGACAAACATATAGACAAACAACTATCACAAGATTTGCAAACTATTGTTTCTCCAAATCAGTGTTATTTGGAGAAATGATCACCAAAACAAACCCAAGGTTTCACATCCCATTCAGCAAATGGGTAGATGACAACAGATAGGAATAATAGCTATTGGAGGTGAATATTGCAGAAAGACAGGAATAATAATGATCAATTGTTACCATTGTGAAGAAGCTCAAATATTCTGGAAAACAACTAGTTATTGTACAAAGGAAGTGACTCATATAATCATATTCCTTAACTCAGAAACCCACTACAAGACATATATACTTAAAGGAAGTGACTAGAAAAATGAAGGTTCCTAAGCACTTTCACCTTGGTGGAAGCATTATTTTTTTATTATCAAAGATCCAGAAACAATGTACATAACAACTGATTGGGGAATGACTAAAAATTGCTTTATGTGGATATGATAGAACATGCAAAACCATAAGAAACCATTGAAAATCAAGAATTCAAAAAAGTATAAGAAAACTTTCATGAAGTTATATGAAGTCAAGCAAGTAGAAACAAGAAAATAATATATATGACTACAAAATGTAAATACAATGAACAAAAACAAAACAAAATTGCACACTGTGTAACTATAATAACCAAGCTTGAACCCAAAGAAGAAATGAAAGCATATACCTCTTCTCTGCAGAAGTAAGGAAGCTATGGGTACAGAATGTTGCTTATATTGTTGGATTTAATTGATGTGTCAGTTGATTTTATTGAACTGCTTTTTTATCCTTCTTTTTTACCTATTTTTCTTTTGCAGGAGATGTAGGAAATGAAACAGGTGTATTAGAATGAAGCAAAATATATTAAGAAAAAATTTAACTATGAAATGTTTGGGCTAAGTGATCTTTAACTTTTTTTTTCAGTTTTGATTCCCATCAGAATGAGGTGAAGGCTTGTATTAGAATCATCTTGAATAGGCCATTGAGAGTCTATTGTTAAATTTTCAATGTGATCATTGACACCTTGGAAGTTGGAAAATGCTACAAATCAGGACTTGGTGTTTCTATTGTTATTATTATTGTTGTTGATTTTCTAAACTTAAGAAAGTAATGAAGTAAACAATGAAAACTGAACTTAAAAGTTTGTCATGCATACTCCACTCCCCCCCAGTAATTGTGAAATATTTACTAGCACACTATTGGATAAAGAAGTTATAGGGGACTACAATGCCAGTAGAGACACGCAATGTGATAAGACAGCCAAAGAAGGTAACCCAGGCTTAGCCCACTTTTATTAAAATACATTATCCAGAATGTGAGAGGTAGTAATTTCACCAGACTATGCCCAAGTCAGATTATACCTGAATCATTGTATCCATTTCTTGGTGTAGTTTTTAGAAAGAAAATTGGCCAAGTGTCATTCACCTGGAAATAAACAGTTCTGTAAGGTATATTGTGGAATGTGATTCGTGATTTGGTTGAAGGTTGAAAAGGTTGGGGGGGTGAGGTCCTTTTAAACTCAATGATGGTTATGATGATAATAGCTATTCACCCCCACAAAAAAAAACTGAAATAAAATTTCATTAAATGAAATTGATTTTATTAGTCTAACAATAGAATTCAATGAGCTTAACAATAATATATATGCATACAAATATATATACACACACACATAAATGCTTTATATATGTGTGTATGTGTATATGTGTATACACACACACACACATATATATACATATATATATATATACATATACAGAGAGAGAGAGTTACTTTTCTTATTATTATTCTATCCTTGAAAGATTCAATTGTGACATAAGGACAGTATTCTCTGTCTAGATGATTGGAGGCACACATGCCAAGTTCAGTACAGGTAAATATTTTCTTCTGATATAGGCTTTCAGTATATTCAACTCCAAAGTCAAAGAAAGGCAATTTCAGGGTACTTGCTGTATTTACTTGTATCAAACCCCTTTTAGGACTCTGTGGCTATTGGCACCCAACCACTAAGCAGCCCTGAGTGTTCTGAAAAAAGATAGAAATTATTGATCAATCATTTGAAAACCCAAAGGTAAAAAAAAGATCAGCCTAGTATACTGTTGCATCACAGATAAATACATGGATTTTCTTTATCTTTACTTTTTTCCTACATCTTTCTCTAACCCAACCAAACAAGGTTGGGGTGGGAGGTGAGGAGAATACTCATCAAGTGTTATAATTTGTGGAACATTTTTAAAGAGCTCCCTTATGTTCAAACTAGAACTATTAAGGGCCTTATGAATTGGAGATTTGGCCCATCTGCCAAAGGCTATTGCTGAATATTTCAGTCTAAGTGTCAGCTCCACACATTGTCAATCCTTTCAGCAAAAGCTATAGCTCCCCTCTTTCTTATGAATTAATTTATAACGGTATTCAGTTATTTTAAACTGAGGCCAAACTATGTCCTAACTTATAAATTAATTGAAAATGAGCTTTAAAAATAATTATGGTTTGTTATAGTTATATTTTGTTAGGTATATTAACAAGAATGCTTAATATTCAGATAAAAACAGTAATCAAAGAAAGCATATGATCTCAAAATGTTTTAGCATTCTGTTTTACACAGAGTGATACCTTCTTGAATAGGGAGTTAATTTCTCAGAGAGCTACTCTTCCAAAGTAGAAAAAATCATTTTAGACAATATTTAGTCAATTGCTATGCCTTTGCTAAATATAAACTACCTCTACAATCCAAGTGGAGAGACATAAAGAGCTAGTCTTTCCTGTTTATTTTCCCTTGCTATAAATAACTCTCTGAAATTAAATATTAGAAAGTATTCAAGGATAGCAGGATAATACCTGGCATTTGTATATAGTTCCTTAAGATTTGGAAAGTATAATACCCACATTATCTTATTTAAGATTCACAACAATCCTTTGAGTTTGGTACTACAGGTATTTATCATCCTCAGAATCATCCTTTTAACTCCATATTATAGTTTAAGAAAATGAAGCTCAGAAACATAAAGTGAATTGCCTATCATTGAAAGGTTGTTAGTGACCTAGCCACTGTAGAAAAACATCTACCCTTTCCTCTTCCCAACAACTCAAAGCAGAACTACCTCACATGGTGCTAAGAAGAAAGAGACTGGAAGATTGAAAGGTCATATACTCTTGTTGGGGAACTCAAGTTAGGCTTAGCAGCTCCTGAGTTCTTCTAGCTCTACAGCCAATTGTAAGACTTTTTATCATCACATGATCCCAGTAACTCAGGCATTCATGGCTGGAAATAGGCTTCCAAAGTTTCATGTATTAGATTAGGGCCAAACTGGAAATTTCTCACATACTATGCATAACCAACATGGAAGAATAATCTGATCATGTGCTAAGGACTGAGCTCTCATTGACTAATGGCCAATTAACCTCCTTCTTTCTGTGAAGAATAATTGACTAACCCAAAATCAACCTCTTCATTTACTTTGCTGTACTCAAAAACTCAAACAGAGCACATTTTGAACTCATTGTATACAACTCTAATCAACAACAATTACCTGAAGCCTTCGGGAGGCTCAAGTATCACCCTTTTTGCATGCCTTCTCTAGTTTTTTTGTACTAAAGAATCCCAGAAAAGTCCATGAGGCATAGATCTTTTCTCTCCTGAATTTAGATGAGGAAATCATAATCACTCCCATATTCAAAGTTATGTGGAGTCAACAAAGCATTTGACAAAATTTATCAGAGGTAATTGTTTGCCCATTACTTATAAAATAGCTTCATTATTGCTTGTAAAGGTGAAAAAAAAAGAAATAAGTAAAAGAAAATCAAGGTTCCCACCTCAAAAAAGAAAGTCTGGTCCCGACAGAGCTTTAATAGAATAAATGGGGCTCTACTCACAATATTTAAAGACCTAGAGTTAATTGGAAGTAACCTCTCATCATTGGGGAGAGACATCAAGTAGGATTAAGTGAAAACCTTTCTATGATTCCTTTCATCATAAAGGGCTGTCTAATGGGAGGTCTGTACAAAATATTTCCAGCTGTCCCTTTTCACAGAGGGTATATCAAAACATTTTTAGGGGTCTCTTCTAGATTGTGATTTCATAGCAATTCCAGACATACATAAACCCACACACCCACACACACACACACACACACACACACACACACACACACACACCCTGAGGATATATAATATATACATATATGTATATATATGTATATATAATATATATATATAAAATGTGTGTGTATGTGTATATATATATACACATATATATATATCTCTCAGGGTCATTTTGCATAATGCACCCAAGACTTCTCCAAAAGATCACTACAAATGCATAGGGAAATCCAAGTGGATTTCTAATTCTTCTTTGATTCAAGGTTGTTAACTAGGATTAAACATGCTATCTTAAAAGACAAATAGATAAAGAAAAGCCCCAAGGAGGTATGAGGCTTTAATCACTTGTGGTCAATTACTCAAGGTTGCTAGGTCAACAGGCAAGCCTTATCTTATGAACCTCAAGTCTTTAAGTATCTCAGACATCTGTTTGGATTCAACACAAAAAAGGAAGCAAGCAGTCTAGGTCTACTTAAAGGTAAAAAAAAAAGAACACATATGAGTTATCATTTTGTGTTCTAGGTAAACAAAAGTGGTTGGATGATCTTGAACAAATGAGTATGGTAATAAAACAGATATTGTTGGTATATAAGTATTCAAAAATGGTTTCAGCTAGGTAGTGCAGTGGATAGAGAGCTGGGCTGGGAGCCAAGAAATTATTGTTGTTATTCAAGTGTTTCAGTCATGTCTGACTCTTTGTGATCCCATTTGGGGTTTTCTTGGCAAATATACTGGAATGGTTTGTCATT
Source organism: Vombatus ursinus (assembly GCF_900497805.2). Classification (NCBI taxonomy): domain Eukaryota; kingdom Metazoa; phylum Chordata; class Mammalia; order Diprotodontia; family Vombatidae; genus Vombatus; species Vombatus ursinus. The sequence goes on from NW_020951957.1 coordinate 2,708,435, forward strand.
TCCTTTTCTAGTCCATTTTATAGATGAGGAAACTGAGGTAAACAGTGTTAGGTGACTTGCCCAGAGTCATAGAGCTAGTAAATGTCTGAGGCTGGATTTGAACTCAGGTTTCCCTGACCTCAGGCCCAGAATTGTCCACTATACCACTTGGCTCCCCTAAAAGAAACTATATGTATAAAAATATTTATAGCAACTCCTTTTTTGTAGTGGAAGAATTGGAAATTGAGTGGATCCCCATCAATTGGTGGATGGCTAAACAAGTTGTGGTAAATGATGTGACGGAATACTATTGTGCTATAAGAAAAGATGAGCAGAATGCTTTCAGAAAAACTTAGGAAGGCATACGTGAACTGAGGTGAAGTGAAAGGAACAGAAGCATGAGAACATTGTACGCAGTTACAGCAATAACATGTGATGATCAACTATGAATGGCTTTAGCTATTCTCAGTGACACAATGATCCAAAACAATTTTGAAGGACTTATGATGAAAAATACTATCCATCTCCAGAGAAAGAACTGGTGGAGTGTGAATGCAAATTGAAGCATACTTTTGTTTTGGTCTGAATTTTCTTTTGCAATGTGACTAATGTGGATATGTTTTGCCTGACTTTATGCATGTAATTGATATCAAATTAGTTGCCTTCTCAAGGAGGAGGAAGGGGTGGGAGAGAAGAAGAGAATTTGAAACTCAACATTAAAAAAAAAGTGTTATTTTTTTACATGTAAGGGAGAAAAAAAAGTAATTTAATTTAAAAATGGATTACATCATCTTTAAAGTGGCTTCCTCTATTAAAACTTATGAACTTTGTCTATGCACTTTCTATGCCCATGGATATCCTTCTTTTCTATTCCTTAATCTTTCCTAGACCTTAACCTTTATGCCAATAATTTCCTTACCTCAAGTCTCCCGTAAACTTCACTTTTCATAAATTTTAGGTTAAACTCTTGAAATATTAGAACCTAGCTTTTTAGATGGAAGAGAATAGCTGCTTCTGCACTATATCCATATATGCATATACTCTTCTATAAAACCCAATTAAAATATTTTATTGATGGCTTTTACTTTTATGTCACAAACATTTGTGGATATATTTTTCTCCTCTTGTTCCTTCTCTCCCAGCAAATCTTCACTAAAAGTTACAAAAATTAAAGGCACATTGACCACATCTGACAATGTATTCAAAATTTCATACCTGAAGATCTCTATTTATCTGAAAAAAGAAATCAACATTTATCAGCAGCAGCAGCAGCAACAGCAGCCTTATCTTTCTACTAGATTGTCATTCTCTGAATGCATATCTCCTAATTATAATGCCATAAACCCTATAAATGCTTTAAAAAACATTTAGGAGTTGCATACTTACTGTTTTCATTGCAAGGAATGTCTAGGATAATATCTTTGGGACAACTTGGCAGAAGCTTAGATGATAACATGGAATCTCAATGATAGAGATGATAAAAAAGAAGAAAGAAGCATGTCTTTATAAATAAATACAAATGAAATTCAAATAGTTCTGCTTTCCATTCCCAGGACTGTTCCGCTGATATCTATGCCTTTTGGCTATGGGCAATGTCACATACACACACATTAATGAACAAAATCATCAGAAGGTTACTTACAGATGTCTGGAGTGAGTTTCTACTTTCCAAAGATGTACATAATAAGCCCTCTTCCCACCCAGGCAGGAGATCCTTTGTGCGTTTGTGAAATAACATTGCAAGGGACATAGTAGTTCATAGATACTACAAAATTAAAATATTAGCGAAGTCTTGGGGTGAGGATTGTTTTAGTATTCCTCAAGTTACTTGTACATTTTTATTAAGTGGTTTGACTAGGTAAATGATAGGGAGCCTATTCTCAGGGCATCTGCTAAGCAATTTCTTTCAATTTCTCTGATTTTACAGGTAGTAAGATTCTGAAAAGAGAAACTATGGCAAACTCTGGCCTGAATTTATTTTACCAAGCTCTCTCACTATCTGAAGGCTGTTAGTGATTTATCCTCTGTCACCACTGTATCTCCACTAATGCACCATCATGCATAGCTGATGTTTCAGATGTCGAGCCATCACTCTTCCCAAAGTCACAACTTTATGCTTGTGTCAGGTATTGTCTAGCATAATCTATTTAGTGACTATATTTTACTTCCTCTAGTTTCTGAAGAATCTAGAATTTGGAATTGAATATTTACTATTTTCTTTCTGCTAAAATACATACTCTAACCAAGAGATTATGCATGCAGAAAGTGTGCAGGGGGCTTGAAGATAACAAATGATACATTGAGCCTGGCCTAATGTGGTTTTACTGGAGTAGAAACAGTGGTAATAAATCACCTGCCAATGTTGATAATAAAATACTGCATTGGCCTCCATCAGCCACAAGAGAAAGGTTAAATGTTATTTCTCACAATAACCATGTGGTCTTCATAGCTGACACCTTCAATATTAAAGCCTATCATTATTTTCTGTAAAAAGCATTTGATCTTTATTCCTAATGGAATATTCTTTAGAAAGCACGAAGTTTGCAAACCTCTAATATCCTTGAAATCCCTTCATTCATTTTATGGCTATTGTAGCATGCAAAAATGGTCTTCCACTTGGGTGGGAAGAGGGCTCATTATGTAGTGGGCAGCTTGGGGAAGTAGAAACTCACTCTGGTCAACTGTAAGTAACCTTTTAATGATTTATTTCATAGGAACTCAGCTTTAGCAGAGGCTTTGGAAATTGGAAATATTATCCCTCAATGAGCTCAGTGATTTATTGTCTTGTTCATTTATTATATCAAACCCACTATTTTTGTTCAGCTTATATCCCTTGTACCTTTACCTCAATGACAGACCTCATTCTCAGGCCCATTCACCTTGGTCTTCCTTGTCCAGAGATTTTTTTTCTTTTTTTTTCAATTAACCCTTACCTTGGAATAGGATTAAAATGGTTTTAGATATTCTTCAAAGAGAATTGATGTTCAGCAAGAGTAGAAATGTAGATGTGTATGAGTCTATGTGAACCATGATATAGCTGCCTTAGTCTAAATGGAAATATAAGATGGACTTCCCTATTTATGACTATGTCACCAATTTCAATCATCTCTATGAAAACCTTGGAGTTATCTCTCTTATATTTAATTCATTACCCAGTCATGTTGATTCTTCCTATTAGCCACCTCTCATATGTACCCTGTTCTTTCCTGTCCATTACCAGCACTATGACAACCCAGTTCTATGTCTGGGTTATTGTAACAACCTTATCACTGGGCTCCTTCTCTTTCTCCTCTCTCTACTCCATAATATACTCAAGTGTTATCATAGAAATCTTAAAACACACTTGAACTAAGTTACATTAAAAAAAAAAAAGCAAAAAGGAACAAACAGGTCTCATTATGTCCAGGATAAAGTACACATATTTAAACTCGGGTCTTCCTGACTTTAGGCCCAGCACTCTATCCACAGATAGTCCTTGTCTTTAAGTTACAACATTTATGCCTTTATGCAAGTCAGTAATAAAAATTTTAAGCTGCACAAGACCAAGAATAGATCCCTGGGGCATTTCAAAGGAGTTTTCCTTCTAAATTGATATGACTCTGTTAAAATACCTACTCTTTGGATCCAGCCATTCATCCTGTTCTGCATCTATCTAATAATTCTATCTTCTACCCAAAATCTCTCCACCTTTTTGGCACAAAAATGGAATTAGAGAATTTAATAAATGTTTTGTTAAAATACAGTTATCTATAAATATAAGTTTAGGATTTCAGTTCTAGAGTCCTAGACTGTATGGCAGGTGACCTGTGTTCTAGTTTCTATTCTAGATGTAATTAGATGTTTGTGGTCATTAAAAGATTTTTTAGTTTCTCCAGGCCTCAGTTTCCCAATCTGTAAAATGACTAAAGTCCCTTTCAGACCTTAATTTAAATCTAAATTAAAATAAAAATAAAACAAATCCTCCTCAAAGTTAGAAGTAAGACCAATTTTTAAAACTTAGAATTTTACAAAAAAAAATCAAGGAAAACTTAAAGAACTGCATTTCTACTGAAATGATAAAATTATTATTGCTGATTTTATTGGTATTTTAAAATGTCTGTGTTGTCATCAATTCAAAAAAGGAAATATAGAACCAGTTTATCAAATGCATAGTTACACTAACAATTTTTTTACACTCCATCTTCTGACTTAAAAAGGTAGGCAATATAGGACTATTTATCAGACTGTCTCCAGGTAACACCAATGGCCTGTATTTTTATAGTCCTTTTGAAGGTAAAATATTTTTGTATTGCTTAGATGGTTATTAATAGTGAATGCTATTTCATTTTCTTTAATGTTCAGCCATAAACACAAGCACTGATGTACTCAAAGAAATAATTATTTTCTATTATATTAATATTCATTTTAATTAGGATCTAGGCTTTTTATTTCCTCATTCAGGGACCAGACACTATAGGTTAGTCAGCCAGTCTCAGAAGGACATAACTAAGAGAGGAGATTGTCCTAATACTTGGGGTATACGGTCCTCCGTATTGGGCAGGACCCCACAAAAGTAGTAGAACTTACTTCTGTTTAGAGTATAAACAGAATCTAAACTAGGTGAGTTCTTGCCCTTAGGGAATAAGCCCATTTCCTTACACTCTTCCATTAGAGTTTAGGGTGACTCAGGTCTTGAAGGAGAAAACAAACCAGAATGATCTGGGTGCAGATGGATTCCACTGTCCAGATTGCTGGAAGTGGTTGAATCTCACAATCAAGCCATGTTCTCAGCAGTGGGAGCTGAAGACTTTTAGCCCACTTCCTTGTTTAAGTGTCCACCAATCAGGGTTGATTTTCCCTGTCAAGGTATTTCCTTTCAAAAATAAATAAATAAATAAGTAAACAAACAAACAAAATAAATAAATAAATAAATAAATAAATAAATAAGGCATTCAGAGTGTCCATTAGGGGTGTTTGGTTATCAAGAGAAACCACTGACCATCAATTAATTCATTATTTCTTTGCCTAATTAATAAATTATTAATTACCCAGAAACTCTGTCTCATATTTTTCATTCATCACAGTACCACTATAATTGTAGGGTATTGTACAACACTTTATTATTACTAATGTTAATTTGTGTTTAATAGTATCAGATGTCCAACCTTTGTGATCCCATTTGGGGTTTTCTTGGCAATGATGCTAGAGTGGTTTGTCATTTCCTTCTCTAGCTCATTTTACAGATGAGGAAATTGAGGCAAGCAAGATTAAGAGACTTCCCAGTGACAAAATTAGCACATGTCTAAGGCCAGATTGAACTCAGATCTTCTTGATTCCAGGCCCTGTGCTCTATCCATCACAATACTTAACTGCTCTACTGATGTAAAATAACAATTCAGTTATTTCTATTCATTTACTACAACCCCAATCTTAAATCATAAAAACTAAAAAAATCCCTTATTTCTCTATCCTGCCAGATGAACAGATGAACCACTGTAAATTATAACATTATACATGTCCCAAAATTCTCTCTTCCAAAATGAAGTCCCCTATTACCACCTGCCTGCTGGATGTTTTCAAATAAATGTCCTATAAATACTCCAAAAGTAGCATGTCCAAAATATTTCTCTATATTTCCACCCTTGTTTTTTTTCCAAAATTACCTATATTTGACTAGAAAATCATCCTTCCAGTTGTCTAGATTTATGTTGGTAGAATCATCCTGGATCCTTCTCTCTTCCTCAGTCCCCATATCCAATCAGCTTCTAAACCCAGTCGATTTTATTTTCGCAGCATCTCTTCTACTGACCCCTCCTCTTCATTCACAAGGTTACTCTAACCTCCTATTTGGTATCCCTGTTTCTTGTCTCTCTTCTTTCCAGTTCATCCTCCTCATAAAGAACAAACTATCCATAGACCACAGGTATCCCAGTATTGGTCACCTAGTCAATAATTTTAGAATAAGGTGATTCTACTACTTGAGACAGAGAACCTTAGAGATTACATAATCTATTACTTTAAATATTTAGAAACTGAAGCCCAGAGAGGATTTGAATCCAGATTCTTAAAATCCAAATCCATCAAACTTTTGCACAATCTTTTGGGAGACTTTCACTGCCAGTGCACCTATAAGATTAAAAATTACTTTTCATCTTGCCTCTTAAAACTCTTTACAACATAACTCCATGATTCCTTTCTACACTATGGGACATTACTCCCTTCATACACCCTATGTTTCAGACAAACTGTAATATTAAGTGTTTTTCAAACACAGCAATCCAGATACTATCCCTGAGTCAGGAATATACTGCCTCTTCATCTCTACCTCTTAGAACACTAATTTTGATTCAAAGAGAGTATTGGGTTCAATAATCTAGAAAAAGAAATAGGAACAAATAGCTGCCCATTGACTGGGAAAAGGCTGAAGAAATTGTTATATGTTTATATAATAGAAAAAATTGAACTTTAAGAAATGACACAGAAGATGAATTCAGAGGAATATAGAAAGACATAGGCCATGTGTACAAGTGGTACTGAAAAATAGATATATTATTCATACTCCCCCTTTTTTTTTTTACAAAGAAGTAAATTGTTTTGGATCAAAGTATGTGAATATTACTGTTTTTTAATAATTGATATCTAATATTGAAATCCAGCATGTTATTGCTAAATATATTATCTCACTAAATTATCATTTGTTTTCATTGCTCAATAGCTCATTTGCAAGTAAATTTTGATAGCCATTTCTTGTTAATCTACATTATGGATTATCTGTCTACACCAAGGATCAGTGATTGCCACCAAAACGCAATCTCTTATTTCCACTCCCCACAGCAAAGAACCTTTCCTAGAAGTTATGTCTCAGAGGCAGCTAGGTGGTGCAGTGGATAGACAACTGGCTCTGAAGTCAGGAGGACCTGAGTTCAAATTTGGCCTCAGACCAAACATTTGACACTTACTAGCTGTGTGACCCTGGGCAAGTCACTTAGCCCCAATTGCATAAAAAAGAAAAAAAATGAAAATAGGGGTTATGTCTCACCATTGGTATCTTTGTGGATCCTTCCTTCCTCCCCTCAAATTGGGAATGATATTTCCATCCTTGAAATTTTCAACTAACAATTATTTTTGCTTCTTAGTAATAAAAAATTCCAAAAAATTTCCATATTTATATCATGTTTGTATTTAAAAAAAACTATATATTCTTTTTTTCATTTCATTTTGATAACAATTCTGTGAGATTAATAGTTCAGTTATTTTTATCCTCATGATATAGCTGAGGAAACTGAAACTTAGATAAATTAAGGGATTTACTCTGGTGCAAAAGTGAGTGAGTGGCAGGTGAAAGTTTCATTTGAAGTCAGTCAATCAGCAAAGACTAATTACGTACCTTCACTGTACCAGGCACTGTAATTGGCACTTGGGATACAAAGACAAAAACTGAGAAAGTCCTTGCCCTCAAGGACTTTACATTCTATCGGGCAGAGGTGAAGAAAGTGCATTCACCAACATTGCAGACTACTTTAAAAAGGCACAAAAGAGAGAAATGGAATATAGTATATGGAAAGCATATACTACTAGCAAGCTAGTTTGCCTGGAAAAGAGAGGGTGTGAGAAAGAATACTAATGAAAAAAAAATCCTAGAGGGGAAAGTGCCTGCCATATTGCAGAAGACTTCAAATGCCAGGCTAAGTACTTCATATTCAATCCTAGTGGCAATGAGGAGCCATTGAAGTTTTTTGAGGATGGAAATGACAGTCAAATCTATGTATATTTATAATCCTAGTCTCTTTGGTGGAAGAAAGCGACCTCATATACTGGGTGTCTCCCTAGACTATGGTTTTGGACAATCAGTTGAAAATAAGTTACCATTTTAAAGTGATTTTTCAAATGTTGTTCAATTGACTCAACACTTTTGGTAACCAAAGTGTGTGTAGTTAAATAAGACATTCAGATTAAATAAGAGGTGAGACAGGTCCAATTCTACCTGTAAATGGAATTTTACCCATATTCATGAATCAAGTTAAAATACATAGTGGCATGTATGATGAATCTGGAGACAATCCAGAAAAAGGTAACAATTCAAATAATATGTCATTGAATCCTGAGAGATTAGAGCTGACCTAAAGAATACTACCCTTAACCCCTTGAAGTTTGATGGAAGTAGTATTAGAATAAATGAAAAGAATTAATGCTCTACACAGTAGGTAATAACCTTAAGAAGCTATTGCCCTAGGCTAAAAATATGCAGAAGATAAAGGAGAATGTTTTATAATTTTCTGGTAGATGGGTTCACAATGAGTTAAGAGAAGCTTCATAAGTTAGGAGAGGAGTATGGTACAATAGGGTCTGTGCTAAAACATACAACTTTAATTTTCAGGCTTTCTCCAACCCTTTCTGGACATCACTTTCATTTCTGAGTCTTTGACCACAGGGCCCTCATGTTTCACAGGACCTCCACTGCAGACAAAACTAAACTCCAGAACACAAATAGTTTTCCTTAACCCAGCTCTTTCCCTTCTCCTATGTGCCAATGCCTCAGAGCAGAGGTTCTTTACACTTTTTTGAGTATTTCCCAGCTTCTTTTGGCAGTCTTTTAGAGACTCCTCCAAAGAAGAATGCTTTTAAGTACATAAAATGCCTAAGATTACAAAGAAAAAAAATACTGACATTCAGTTATTAATATACATGTATATATTATATATGTGTGTATGAATATATATATATGTGTGTGTATAGACATATATATATATATACATACAAATATGTATATATTTATGAGGGATGGAGAGAATGGTGGTGGGGGGGACAACTAGGCAGTGAAGTAGATGAAGTTCTGGACCTGGAATTAGGAAGATGAGTTCAAATCCATCCTAAGATGCTTACTGGCTGGATGTCCCTGGGCAAATCACTTAAGCTCTGTTTGCCTCAGTTTCTTAAACTGTAAAATGGGGGTAATAATAACCCCTACCTCCCAAGGTTGTTGTGAGGATCAAATGAGACAGTATTTGTAAACTGCTTAGTATAGTGCTTGGCACAAAGTAGGCTCAAATTACATATATATCTATATCTGTAATGCATATATATAATGTATATACATATGTGTATATATGAGTATGTATGAATATATACATATACACATATACGTATGCATGTATGGACATATACATATGTGCACACAGACATATATTTGATACACATAGGTATGTGTATATATATATATATATACATATGTATGTATATATATACATATTATTACCCAAGTTCACATACCTTAGGTTAAGAACTCTTGCTTTGGGTTGTTGTACTCTCCTAGCTATCAGATAAACTCATTTCAATTTACTTTAGCAACTGGTATTGATTAATTATTATGTATACCAAAAATTCAAAGTAATATATGATCTAGTTTGCACTCCTTCATCCTTCTGGGAAGGTATAGCCAGAGATGTTTTCACAAAATTATTGAATAGAAAAGTATTTCAGATACCCAGTCTAATCAATAACTTAAAAAGAATAAACAAAATAAAAAAACAAACAAACGAGAAAGGAAAACAAAACAAAAGATAATTAGTAAGAAAAGCATTATAGCATCCTTGACAAGTTCTCATCCAGACTTCAAAAATGTCTAATAAGTAAAATCAACAATTTTATATTTGGACAGCTCTGATGAATAATTAATTGTTCTTTACATCAATGCCAAATCTTCCTCTTTGCAGCTTTGACCCATACTCCTGGTTCTGATCTCAGGGCTAAGCAATGCAACTTTGATCCCTTGGCAGTCTCTTAAGTGCCAGAAGAAAGTTATCATCTCCCTAGCCCCACAAATACACATACCCTAAGTCTTCTCCAGACTAACCACTTTAAGTTCCTTCAACCATATGTCTAAGGAGACATATGTCTCCTCATATGTTAAACATATACATGTGTCTGCTGTCTAAATATAGAGACAGCTCAGCTCATCTGTGTCATGGATCTGGGATCTGATCTACCAGTCATTTTCTCTCCTAATTTCCCAAAGGTATATTGGGCTGAAATTATATCTAGCTAGTAGTCTAGGAGCATGATTCTTTGAGACAGGCTAAATGCTACTCTCCCTAGTCACTCTCAGGGAGGTGAACAATATTTAAATCACTATTGACAGTTTAGTTCTTACCTCCTATCAGATGCAACCATATGCTAATTAAACCGAGGACCATTAGGACTAGCTAGTATACCTCTAACAAAGTAAACAATAAGCAGAAATTAGTTAAGTCAGTTGCTACTATTTTTCAAATGAACCCATAAAAGTTAAATATCTTTGGGTTGGGAGTTGATAACTGTTCTCCACCTCCCTTACCCTCACCCCAAGAAGATATAGAATAGGAGTGAACTCTAAATATTACTTAGGAATGAAGGTGCTGGAAGTCAAGGAACATGTTATAGGAGGAAGGTGTTCTTCACATGTCAATGGCTCCAGGGAGATCTCTCATCAGTCATCCAAAGGTGCTTAAAACACCATCCTCTCTTGACCTCCACCTATGAAGTGTCAGCTACCTATACAGACATGCAATGTCATCTTCATAAATATTTCAGCCTAGAATTGAATGCAACACTCCATATAGGGTTTGATGAAGGCAGAATATAGCATTAAATCTCCTTATTTTTGGAAGCTATGCTTCTTTTAAGTCACTCCAAAGAAATATTTGTTTGTTGGCTACTACATTGCATTCCTGATTAATTTGTGTTATCTAGTCAATTAAAATTCCATATCTTTTTTCACAAAATTGTCTGATTATGTCTCTATTATCATATAGATATGAAGTAGATGTTTTGAATCACAGTGTGACTTTATTTTATTGGTGGTATGAGCTAGGTGGACACTTGGTGGCACTGCTTAAGCAATAACAACTCAAATTCATCATTTTACCTTCTTGCATCCTATAGAATAGGATGTTGACAGCTAATTAATTAATTAGCAAACTAGGAGTGTAGTATGTAATATTTAGCCATGATTTGGCACTCATTTCAATCCAACATCTCACTAACTTCAAGAAAATATTCATCACACATTTTCAGGCTTTCCCAAGGGCTACAATACTTTCAGTGATAATAAGAGACCAGAAAGAGAACCAAGTATCAGACTATTTAATTCCCTTATTTAACAAATAAAACAAAATCAAAGAGCAAGCATATAGAAAACCTATTACTATAGAGTATTCAAACAGTATAACTGGGGTTTTTTGTATTTATTTTTGTATTTTAGCTTAAAAACTTTTATAAAGAAAGGATGTGATACTGGAAACATTAGCTTTAGCAATAAGAGAAGAAAAAGAAATTTAAGGAATTATAATAGGCAAAGAAGAAACAAAGCTATCACTCTTTGTAGGTGATCTGATGGTATACTTAGAGAATCCTAGAGAATCAAGTAAAAAACTACTTGAAGTAATAAACAACTTTAACAAAGTTGCAGGCTATGAAATAAACCCACATGAACCATCAGCATTTCTATATATTACCAACAAAGTCCAACAGCAAGATATAGAAAGAGAAATTCCATTTAAAGTTACTGTAGACATTATAAAATATTTAGGAGTCTACCTCCTGAAACAAAACCAGGAACTATATGAACACAATCACAAAATACTTTTCACACAAATATAGTCAGATGTAATTGGAAAAAATTGTATTATTGTTGTATTATAAAGCAGTTGTATTATAAAGCAGCAATAATCTAAACTACTTGATACTGTCTAAGAAACGGAGTGGTATGTCAGTGGAATAGGTTAGGTACACAAGATACAGTAGTCAATGACTATAGTATCTACTGTTTGATAAACCCAAAGACCCCAGCTTCTAGGATAAGAACTCACTATTTGACAAAAACTTCTGGGAAAACTGGAAAAGAGTATGGCAGGAACTAGGCATAGATCAAAATCTCACACTACATACCAACACAAAGTCAAAATGGGTTCATGGTTTAGATATAAAGGCTGATACTATAAGCAAACTGGGAGAGCAAGGATTACCTATCAGATTTATGGAGAACAGAAGAATTCATGACCAAACAGGAGATAGAAAACGTTATGAAATGCAAAATGGACCATTTTGATTTCATTAAATTGAAAAGTTTTTTTTTTCTGTACAAAGCCAATGCAACCAAGATTAGAAGGAAAATAGAAAATTGGGAAATAAGTTTTACAACCAGTGTCTCTTATAAGGGCCTTATTTCTAAAGTATATAGAGAATTAAGTCAAATTTATAAGAATACAAGTCACTCTCCAATTGATAAATGGTAAAAGGATATGAACAAACAGTTCACAGATGAACAAATTAAAGCCATCTATAATCATATGAAAAATGCTATAAATCACTATTGATTAGAGAAATGCAAACCAAAATAACTCTGAGGTACCACATGACACTTATCAGACTGGCCAACATGCCAAAATAGGAAAATGATAAATGTTAGAGATGTGGGAAAATTGGAACACTAATGGATTGTTGGTGCAGTTGCTAAATGATCCAACCATTTTGGAAAGCAATTTGGAACTATGCCCAAAGAGCTACAAAACTGCATTCCCTTTGACTCAGCAATAGCACTTCTAGGGCTGTATCCCAAAGAGATCATACAAATTGGAAAAGGACCCACATGTACAAAAATGTTCATAGGAGCTCTTTCTGTGATGGCAAAGAATTGGAAATTGAAAGGATGTCCTTCAATTGGGGAAGGGATGAACAAGTTGTGGTATATGAATGCAATGGAGTACTATTGTGCTATAAGAAATGATGACTTCAGAAAAACCTGGAAAGACTTGCATGGACTGATGCTGAGTAAAGTAAGCAGAACCAGGAGAATACTGTACACAGTAACAGCCAGGTTGAGCAATGATTAACTTTAACAGACTTAGCCCTTCTCAGCAATGTAAGGATCTAAGACATCGCCAAAAGCCTCATGATGGAAAATGCTATCCACATTCAAAGAAAGGACTATGGAGTTTGAATGCAGATCAAAGCATACTATTTGCTATTTTTTCCTTCTGTTTTGTTTTTTTTCTCATTCTTATGGTTTCTCCTATTGGTTCTAATTCTCCCTTACAACATCACTAGTGTGAAAATATGTTTAATAGGAATGTATATGCATAGCTTATATCAGATTGTGTGCCATCTTGGTGAGGAAAGTTGAAGGAAGGGAGAGATAAATTTAAAGCTCAGAAGTTTATGGAAATAATTATTGATAAATCAAAATAAATTAATTTAAAAACATTAAAAAGAAAGGATGTGAAACTGAGGCCTTAAAATACTTGTGGCTTAAAAAATACCTAAAGATTTTATTTGAATTATATATTTTTTGAAGTTTGTAAATTATTAGAAACAAGCAAAAACCAAAGTACTCTGAGGCTATATCAAACAGTATAACTATAAAAAAAATCAGCTTTGCCCCATCCACTTTCTTCCTTTTGCTTCTACCACATGATAAATGATGAAAAAGGATAAAAGAAAAAAATTGGCATTTTGGAATTCACCAATTGCTCATTAAGTCTGAAGAAATTGGAGACTCTCTACTATAACATCTAGTCATATCCCACTTTTCCTGCAATGTCTTTCTTCAGATTATCTTTCTTCAGATTACAGCTATGGCCACCATAATTCTCCAGGATTCCTTCCAACTTGCATATCACTGTGCACAGCTCAAAGTGCAGTAGAAACCTGGTTTTAGTTGCACCTAGACTTGAAGGATAAAAGCATCATGTAACAAAACTTGGACCGTAGGTAGTATAAGACTTGTAGGCAAACCTTGAGTACTAGGAACATGAGTGTATTCTTTATTCATTCAACAGGTAGCCATTCCTTCATTTGTAATAAGGAAGCAATTCAATCAGATTAGTATATTAGAAAGATTCATCTGGCAAGCCTGTGAACAATAAAGTTAAGAACGGAGGAAATAGAGACTAGGAGATTAGCACAGAGGTTAATATAAAAATTAAGTAAATGAAGACCTGAAGTGGCAAGGTCACATTGAAAGTAACAAGTAGGGAATATGTGTAATGGACATTGCAGAGATAAAATGGAAGTCAGGGTAGGGATAGGCATTGGAAAAAGTCAACAATAACAGAGATTTTGAACCTAAGGAACTAGGAGGATAGTGGTCCCATCATTAGCAGTAAAATATTAAGAAAAAAATACTTAAAGGATGAAATAATGATTTCAGTTTTAGACATGTTGGGTTTGATGACACAGCAAGACAGAGAGATGAGGATGCCCAGCAGACAGTTAGATATGTTAAAATTTAGCTCAGGAGAGATATCAAGGCTTGAGATATAAATTTGGAAGTAATCTCAAGAAATGTGTTAATTGAACCAATGGAAGTAGATGAGTTCACCAAAGCAGAGAAAGAATAAAGAGCATTTTGACTTAAGATCAAGACATGGGGGATATCCATACTTAAGGGCAGTAAGACAATGATGAATCAGAGGAGATACACACAAAAAAGCACAATCAGAGAGGCAGGAGAAGCAAGAAAAGCTAAATCAAAAAAGAAAAGAAAAAGTAAAGGAAGGAGAAAGTACCAAGGAATAAATGATGAATGTTTTCAACTGTAGGAGGAATATCAAAGAGGATGTGTACCTAGGGGAGGTAGCATGGTAGAAAAATAAATACTGACTTGTGAGTCAAATGTCTTGGAATGGAATATTGGCTTTCATGTTTGTTTCCTTAGGCAATTAAATTCACCTTCTTGGCTTTAGTTTCCTTATTGTAAATTAAGGAGTTTAGTCTGTATGACTTTCAATTTCCCTTTTGGTTTTAAATTCTTGAACTTTGATGAATATCTCTATTGGAGTTGCAGAAAGGTGAAGTGAAATGGGAGTGATCAGAGGGTAGAAAGTCCTTAGGACTGAGGTATGATCAGAGGATAAAAGAAGGCCTTAGAAGACTCACTGAAAGATAGCTTTAAAAAGCAACATGGCAGAGTGTAGGCAAAATGGCAAAGAAGAGGCAAAAATTCAGATGAACTCTCACAACATTCTCCTCCAAGCAACTTCAATTTTAAAATGTATTGTTTATTTTTGACATTCATTTTTTGAGTTCTAAATTCTCTCCCTGCTTTCTACCTCTCCCTTATTCACTGTGAAGGCAAGAATTAAACATCAATTATACATGTGAAATCATAGAAAACATTTCCATATTAGCCATGTTACCAAAAAATCAAGAAAAATAAAGTGAAAAAAATGCCTTAATTGACATTCAGACTCAAATAGTTCTTTTTTTTCTGGAAGTGGATAGCATTTTTCACTGTAAGTTCATCAGAATTGTCTTGGACCACTGTATCGATCAGAATGGCTAAATCATACCTTTGATTACATTAAATTAAATAGTTCTTGCACAAACAAAACCAGTGCAGCCAAGATGAGAAGAAAGCAGGAAACTTGGTAAGAAATGTATAGGAAGTTTCTCTGATAAAGGTCTCATTTCTTAAATATAAAGAGAACTGAGTCTAAATCATGTAGAGCTAGAAAAATAGTAAAATTTGTCTGAAAGATCAAAAGGTCAAGAATATCAAGGAAATCAATGAAAATGAATTGTGAAGGAAGATGGTGTAGTAGTACCAGATCTCAAATTGTATTACACAATGACACTCTATTACAGTGGTGGATCAGGGGAATAGATTAAGTACACAAAACATAGTAGTAAATGATCATAGTAATCCAACATTTGATAAACCCAAAGATGTGTACTTTTGGATTAAGAGTTCATCATTTGATAAAAAAAAAATAATTGGAAAAACTGGAAAGCAGTTTGACAGAAACTAGATATAAACCAGTATTTCACTGCATATTCCAAGATAAGGTAAAAATGGGTACATGATTTAGACATAAAGGATGATATCATAAACAAATTTGGAAAGTATGGAAAATTTACCTGTCAGATCTATAGATAAGGTAAGAATTTATGACTAAACAAGATATAGAGAGCATTAGTGAGAATAAAATAGATAATTTTGATTACATTAAATTAAAAAGTTCTTTCACAAACAAACCAATGAACTTTTAAATCAGGTTTCTCTGATAATGGCATAATTTCTTGAATATATAGAGAACTTACATAGAGAGAACTTATATATTTATGTATATGTGTGTGTGTGTGTATGTATGAGTATGTGTGTGATTCCCCAGTTGATAATTGGCCAAAAGATAGGAAGATAGGAACAGAAAGTTTTCAGATGAAGAAATCAAAGTTGTCTTTATCCATATAAAAAATGCTCTAATAACAATTGATCAGAGAAATACAATTTAAAACAACTGTGAGGTACCACCTCAAACCTATCAGATTGACTACTGTGACAGAAAAGGAAAATGATAAATGTTGGAGGAAATGTTGAAAAATTGGACACTAATGCACTATTTGTGGGGTTATTAACTGGTCCAGCTATGCTGGGGAAGCATTTGGAACTATGCCCAATGCACTATAAAACTTTGCATACTTTTTTACCCAGCAGTAATACTACTAGGTATGTATATTAAAAAGATCAAAGAGAAGGAAAAGAACCTATATGTGCAAAAATATTTATAGCAGCCCTTTTTGTTGGTGGTAAAATATTGGAAATTAACAAATTGTGATGTATGATTGTGATGGAGTACTATTGTACTATAAGAAATGGTGAGTAGAAAAACCTGGGAAGACATATGAACTGATGAAAAGTGAAGTGAGCAGAACCAGGAGAACACTATATATGATAATAGCTATATTGTAAGGACGGTCAACTGTGAATGACTTAGCTATTCTCAGCAATACAATGATCCAGGATAATTTTGAAGGAATTATGGTGAAAAATGTTATACACCTCCAAGGAGAGAAATGATAAACTGTGAATACAGATTGAAAAAACACTTTTTTTTTGCTTTCTTGATTTTTCTTGCTTTTCTTTTTGCAACATAACTAATGTGTTTTTCATGATTTCTCAAGTATAACTGATAACATATTTCTTACCTGCTCAATGAATGGATAAGAAGAGGGATAAAGGGAGAGAATTTAAAACTAGATTTTTTTAAATAAATGTTCAAAATGAATAAATAATGAATTATTTTTTTAAGTGACCTGGTTTCATGGTAGACAATTGAGAAAAGAAGACTCCAGAAACCAAAAGAGCAGGTTAAGCTTGGAACTCTCAAGATAAAACTCACTTATGTGGAACAAATGCTTTAGGACCAGCTATGCACCTCAAAGGTAAAAGCACCAAAAATAGATCCCATCATCAACTAGTAAATCTAGCTACCTCTTTTCTTTCTAGAGTATACGACTTAAGCTATCATATTTAAAATATGATCATTGGTTATAGGATTTAGTGAAAGAAGGAATCCTAGAGATCATCTGGTCCAATCCCCAAATGACAAATGGCATGAGCAAAGATATAGATCTTGAAAACTTCTGATACTATTTAATGTAATCCTGAAATTGAAGAACTCACTGTAATGATTGAAAATGCCATCTAGTCCTCTGCTAGGACTCTATGAAAATACAAAATTTAGAAAATTTAATTTTTCATTTCAAGTACTTAAAGGGCTTCCATTTTTATTGAACAGGAAATAATTTTTCTTCTGACCGAATAATGTTGGCATGTATAATATGCAGTGCTTTCCAGACTACATTTACATTTATAATTTAATAAAATTAAATATAATTCTGAACATTAGATATGTTATAATATTTAATATTCACTTTTCCCTTGACTAAAGGAGGCTTTTTAAAAGGGGGTGGGTGTTGAAAGTCTAGTATAAATCTGTGACTTCATTAGATTTGGGGTTTTCCAGGGGTTTGGAAACTATTCTAATTTTGACGAGCAACTTATCTTTACCTCATAGTCTTAGAAACCTAGAAAGGTACCTAGAGCCCTGAAAGGATGAGAGACTTGTCTATGTTTCGCAATGTCAGAGGCAAGACTCAAACCTAGAGATTTTTAATTTCATTACCAATCCTATATATGCTACATAATTTATTCTTATTCTCTCTCTCTCTCTCTCTCTCTCTCTCTCTCTCTCTCTCTCTCTCTCTCTCCCTCTCTCTCTCATTGTCTTTGTCTGTCTCTCTGTCTCTCTTTCTCTCTGCCTGTCTCTGTCACTCTATCTCTGTCTCTTCTCTCAAACTGTCTCTTAGCTAAACATTAAAGGTGAACCAGAAACAACTGACTCTAACCTATCTTTTTAGCTTTATCTTATTCTATGCTCCCGCACAACCAAAGTGAGTTATTTGCTAATTCCTCAAACACATCTCATGCATGTCTTTACTTATTTTCCTTTCTATTAATTGAATTAACATTTCCACTCAAATCTCTTCTTATTGATTTTCTATTAACCCTTTAGAACCCACATCACATGCCACCTCATCCAAGAAGTATTCCCTAATCCCTTAGCTAGAAGTTATTTCTCCCACATCTGATCCTATGATGCTTCGTCTTTCTCAAATGCTCAATTTATTTAAAATTTTATTTTATTTTTCTGTGTACATACCTGATCTCCTCCTACTGTACTTTATTCCTTGCAAGACACCAATGTATCACATTGGTTTCACCTAAAATGATATAAAATTCATCATGGCTTTTATATCACCCTATCACAGCAACTGGCACAAAAAGATTACTTAATAAACAATTGTAAACAAAATAATAATATGTTTAAATATTTGTGGAATTTTGGATAAATAAACAAAACAATCTTTGAAAGGAAAACTTGAATGCACATTGAAACTTTAGTTATAAAGGAAAATTAGACACTAAGAAATCAAAATATTGAATGCACTTTATATTTTTATAGATTTTAATTATCTGGCCAATATACAACACCAGAAATTACTTATTTCTCATTTTTATTTTACCTTTTAATAATTACATGTACCATTCTGGAAATACACTTGACAAAATAAATCTGTTAATTTTGTTTATTTTCTAAATCAGATGTGTTACCTGGAAAATGCTGAGAGGCCTTTCTTGGCATTTCCCAAACACAGCATTTCTTGTCCCTGTGCTTTAAACAAAACCTTTTGTGACTAGTATCTAGAAATCCAATATTCTGAGTCAGGGGAAAAACCAATTGTAATCCCTGATTTCCAAATGTGGTCACAATACATATTTTTTGCTAACTCTTTGCATTTAAATCCACAGTACTTGAAAGTCTTTGGCAACATTAGTGAACAGAGAAGTTTGATTTTTAAAGACTATTTGCAGTTTCTCATTACATGATGTTTATTGTTTATTGCTTCAGGAAAACTGTCTATGAGAATTCCTAGGCAAACATCTTTATATAGAAATGAAACACATGGTCAAGGGAGCTGTCCAACTATTTTAATATCTTTTAAATTCCCTGTTTTGTTTCATTTTGTTTTTAAGTAGTTTATTGTGAATCAAACTCATTGTTAGAGTTGTAGAGTTATGCTTTTGTATTTCAGAGATTTGAGGGAAACTACATTTTAAAAAAATAACGGCTCTAAAAGTTTGCATAGCCCTAAACACAGGGAGTTATCCATCACTTTCAGCAAGGGATATGGTCCTACCTGATAGGTATAATCCCTAACTTCCTTTAAAGTATTGCTCAGGAGACCTTTCTTGAAGCTCCCCCCCGCCCAAGATGTTAGTACTCTGAATCCCTCAAAATTTCTTCATGTGTAACCTTATTTATTTGTCTGACTAAAAATTGCCTATAGATGCAGATAGATGATGTTTGTCTAACTTATCTTGATTGAAGCAAGTTCCTTCTCTTAGGTTCTAGCTGAGATGTAGGTCTCCCAGAAAGTCTTGAATTCTGACAATGTGCTCTGGATGGATGGATCCATGGAGCTATTAAAACCAGGTTGTCTGATGCAGAATAATGTTAGCCAATCCCCCTGATGGTGAAAAATATATCATTTGAATATTTCTTTGAGGGTTAAACAGACTAAGGAGAAAAATTATAGAGATGCAATCCTGGTTGTATAAAGTAGAACAAAATGTTATTCCAAATGGAGAAATAAACTTCAGTCCATGATGTGATGTGATGTAATGGAGAATTGGTAGTAGTTTTCAAAGAGGTAGGTGGAGGGATATGTTGAATCAAGGAAAATGGAGATTTCCATGGACATACCTGCCACTTCTGTCTAGCCTTGGAATGATGGTAAGTCTACAAAAAAGTTCAAGGAGGTCACTGACCTAAGTTGTAAAGGTATCTGAGTGAAAGTAAAGAAAAATGTTATTGGAATTTTCAGAGTAAGACTTTGGGAAAGTTATTTCAGATATCAGTTTCCTTGACTAGCCTAAAAGATCTATGATCTTATGATCCCATAGATGTAAAGGTTTTTTCCAGCTCTAAATTCTCTTATTGAAAGCAATGAGCCCTTTTATTCAACATGTTTAAGAAAAAGTGACATGGTATATTTACAACTAGTGGAAATAGATACTGAAATAAGCATGGAACATACAGACAACAAAAGAAGGGTACTTCAGTAATCTATCAACCTTCTCATACTGGGTTTAGGATTGATACATTCAGAGTACAACTTGTCAAGGAATTGATCAGAGATACACTCATGACATCTTGTACCACCTCATGAATGTTGATTGTTAAATTTTCAGTGTGAACATTTTTACCTTTTGAATACCTAGACTTAAGAAAGTAATGAAGAAAATGTTAATGGTGTGCATTAAATTTAAAAGTGTGTTGTGTGTTGTTGTTGTTATTGTTGTTGTTTTGGAGAGATGGTTGCTAAAATTTACTAGAACATCTCTGGAACAGATGTCAACAGAGTTAATTGTCAGGTGCCTTAGACAAAGGCCTTAAGACCATGACAGGTAGGACAGAATCCAAGACAGGTGGTCTTAGATCCCTCAAGACATCTTTACTCCATTCTTCAAGGAACCTGAGGAAACCCTAAGTTCAGGTCAGCTTTAGGTATACTATAGGGAGTAATAGTACCCCACTTTTATTGATATAATTATATTTTGGCATCTAAGGTCATAGTCAAGGAAGCTAGTCAATCACTTCTATTTCTGGAGATCAGAAAAAGTGGGGTTCCAAGTCATGGTTACAATCTTGAAAACTTGTTGGACTGGGAAAGAATAGGTCAGAAAAAAGGTGTTTTATTGACTGCAACAAGATTTATATTACATGCTAGTTTAGCCTTTTATAAGGATCTTTTCCTAAAGAGAATTCTATGTCCTTAAATATGTCACCACAGAGCAAATTAGTGTGAGTAGAAAATTTGAGTTGGAAAGTACTGGGGTCAGCATTATAATGTGAAAAAAATAAGTAGAGTACAGTTTCTGGATGACCTTGAGGCTGGGGTTAAAGAGTTTGCATTTTATTCCTTAATTACTAATGAGACACTGAAGTTTTCTGAATAGGGTAATAATAGATAAAAGTGATATTTAATATTTTTCTTAACAAATTCCATATCTTAAATGAAAAATAGAATCATATTCTGGAAGGAACCTCAAGGAACCATCCCTTGCCTTTGAGTGAGATACCCATGGATAAGAAACCAAAGGTAGAATGATTGAATATCTTGCCCAAGGTAACTGAGTGTTCAGTCCAACCTGGCAATAGGGTCAGTGTTCAAAGTGTGGAGTAGCCAAAAATCTTTTAGGATGTTGGTTGAAGTATAGTATGCAGCACCAAAGGGACATTTGGGGAAAAGTAAAGACCTCAGGGTTTATCTATATATTAGAGGTTAACAATGGGTCAAACAAAACAGAACACGGAAAAAAAGCAACAAAAGAACATGCATATATAATGATGGATCAGAGAGCAATGTAAGAAGGTAATTTAGGGGAAGAGTCAAGTGCCGAAGTAGTAAATCAACAAGACAGGAAATGCAACAGATCTAGAGAAGAGTCTGAAGAGGTTTCACCCAAAAGGACCACAAAGCCACAGATCCCAAGAGTTAGAAGGGGTTCAGAAGTCATGCAGTGCAACTTGTACTTGAAGAGAAATTCCCACTACAATCTCTTCAGGTCAGTTAGTCCCATTCAATTTTTGTGAAACATCTGAAGGCATTTAAGCTGAATGGAAGGGGCTACCTTAGAAGATAATTGATTTTCCCTTATGGAAGGCCCTCAAGGATGAAGAAGAATGGCTACTGTGTATGTTGGAATGGGGATTCTTTTGTGGGCATGGATTGTGCTAGGTGATGAGGTTCCCCAACTGTGAAATTCTATTATTCAGGGAATGTGATAGAATTAGTCCTGAATCCTAGAAGAGTGGCAACTGTGGGTGGTACCATATTGATTTCTCCCTTTCATGAATGGGGAGCTGCTGTGTTCAGGCCAGTAGTGTAGGCAGACTTATTGGGTGTCATGGTGATGGGTAGGAAAGTTGTTCTGTTCTCTTGCTTTCACAAACTGTTCCATCTAGTGTCTTACAGTGCATACTTGGCTATATCTTAGACTTGAATAAATACATGAACTTGCAATGTGATTTCTTTTGAATTTCAGGAAGTGTTCACAATTTGAAAATATCTGCTTTTGTTAGGAAAAATATGATTTGAAGAATCTGGGAGTGAAAAAATAAAGTTTCTCCACATATTTATGTTATATCCTTTCTATTCAATTCAACAAATTTTAATCACCTATTAGATAGAAAACACTAAAATTAGTAAGATAGAGTACCTTCCCTACAACCTTTAATCAATAAAATTTTCAATCATTTTTCCCACTACCATATCCAATTAAGTTATAGTCTTAAAAAGAGGGTAATCTGAAATCTTGTGAGCTTGGCAGTTGTAATATACTTATCTGTATGTGCACACACACATATATGGCATATGACATAAATATGTATGTTGTTCAATTGTGTCTGACTCTTTGTGATCTCATGAACCATACTATGTTTTCTTGGGAAAGATTCTGGAGTTGTTTGTCATTTCTTTCTCTAGTGGATTAAGGCAAAAGAGCTTAAGTGACTTGCCAGGGTCACACAGCTAGCAAGTGTTTAAGGCTAGATTTGAACTCAGATCTTCCTGACTGTAAGCTCAGCACTTTATCCACTGAACCACCTGACTCATGTGTGTCTGTGTGTCTGTGTGTGTATCAACCAAACTTTTTCATGCTGCGCAATTCTTGTCTTTGTCTTTCAATGAATCCAACATGGAAAATCTACACAATGAGCTAGACTTTTCTAGGTTTTTAATATTTTGTGAGTAATTGTGAAGGACTTGGGCTGTCCATAAGGCAGGGTAGTGCATTTGAATGCTGAATTTGGTGCATTCTAAAGGAGGGTATAGGGGGGCGGAGCCAAGATGGCACTGAGAAAGCAGTGACTTGTTGAGCTCTCCCTCAGACCCCTCCAAATACCTAAAAAAAATGGCTCTAAACAAATTCTAAAGCAGCAGAATCCCCCCCCCCCCACAAAAAAACAGAGTAAAACAAATTTCCAGCCCAAGACAACCTGGCTAATTGGAAAAGTATAATGCGCCTGGTTGGGAGAAGAGCGCAGTTTGGTGTGGGCACGCAGGCCGCAGCGACCCTGGAGCAGGCCTCAGAGGACTGAATCGTGGGTAGCTGTGGTGGTTTCCAGACTTCTTAACCCATGAACGCCAAAGACAACTTAGAAGGTCAGTGGGAAAAGTCTGACTGTGGTGAGAGAAGAAGCTAGGTCTCAGCCACCCCGAGGGCAGCAGCTGCCTCCTGAGCTTCCAGCCCACAGACTGAGGGGGAATCAAGTGGCTGATCAGAGCGGGATTGCAAGGATCTCTTTGCCAGTACTGAGGCAGGAATCTCTTGCTTTGCCCTGCTTGGATCTGGGTCACAGTTCTGAGGGGCAGTCCTGGGGTGAAGAGGAGTGCTGGCATGGTGGAGCTTGTTGTGGTGGTGGAGAGGAAACACCTCGCACTTTATTACAGCACCTTGAAAGAACTGAAAATTTTCAGGTCCCTAAAAGTATCTCTGAAAACAGCTGTACAAACCCCCAAAGCTTGGGACAGTACATTCTCCACATTGGAAACAGATTCTCACCTTAACAAAGAGTTTAAAACTAAAGGAGGGTATATTATTAAATATAGTCTACATTTAAGGATAGAACTTCAAACTTAAAAGGAAAACAGGACATCAGGACAGATAAACCTGATTAATTGATCTGAATAACTTTAAGTACAAGAAACTATTTAAGTTATATATATTCAAAAATATGGATAATTTACACATAGAGGATTAAAAGTTGAGTGTAGTATGTATTAAATATTGTGAAGTTAAATTTAGCCTAACATAGTGGATAGAGGACTGGTTTAGGTTTAAGACAACCTGAGAGGTGTGTCCTGACTCTGATATATAGTAGCTTTGTGATCATAAACAAATGTTTCTACCTTTCAACATTTTAGGCAGTTATTTTAGATTATAAATTACAGAACAGGTGACACTCTCAATTGGTATGAGGAGTTTACTCATCTGGAGCTCCCTGCCACCACGTGAAATCCAGACTCATGATCTACTAATTCATGATCTACATATGTATATGTAGATAGATAGTGTGTACATATGTATACCTATGTATACCCTCTACCTATCTACCAAATCATTTGGCAAATTCTTATTGCCTGACCCACATTAATCAAGTATCAAAAAAAATTGATTGAGAGTCATGAGGGCTGGACTCTTTTGGGGGAAACTCCTTTAACCATAAGAAGCATAGAAACATACCCTACCTTTCTTCTTGGAAATCATCACTTTGGGACTCTGACATTTCTCCCTTGGACAACCAGCAATAGCAAAGAGATCACTCCTTCTCTCTCTCTCTCTCTCTCTCTCTCTCTCTCCCTCTCTCCTCTTCCCCACCACCAATGCCAATGGCATTGACACATAGTAGCAAGAACATATACTTACCCAGGAGAGTCAATCATGTTTTATATTTCTTTCCTTGGGGCCAAGTCATTGGACACAATTCTGATACAGACACTTCCAGTAGTGGAGGTAATTTTATGAGTTCAAGAGGAATTCTTAAGTCAATGCTGGCAGCCCAGGAGTAGGTGGTGTTTCCTACAAATATACCATTTCTTATAGGAGATATGACCAGACACAGGTTCATCTCAAAGAACAAAAGAACCACCCATAATTTGTCAGTAGATATGAATCACATGAGGTACCCAGTCAATATATGTTTAAGGTCAAAATGAAATTTCTGATTGGCAATTCAATAAGGGCCTATACTTTATGGAAAATTACAATGGACAGGTTAGATTATGCTTTCATGTTCCAAGTATATGTTAATGCCTGTCTTTTGTATTTTAAGCATGTATTTCATGACAGAGAAATTAATAGCTATCCTATACCCAGAGGTGGGTTGGAGTCAGATTCAACCAGCTGGTAAAAGCTGATTGTTAATTCTTTAGTGTGAGCATTTACACTTTAGAAATTGGCAAATGCTACAATTCATGGTTTGTTATATTGTTTTTTGTTAATTGTCCAGATTTTTTTAAATTAGTGTTAATAATAAAGATTAAACTTAAAAGTATATTTTCCCCCAGGGAGATAGTTAAAACATTTACCACTACATACCTTCTTATACTTGATACTGAATTTGTATATTGAGGACCTTTTCTAGAAAGGATCCTGTTAATCCCTCTTAGGGAGCCCCAGACATGATCCATTAAACTGTGTTTTAGTCATTTTCCTCAGAATTTTACTTCTGGGTGAAGACATAGCAGTTCAGAAAGATGAAAAAATGCCATCTCCCCTTTTCTGAATCAGGCTTCCAAGATCAGCAATGAATATGGTTCATGTGATTCCAGAGCCAGAGCCATTTTTTTTTCTGGGAGGGTTCCCTTTCATCTAACAGATTATATTTGCCTGCCTGCTATCTGCCTAGCTATTCAATTTGAACTGCATTACTGCTCAGGCTTTCAGACTATTACTTCTTTTCTTTTCCTCTGATGCAGGCTCATTTTGTGACCTAATTCATAGAAACTGGAAAAATGGGTCCAGAAGCTATAACTTAACATTATTGGAGAAATTTATGAGTGCAATTTGAGCCAACATAAAAGGGCACTTGTTGCTTGAAAAAAATTAGAAATGAAAGATGATATTTCTAATTCATTGAGGAGAATAGTTCAGCCAAGGAGACCTAGAGTTATAAATTTGTGAACTGTCAATCATTTGGAAAACAAACGATTAGCTTTATAACAAAAAGTCAATCATTGCAGCATAAACCATTGATTTAGCATCTGATTTCTAGAGGCTGGTCTATTTAAAAGGCTGATAAATCCGATCCTCATAAAATAACCATAGCAGATGTGGTTTATAATGCATCCTCAGAACTTCTAAATTCTCAGGTGGCAGAGCCAGCTGTGGCAGAGTGTGATTGCATGTAAATCTCCTATGGACATAGGCACTTACTTTTTCTTTGCTATCTTTTTAATTAGGTGAAAATTAAGCAATATAATGGGGGAGAGACTACATTTAAATTCGGCTTGATTCACCCTTTTCTAATTCTATAGAAAACAAGAGTGCAGTCTGGAGAGTCAGAAAGAGGTTCTATCTGCCTTTGTGCTCAGTGTAAGCTAAAACATTTGTAATTTGATTCTTGGTGACCTATTACTAACTTTGACAATTACCTTCATGCCACTAAGCAGTTCAGATACATGTCAACATATCTTGCAGCTATTCTGAATAGGTCTGGACATTTCAAATGTCCCCAACTATGCCCCCTTTTAAAGGATAAATTAATGTTTCTTTGCTATTCCACTATTAAAACATAAGTTCCCTTAAAGTACTGCAGGTGAGTTGATAGACTCATAGGACCACAGATATTGCATTGAATGGGACCTCAGAGCTCATCTAACAACAGCTCTCCATTTTACAGACGTGGAAACTGAAGACTAAAAAGAAATAAGTTTGAATCCCACTCTGCCCCTTATTATCTGTGGGACCTCAGGCAAAGCACTTGATCTTTTTGGTCCTAAGTTTCCTCATCTGTAAAACGAAGGATGTTGCTAGATAGGTCTTTGAATACCGCTCTGCTACTTGTAGCCTCTGGTTCCAGATTCAGCACACTTTCCATTGTACTATGTTCTTGCTGATAAATGTTTGTTGAATTTAATTGAACTAAGAGTTGATCCAACTTGCAGATTAGGTGGATTAGTCCATTGTAAAATTTACAATCCTACTCAGACAGATTGGTTGAGGCCATCATGTGTGTCTGAATAGCTTATAGGTATGTCTTTTCACTCAAGGAAGAAGAAGAAGAAGAAGAAGAAGAAGAAGAAGAAGAAGAAGAAGA